>NW_004955426.1:21790431-21824324 GCF_000276665.1 Chinchilla lanigera | reverse complement strand
AGGTCCTGAGTTTGATTCCTGGTTCCAAAAAAAAAAAAAAAACAAAAAAAAAAAGAATAGAATAAAATTTAGAACAGTGGCATTCAAAGTATCAGACTATGACAAAGTAGCTAGTGCTAGAATTTAAATCAATGCATTGTCCCCTTTATTAAGAAAATTCAGGGAAAAAAAAAGAAGAAAACAATAGGCTGTTATCTAGACAGTGTATCTACTATTAAAGAGCTGACATAACTGGTGATGGAAACCTCAAAGTTTGCCACAGACCAGTAACAAACCATTTACCCAAGGTCAATATAGTCATTTTTAGCTTAGAGGGTCACATAGGACTAGTTTTAGAACATGTTAAGTAATATTATGATTATTACCTTACTGTTGCCTTTAAAATCTTCTAGATCAAAATCAAAATGCCGACACAGTGCTCCAACAGTGAAAAGAGATCTAAGAAGTGCTGGTTTGTTTGTCAGAAGTGAAGTGTTATTTGGGTCCTCTTGGTGTTGACTTTTTAATTTGGAAATGGCACCTAATAAACATAAGTAATATTTATCTGTAATAAGCTCTCTATCCTTGAATTATTATGTTCAAGTAATCACTACTAATGAATTACAATTAATTTTTACTAATGGTTCTAAGTATCAAATATATCTTATCATGGGTACACCCCTTACAGGATAAAATAATTCAAATATGAGAAAAACCCTTAAATTCTACTTTATATAGTGTGTGCAAAGTGTACTAGCTATTACTTACAAGAAGATAAACTGAAATTATCATAATGATTTCTTAAAGGAATAAGAGATAAAAATACTGCTTTTGAGTATGGATTAAAAAGAACAGTCACCTTTTTTAAAGCAAGGCAGTGAACTTACCATAGTATCTATTGAAACAGGCCCACACAAACTTAAAATTCTGTGTCACTTTATTTACAACAGCCCCAAGACAGCTCACACAATGCTGCACTACCTAAAAGATATACAAGATGTTACTGTTTAGGTAAAATAAAATACACTATTGAATTTTTTTTTCCTTTTTACATATACTTGCTTTAAAAATTTAATAAAATACAGTGGAACTTAGTTTGACATATAATATTTCACAAGTTATCATTTGTAAATTACATACAAATCAATACAGAAATAGTAAACTGAATGCTTACAGTCATGCCATATTTGATGATAAGCTTCATCAGATCTTCTTCAATAGTGGCAAGGAAAGTTTCACTTGGATGCTCCATGAGTGGTACAACTAGTTCTAAGATTTTTGCAACGTTGCAGATAACCATGAAATCATTTTGTGTCTATAAGGATAAAATTCATGTTACATGAGTATCCAAAACATAAAAAGAAACTATACAAGACTTTATGTATTTGAGAGAAGAGGTAGGCTATTATGTAGGTGAAATTTCAGTTAAAAAGTCTACGAGAAAGGAGCTTTTCTCTTTTAGGCACAGAAAAAAAGAGCATCAGAGACACTAACAGGAATACAGATTCTAGCTCCACTTTTAACCATTTTTAACCACTAGGGTCACTTGATCACAATGCTAAAGTTATTTTTTCCTAAAGTGAAACACAAGTAAAGTCTAAAGGAAAGTATTTAAACATTAGTTTAGTATTCTACGAAGACTAGTACAGCTTTTAGGATCAGTGTTTTACAAAGTAGGGTATCTTAACCCTGTAGTTCTCAATTGGAGATGAATTTGTTCTCCACTCCCTGCCCAGGAATATCTGGCAATGTCTGGAGATATTTTTGGTCTTCACAGTGAGAGCTGTGGAGGGTACAGCTGGCATCTAGTGGAGAGAGGCCAGAAATGCTGCTAAATACCCTACAATCAAAGAACAGTCTGTAACAATGACGAGTAACTCATTCCTGTTAATAATGCTGAGGCTGAGAAATCCTGTGTTGATTTTTTAATAATAGATTAAAAAACTGGTGTTAGTCTTTTTTTATTTTAAATTTAAATATTAAAATAAAAAACCTAAGCACATTTTAAAAAATGATGGGACATCAAAAAAAAAAAAATCAAAAGGTACTAAAGGATTTATGATAAAAAGTTGCTTTCCTTTTTTTATTAATTTTTTTTTTTTTTTCCTCTGGTACTGGGAACCGAACTCACGACCTTGCGCTTGCCAGGCAGGCGCTTTGCCGCTGAGCTAAATCCCCAGCCCCAAAAGTTACTTTCCACCTGTTTTCCACCCACCCAGTTTCACTTCCAAAGTCAACCAAAGTTACTAGTTTTTTTGTGCAGTGAGGTTTCCCACGTGTTTTTAATCTAGCCAATTTACCATTCCTCACTTTTAGCAATGGATTATTAACACTAATTTCAGATGTTTTGAGCTTCCTGTTTCACTGATTGAAAACTTGCCTAACTTCGTTCTTCCTATCAAGAGCCCCAAAGAATTAAATAATTTTTCAAAATACAAGATAGACATTCTCCTCTAAATCCTGTCATTTCCTTATCTTCCACCCAAACCCCTTTAAGAAAAGGGAAGAGGTCTAGGGATTAGGTGAGCTTTTCTTGAATAAAGTAAGAGAACCATTCTTAACATTATATTTTAAGAATGTGGGTAGTATTTTCTTTATCTTGTTTAAAGAATATCCTGGCAAATCAGGTAAACAAAGGATCTTAAAATCTCAAAGAAAAATTTAAAAATGATAGAGACCATGAAAAACAATGAGCAGCCGAACATAAGAAATAGTTGAAAGGAATATAATGTAAAGTGGTTTGATATTAGCTAAAAAGTTTAAATTATTTGAAGTTTTCAGAATCTGAATAAAGATCCAAAATTCAAATAAAATGGGTAAAAGATACAAAGATTATACAAAAAATCAAGTCACAGAAAAACAAATCCTGTTGTTCAGTGTCATGAAGGAAGCTAGCATGGTGACACACCTGTAATCCCAGCACTCAGGAGGCTGAGGCAGGAGGATTTGCTATGAGTTCAAGACCTGCTTGGGCTACAAAGTGAGTTCAAGGCCAGCCTGAACTGCACAGTGAAACCCTGTGTCAAAAAGGCAAAACAAAAAACAAAAAACAACCCAAGTATCATGAAAGATGTTCAACATTCTTAGAAGTCATGAAAGGAAGTAGAAGCAATAATGATTATTCTTTTATATCTATTATACTGGCAAAGCGTACAAAAAGAATTTTTGTCATACATAGCTCATACACAGTTTTTCCAGCAATACACAGTTTTTCACCAGTAATACATACACAGCTTTTCACCAGTAATCGGGTCATACACAGTTTTTCACCAGTAATTGGGCAAGATCTATATAACACCCTCCCCAAACACGACATTCTTTCATTCTAGCAAGTTCATTTCTAAGAATTTCTTTCAACAAAATGAAGACAGTTTAAATTACATGAATAGTGTTATGGTTTGGATCTTAAAGGTCCTCTACAGGGCATGTGTTGATGGCTTGGTCACCAGTCTGTGACTCATGGGAGGTGGGAGAACTTGTAGTAAATGGGGTCTAGCAGAAGGAAGGAAGGTCATTGAGAAGATGCCCTTAAAAGGGGATATAAAGACCTGAGCTCCTTCCTCTCTGTTTCCTGGCTGGCATGAAGTAAGCAGCTTTTTTCATTATGTCATAAGGGACTGCCTCACTATACTACAGGCCAAAGCACCAGAGGCAACGGGGCCAACTGATCATGAACCAAAACCTCTAAAATCATGAGCCTAAATAAACTTTTCCCCTTAAAACTGTTTAAGGTATTTTGTCACAAATGGAAAGCTGAGTAACATAAACAGAAATGTTTATTAAGGAATTGTTTGCAAGGGCAATCAATGAAAATTGATGTAAATACTTGCCAAATAGGGAAATGATTAAATAAATCATGGGACATCCATGGGATGGATAATATACAGCTGTTTCAAAGAATAAACTAGGGACTCTGGGTAAAGTGCTTCCCTAGAGCCAGCAAAGACCCTGGGTCTGAGCTAAGCACTGCAGAAACAAAAGCAAACAAATTACCCTCCCACCAGAAAAACCAGGTTGTGTGAGATTAGTAAATATGCATAGCAGATATATATTACATAATTCAATTTTTTTATAAATTGCTTGTGTGTCTATAGTTACAGATGTATAAATAAAGTAAATAAAGATATTCCAGGTTATTCATAAGAGGAACAATAAAAGTGGGGACAGAATATAAAACCAAAAAACATTTAAAAAGATATCTATCATGTACTGTATGTCCCCTCCCCTGAAGTGCTGGTGAATGAACCCAGGTCACTGCCTGTGCTAGGCAAGTGTTCTACCACTGAGCTGTACCACAGTCCTAGATGGTCTCATTTAAATAAAATTTTGTGTGTATACATACATAAAAATATATAAAACATCTTAAAAGTGATTCTGCTTTAAAACTGTGTTTAAATTTTCCCAGGAAATCTGAAGTTTTCATCTAGAACTTATAATTTAGAAGTCTAAAATATCTGCTGATAGCAGCAAAACAAATGTAGTAAAGTTAAAATTAGTTCTTTAGAAACACTGGGAACACAGTATGTGAAATTTCATTTGCATTTGTTAAGTTTTTGTAGTATTTCAAACTTAGCATTTGGAACAAACCATGTAACTCACTACAGTGAGTTATATATATTTTAAAATCCCAATTTATTTGCTAGATTATTTTACTTAAGCAATGTTTTATTCACACACCTTATTTTAGGAAAATACACTTTATGTAATATTAATTTAAAATAATCTCTCTGTCTTTTTTGGTACCAGGAATTGAACTCAGGACCTTGCACTTGCCAGGCAAGCGCTGTGCTCCTGAGCTGTTATCTCCAGCCTGTAAAATAGTATCTCTGATATGATACTAAGTTTTCTCTATTCAATATGCTGCTCTAGTTTAAAACATATTATAAATGACAGGCAAGTCCTACATTCAGTCTCCAAAACATAGTTTCTCATAGACAGGAAATAGGATTCATTCACATTTGAGCCTAAATTTTATTTATGATGTATAACAAAATGGATGTTTGTAGATAATTTGCTACAAATACTGTAACATATATTTGAGCAAATAGCATCTGATCATTTGTTGTCAGTGAGAACGTAAATTCTAAATTTAAAATACTGCATGTTTTATGTAAGACAGAAAAATAAGGTAGCTCTATACTTACACTACATTTAGTGGTAAGGTACGGTTGCATAGTCATGGCATGTTTAACCATGAGCTGGGGTCTTATTTTGCTGAATAAGAACAAAGTGGTTATGCAAGCTACCAATCTTCCAGAATTCACACCTTTATTGTCAGAGTCTGGAAAAACAAAGAAATAAGATACTAAAATATGGCAAAACAATGGCAATTACACAGATTATTACTTCTTATTCGATACTTCTTCCTGAAAAAATTCAGTATAGGGCTCAAAAAATGGATTTGTATTTCTTATGCTATTAGACTTTCTGCATTTCTTTTTCTTTTCTGATAGAAATTATGTATACTAAAGATAAAAGACAAAGATGCCTCACTATGAAAGTGGAATGGAAGTTGTGAAGTGCATTGATGGTATTTTGGGAATAAAGGTAGTGTTATGTACAAAAGTGTATGGAGATGAATATATTAGCAAAGGTAAGACAAAAACAATTTAGTTAAAATATACCATGTTTTACTGAGGAAAATATGTGGCTGAAGGATGTTAAAAAATCAGAATGACAAATAAAGAGGGTGGAAAAGATGGACCAATGCTATGCTCAACAAAATACTGGTCCGTGAGAAGAAAATGTTAAGAGACACACTGACTTTTAGTAAACAAGTTTAACTTTTAGAGGAAATTATCAACTTTTAACATTAAAGGACAAAACCACCACTAAAATCTAGAATGGGAAAGAAATAGAACAAGCAAATGAAAAGAGGTGTGCATGGAAAATTGAAAAAAAAAAATTAAAGAGAAAAAAGCTAAAAATTATAAAGAATACCAACAATTTCCATATGTTTATCTCTTTGAGGTGACTAAACCCCAACATAGAACGTGACTGCAGCTGACTACTGTCCTTTGTCAATGTGCTATAGGAGATGGAAGTGGGTCAATCTTACGTGCTCTAAGCAGTAAGTATCAATAATGGTTTTTATATATTTTTGTTTTGTTTTTGAGAAAGGGTCTCACTACGCAGTTTAGGCTGGCCTTGAACTCACTTTGTAGCCCAGGCTGGCCTCAAATTTGCAGTGATCCTCCTACCTCAGCCTCCCGAGGGCTGGGATTACAGGAGTGCGCCACCACACCCAGCTTATATTTTAAAAATTTTAACAGATTTCTAGTTCAAGAAAAGAAAATTCTGTATAACTATAAATAGTATTAGAGATAT
The DNA here is from genome assembly GCF_000276665.1 of Chinchilla lanigera. Classification (NCBI taxonomy): domain Eukaryota; kingdom Metazoa; phylum Chordata; class Mammalia; order Rodentia; family Chinchillidae; genus Chinchilla; species Chinchilla lanigera. The sequence continues at coordinate 21,818,018 of NW_004955426.1, read as the reverse complement.
ATGTATCTTTTAAAAGCATTTTTATAATAGTTAAAAGCAACCTCATTCTGAGAGAAAATTATATGATTTTAAAGATATCAAATAATTTTGTGATGAATGCCATTTACTAAATACATATTAGTCCCTAGATTTACTTTTATTCTGTCCAATATAACATCTAAAAGTATATGCTGTTCAAAGACATGTAGAAAAGATGAGGCCCATATTTGTATTACACTGCTTTAGAATCTTAGTCAATCCTACCAATATAATCTAGAACGTGATATCAAACAGATACTTCAATAATGCAAAACGAATTTCACTGAACAGTGAAGTAGTTAATTACTAGGCAAGCAGAGCCCCAGGCAAAAATGAGAAATATGCCCAAAGTATTTTAAAATATAAAAATCAATTTAAGGATCAATACGTAAAATGTCTTACCAGCTAGAGATTCCTCATATTTAAGGATGTGCTCAACTAGGTTATCTACAAGTTGAGTACAAGCTTTCTTCACAGGTTTATATGAGGAATCCTCTTCAGACTTCAACAACTATATATGTGTATACATAAAAAAACAAAAGCAAAAACCCAAGTGTAAGTATTCATTAGGCAATACTAATATAAACACATTCAATGTGTCCATTACAATATGCTTTCCAACCTATCATTAACACTTAAATATTGAGGGCAAGTAATAAACAAAAATGTGTCGTATTTAAAAATACCTTATAAACCACTGATCTGCCAATATTTTCAAACAATTTTGGTATGAAGCATTTAAACTACTGTGTGAAGAACCTTAGGAGATGAGATACAGGAAAGGACCTTTTCTCCCTTACTCCAAATAAAAACAAAAAGGATCACTGAATACTAGCTCAACTACCTTCAGCAATTTTAAACTGTAACTACATCTGAATTACACCTTAAACTTTGTAATTATAAAACACAAGGGTAGATTTCTGTGTTATCTGTTGCTAAATTAATAAACAATGCCTACAAAGTATTATGAATAATGAGATGGGACTAGAGGTCAGTCTGACTATAGTCAAAAATAAAACCAATCTTTTAGAATTGTAGGTCAATGGAAAAATCCTTTAAAGTGTGTTTGTTTTGCTAATAATGATTAGATAATTCTGGAGATGTTAAAGAAATCAAAATTTGCATTTGAGTTGTGTGAAGACTTCTAGCACTGTCAGATGTAACTTTGTGCAGTAATGTGAATTTTCTATATTGTGCTGTCCAATATGGTTGCCTTGAGTTACAAGTGGAAATACGTTCAATATGATTGAGGAACTAAAATTAAATAAAATTAAATAATTAATTTTGGGTTTTTAAAACTGGATCTATGTAGCTCAGGTTGGTCTGGAACACATAATGATCCTTCTGCCTTAGCCTCCTGTGTGCTGGCTTTTATAGGCACGTGCCACCATGCCCAGCCTGGTTTTGTGATTTGTTTAAATCACTCCCTACCCAAAGGCCAAAAATATATATTTATCTATTATTTTCTTCTAAAAGTTGTAAAGTTTCCATTAATCTACATGAAGTTGATTTTTGAGTTGAAGTAGTAGTAATAATAATAATGATAGTAAAAATCCTCACAGATGGCCAATTGTCCCAAATCCTTTTTACTGAAAAGTCCATCTTTCTCCCATAGTCTGCAATGCCACATCTTATACAAATATTTGGACACCTGTTGGCCTGGGCCCCCTATCTTGTTCTACTATCTGTTTAGCACTAATCTATTTGTTATTCTATCTCAATTACCGTATCTTTAAACTTAAGTTCTGAGTTTATAAGGCAAGTCAATACTCTGGCTTCTTCAAAGTGCTATAGTTATTTTCAGCTTGTCTTTATATTTCCACCTAAATTTTATTATCATTTTGACATGTGATAAATATTTCTTGTTATTGCTTTTGAGAAAATCTTTTCAATGTTTTGCATGCTTTTCATCTTAAATTTTATTGTTTTTTCTCTGTCAAATTAAGGGATTTGTATTTTATGTCATTATTCGAGGGTATTAAATTTTTAAAAAGCACATATCTCAGCTGTAAAATGGTGGCATATCCCTGTAATGCCACAACTCTGGGAGGATGAGAAAGGAAGCTCACAAATCTGAGTACAGCCTGGGCAGTTTAGTGATACCTTGTCTCAAACATAAAAAATAAAAAGGTTGAGGGATGTAACTCCTAGCTCAGTGCAAAGGCTCCTGGTTTAATCCCTAGCACTATGGGGTAGGGTGGTGGTGGAACCAAGTACATATTTCTAGTTCTATCCTCTGAAAATGTCCACAGCTACAATGATCAGCAATGAACATCCACATCCACAATAATCCACCTAGATTATTCCAACTAATTATTATGAAGGCTCTGGGAAAATGGCTAATTTTACATTGGGGCAGAAATGTATAGGGTAAATCTGTGACAGATGTACATATGCCAGAAAACAGGCTATGGACGAGTTCTACAGTACTATCAAAAGGATGCTGCTATTGATGCATAACATACTGCTATTATGGTAGGTTGGTCAGTTGGTCTCTCTCTTATGTATATATATAATAGAATTTTTGGTAACTTTAGCTGTGCTATAAACTTTGGGAAAAGTATGAAGTTTACCATGTTCAGTTGGCACTGTACAGAAATTAATGGTCATTTTGGTCTAGAAATGCTAAGTTTTTTTACCATTTGCACAGGGGTAACACACTCTATTAAATATGTAAGGTCTTACCTATGTGGGTTTGATTACAAAAACTAATAAAATATTCTCTAATGAACACAAGGGGGACAATTTGAATGTCAAAAAGAATCATAATTGTGATTCATTAAAACATCATATACATGGAAGTCTTCCAGTTCACACTGATGCTAAAAAATGAACAAATTCATTGGTTTCATCTGAAGTCTGATAAAACTCATTTTGAAGACTGATAAGTAGTAATGAAAAGGAATCAAGTGCTTTTCCTACTGTTTTTGTACAAACAGTATTTTCATAGGAATCAAATAATTAGGGGAAAAAATCTTTATGGTTCTTTTTAAAGAAAAAACTTCAACTAATACATAATAAACTAATTAGAATTATAACTTTTAATGGAAATAATGGATCTAGGCAATAATCCACCAAAATGGAAAAACTTTATACAGAGGCACTAGGGTGACAACACCTAAACTCAAAGATAAATCACTAAAAACAGGACAGATGTCAAATGCCTCTTGACGTGATGCAGTATGACATTCGACAACACCTATGAAGTATTTGTGTCCCCTAACCTAAAAATCCAATTTGATCTTATTAAGCCTCCAGATCTAACCAAATATTCACAGGAGAAAAGGTAGGTACAGCAACAATTTCAATGGCCCTAGAAGAGATCAAAGAAATCCAGAACATGGGACAATCTGGAGGAAAACACACAAGTGGCACAGAAATAGCAGGTAATGGGCCAACTCTTACTGACTGAAAGGCCTAAGGGTTATGTCAATCACAGCAACTGTAAACCGTAAATACATTTTTTGAGTGAGTTGGCCAAAAGTGAACATTGATAGATGTGAACATACAGGGAATATGTTGTTGTTTATCTTGACAAAAATGGTATGTTGTCATTATCTCTTAAAGACAGACACTAACTTGTTTATGGGTAGACTGACATAAAGTCTGAATATTGTTTTTAAAATATTACAGCAAATGCTCCCACCCAGGATGGGGGAAGGATAGATAAAAACAAGACTTAAAAAATGTTGACAACTTTTAAAGCAAATAAATACTTTTAGTTGAAATTTTCTAAAATAAATTAAAAATGTATAAGGATAAGCATTTCCATTCATGAAACTTTAAAAAATACACTGTTGTTTAATTCTGTACTATTAAAGGAAATTCTATATATTTTATAACATGACAAATAATGTAATTATATATTTAATGCAATCTATATTTTTTTTATAAATCTCCGTCTCATATAGATTAAAGGAATAAGATAAAAACATTATTGAGAGGAAGGGAAGAAGAATTTCAATCAGTGATTCAGAAAACTTTTAAACAGTCAATTGAGAAATTTATTAAATAGCAAAATTAATAAAAATATTTGAAAAAAATTTCTGCTACCAAAGACAAATACTTAACAAAGAACTGAAGAGGTTTTCAAAATTGTAAAGTCTATGAAGAACTAACTTTCTATTAAGTTTCATTTTATGAGATATCAAAACACTCACATTTTGAAGAAGCTGCTCAAACCAGTCATATCCTGTATCTCTGCATGCTGCAACCTAATAGTGAAAAAGGCAGTGAAACTATCAAAGGTAGAAATTTGCTTTTAAAAATATACTTTTGTTTTTGTGTAGTCTGAAGCACATGCCTTAGTTTTCTGAGTTAAATACCTTATTTTTAAAGTAAAATTTTTTTTCAGTAAAAGCATTTGCCAGTGTTATAGGATTTCATTCCAAAAATACCTTGGAAAACATTAAAGAAGTTAGTTTCATATACTGAGGATTATTATGGTACCAAATTTTGAAAAATAATTTAAATCCCACTACCAAAAGCATGTGAAGTCTAAACAATAAAAACAAAAATACTGTCTCAATCTTTTTCGATGGTAGACTTTAAGATACTACTGGAAATGTAGAAGGATCATGAAACTGCGTTTATAAAATTTTTCAAAGCATAAAAAGTACTCTAAATAAAAATAAAACAATAGTTTGTGTGTATAATAATAATAATAATCTAAATTCATATTTTCTAAAAAAGGTAGAAAAATCATTGTGTTTACAGTTTATTCCCCATGGGCTACTTATATATTTGTTTCTGATCTCTGTTGGAGGACTAGGATCTCATCAGTGTCTACACTGGTGAATGCCAAAAATTTGGACTATGAGAAAACATCAACCTCATCTTACTTATATCCTTTGAGGAACACCAGAAATACGAAGTTAGGGAACCAGTATTAATGTTCAGATTTAACTAAATATCTCATTACATCTCTCTCTTCCTTCATAAAATGAAGTAGCCTCTATTAAGTTTGCATCCAAAGTGGCCCCAAGACTTGTTTCTGTTCTTACCACATCAGTGATGTTTAAAATTTTCCTTGTCATCGCTTCTTTGTCGTTGTGTGGAGTTGGAGTAAACCACAGTTTTTGGAATGTTTCATTTACTAATTTCTAGAAGAAAAAAATTCAAATTAACTACAACAAATATGGCAAATTTTCAATCCCTAATTTTCATTAGAGCCCAACACAAAAATATAACTAGCCAAAACACAAATTACTTGTAGTTTCTGTATAAATTTCCTCACCAGTTGCTAGGCATTGTGGCGCAAGTCTACACTCCCAGCACTCTGGGAAGTAAAAGCAGGAGGATTTCAACTTCAAGTCCTGCTTGGGAAACTTAGTGAAACTCTGCCTCAATGAAAAATAAAAAGGGCTGGGATATAGTTCAGTGTATGAAGACCCTGGGTTCAGTCGCTGGTACCTCCCCCATCAAAAAACAAACAAACAAACAAACAAACCAACCCACCTAAAATAATTAGTTTCTCAAAACTATAAACTTTTTCAATTTGGTAAAGATTTTTAGTAATTTAGGTGATACTTCATCTAGCCTCAAACTTCTGAGTAGCATATATACCCTTCCTGTTGTTGATCAAATTTACAGTTTTACTGCTTTTACACTGTTTGTTGAACTTAAAAAGGAAAACCAAATTAATCATGAATTTAAGACTCAACTGTTAAGGTATTTATTTACTAATTTAGAAAATGTAGCCCACACCATTTGGAAATAAAAATAATTTTAATGTGATGATAAATTTTTTGGGTAGAATGCAATGTCTAAATGACAAGAAATGAACAGAAAAATAACCTTTATACTATTTCATCTTACCTTAATACCCTCTTCATCATTGACTCTTCGAATCATTTTTACACACATTTCTGTAATTTTTGGAAATGTTGGCTGTTCAATACAGATGTCTCTTAGAATCTTTATTACTCTTTTCCTGACACTGATACCAGTATCCTAAAAACAGAGAGTTATTTTCAAGTGTTACACAAATTGAGATGCTTAAAATGTATAAAGTCTAGTAAAATGAAATAATTTACCACTGGACACAAAACTAGAAAATAAACGTCAGAATTAAATCAGATAATAAACATAAAATTTTTAGAATAGTGTATGGCACTTCAACAGCATATGAAGTACAGTGATCTCTCACCTATAGCAGGAGTTACATTCCAGAGGAACCACCCCTCCTCCCCCCGTGACAGGTGAAAACCTGTGAAGCAGCAGCGTTACATTTATTATTTACATATATTTTAAGGCTTTATGAACCCTTCCCACACTCCTATAAACGTTTCCCAGTCTTTTATTAACATTTCCCACACTCATAAGCAATTCATACACTCAAACACTTTCTACACTCTTAAACCTATGCAATTTTAACAACATGTAAAATTCTATATGGGTACTTGTGTGAAGTGGACAAGGAGAGATGCTGAATGTATGGGCACAGTGCAGGACAGCAAACTGACTGATGCTACTATGGTCACTGAGCCAATCAGTGCCCAGGATACAGAACACAGTGCTGTGGTTGGTCACCCTCCATTCCATCAACCAACAGTGGGCCATATACAACCTTACACTGGCAAACTTGCACAAGCAGTAGTGGCGTACTGCATTTCCCATTGTGTACAGTATGGTATTCATCTGCTGATGAGACACATACTGTTTTATTTCAATTTAATATTCTTTCAATATATCTGAATTAACATTTTAATATTTCTTATAGTTTTAAATTTTTTAGGAAAAAATAATTAAATCATAAATATTATATAAATACCTACATACCACAAAATCCCACAATACAGTGAAAACGTTCTGATACAGAATTAGATATATTTTTTAAAACTCCTGTGATACAGTGAAGGAGCAATAAGTGAACTGTGATATAGTGAGGGACAACTATATTATCAATAAAGTATACTCAGGAAAATACTTAACATAAACCTAAAAAATCTTTGACACTAACTTATGGCTTACAGGAAATGGGAGAAACAAAGAAACAATTGAAACCATGAGGTTCATCAACTGATGAATGGGTAAAAAATATTTTTTTTTTATACAAGGGGGTATTAGCCATAAATAAGGCTATAATTGAGACATTTATAGCTAAATAGGTGGACCTTTAGACGTGAAATAAATCTGACACACATGTGTAAATATCACATTATTTCTCTGGTGTGAGAAACTCAAAGTGTAAATAAGAACCAAAATGTATAATAGGAATTATGAAATAGGAAGAAATTTTTGGTAAGGGAAGGAAAACTAGGGAGGGGGGAGGAAGAAAGGGAAAAAGGGAAAAAATGAAAAAAGAGGGATAAAATGGAAACAAAGCTCTGTAAATAAGGAGGGAAAGAGGGGCTGAAAGGAGGAGAGGCAATGGGGGAAAAAAAAGAGGAACAGGTTTTCCCTATGATGAATGTGAGACATATATTAAATGATATATACAGTATTAACATAGTTGAGTAACATAATGGTTTTGTGTATATAAAACAACATCTTTCTTTGGTGGTGCTATACACTGAAGTATCATTGGAGAAATAGTAAAATGCTTATAACTGAATTTAAAACAATTTAGCAAAACATGTAAATGAAGTATGTAGGTGAGTACATGAGTGTTCCTTGTAGCATTTCTAACGCTATAAATTTTCATATTAAAGAATTTTTAAAGAACATAAAAATATCAGGGATTTAACTTTGTAACATTATCAACTCCTAATGTGCAGTTTAGTAGTCCTGCAAACATTTTAGGACATTTTGGCAGGATTAACTCTCTCACAGTTCACTAGCTATTTGGGAATCATGTTGATTGTATCTTTCACACTTGTTTTTTTTTTTTTTTTTTTGGTTTTTCTCCGGTACCGGGAACCGAACTCACGACCTTGCGCTTGCCAGGCAGGCGCTTTTGCCGCTGAGCTAAATCCCCAGCCTCGTTTTTCTTTTTTTTTGAGACAGGGTCTTGCGATGTAGTTCAGGGTGGTCTTGAACTCACAATGTAGCCCAGGCTGGCCCAGAAAGACCTTAACTAGCTATGGTCTTTCTGCCTTAGCCTCCCAAGTGCTGGGGTTACAGGCATGAGCCACTATACCCACCTATATTCTTCACTTTTAAAAACGAACTGAAGCAGGGGCTGGGAATTTAGCTCAGCGGCAAAGCGCCTGCCTGGCAAGCGCAAGGTCGTGGGTTCGGTTCCCGGTACCGGAGAAAAACCAAAAAAAACCGAACTGAAGCACTAAAAGGGAAAAATTCTTCTGTCCTTTCTTAAATTGTTCACATGTCAAAGAAGATTCTACACCTAGGTGAGGCTAAAAACTACTCTGTAATTCTTAGCCACACAAATATTGTGATACGCTAATGGTAATAAAAAGCTTGTCTTTACAAGAATACCTAAATTTTGTGCACAGATGCATTTGTACTGAATTCTATAAGTCAGTATGTCTGCAATTGGATGGTGAGGACAGTCTATGGTTATTTCCTATGTCAATGCTTTCTTTTATTTTCCAGGAAAATGCTTCAGAGCCAGAGAATCCTATGACATATAAGAAAAAAATATCCTGTAACAGTCTTTCTTAAGTTTGTTCTTAAGCTTCAAGTAGCTTTTTGGCTTAACTGGTAGGTATCTGAGCTTGTTGTAATTCAGCTTTAAGGAATCACATAAAAGATCCAAAAATGTTCGTTTTATTTCTTCCAAAATGTTTTTAATACCAATGTTCACTTATATCTTACTAAGATAATTATTATTGTTTATGTACATACATATATAATTACTCTAGGTCTCAGTCAAAATAATTAATCCATTAATTCATATCATTTACCCAATGTAAACTGAAATCATAGTTTCTGAAAATAGGAATTCAGTTTTGCCTATGATTTGCTTTATGACATTGAGTAGAACATCTCTTGAAAGCATATTCTTCTTTAGAAGGCTGCTATACATTAGGAAGGATAAATATATAAATGACATATACCCAATGGTACCTGAGTTCATGAACTTAATTCCATTGTATTTTCCTAGCCTAACATTTTAAAACAAGATGTGATACTGAAAAGGCAAAATATACTCAGGAAACATTACTAAAATCAAAAATCATACCAATATTCTTTCAATCAGCATATCGTAATACTGTTCAGCAAGCTGAGGTCGGCAGAGGACAAATCGACCTAGTAATTCCACAGCTGCTTCACGAACACTGGTAGAGTTATCCATCAATCGTCCATGAACTCCTCGCTGCATATCAAGCTAAAAAAAAGGAAGAAAATACATTTTATACTAAATAAAGCTAGTATTTTAATTTGACTAAAAAACACAAGTAAGAATTATTTTGCTCTCTTTACCCTTGCTAGAATACTGGGGTCAACAGCAACAACCTCAGATAAACACTTCATGGCTTTTGTTCGAACAGCAATTGCATTCTCACCAAGAACTCGTAGTATCTGTCAAGCAAACATTGACATTTTCATAAATTTTTGAATATATAAAATCTAACAAAATATGGCATAAATATGTATAAAGCAACCAATATTTACCTTCTTTGGATTTGTATATAAGTGAGAAAAAGATCCACCACCTTACTTTAAGATTAGTGCATGTAGTAAACTAGGCAGTCTATATTTTGAGGTCTCCCCTGTATCTTGGCATTCTCAAATATCCTGCTGTCTTCTTTTCAAGAACCTGTAGCCCCACTAAAACTTTGTGACGTGCAACTTTAACCAAGTATACTTAGTATCTTTTAAATGTAATTTGATAATAATATATTTTTTATAATGTCACTCTACTTATAACATATTGTATATGTGTATTCATACAGATATATATGCATTTATCTGTAAAACAAGAATCAATATGTAAAAGACATGTAGAACAAGGATATTTTAACATATGTGGAATACAGAAACAAATGCTACTTATATTTTATTTTATTTTTTCACTACTGCAAATCAAACTTAGGACCTTGTGCTTGCCAGGTAGGTGATGTGTTGCTGAGCTATATCCCAGCCCAGTCTTTTAAATATCTGTGTTCAACAATATACAAATATCATACATTATTCTCTAAGCATCCACAATCAGAAAAATCAACCTCACTGTATAAGAAATTCTGGCTGCTCTTACCTGTGTTAAATAAATATCAAAGCTCTGGGCAAACGGCCTCATAGAGGCCAAGTATCGAACAATCAAACAAGCATCATCGTAGTCCACAGTATCGGAGTTCATCCTGCAACAAAAAGCCATTAAATTGTACTTATTTATTTTTGGTAAATATTTATCAAAGAAAGATGTCTGTCCATCTATCTAGCTATCTAATATATTTTCACTCTGGATCTTACTTTAGTGTGCTGAACTGAGAAGGTGTGGTTTTGATAATGCTTCTAAGAAACTTTTTCCGGTTTTCAGCTCGATGCATAATTTGACCAGTTGTTTCAACTTCTTTTGCATGATGTGTTCCTTCAGATGATTCTTCATCCTTTTGTGATTTCATTGCTTTTTCTGTTTCCAGAGTTGTGTCACGGAACCACTGGGCTATATAGAATTTACGAGAAAACTGGAAAGAAATTAGATAAATTTGAACTTGATGAAATCACTAATATTTCCAACTCATTAGTAAAGTCAAGAGTGCTTACAATCAAGAATGCAAATGTTACAGGTTACTTTAAAACCATTTTTAAGATATAAACAGGTTTTAAGAAAGCTAAAAAATCTGGAATATCCCAAGGGGCAATTTACTATATATGTAACTTTGTTAAAATATTTAATATCATCAAAAGATGATTTAATAAACACAGTTGTAGTGAGTATAAAATACTGCTATCAACTATTTAACCAAGGATTTATCACATGTAAAATAAGACAGATAAAGGTTCAAATATAAAAATTTAGAACAAATGGATAAAATGCTGAAAGTAAAACAGTCCCTCTGTTTCAAATCTTGCCATATTTTTGTGACTCATCTCATTAAAATGGTTTTAAACTTAGGTACACCTATAAATCTGTTCCATCAATACAGGTTAAAAACATGCAGTATGTGGCTCAATAATTTATTAGTCTCCAATCTCTTTCAATTGCCTATTCCATCAGTAAAAACCTAAAATAAATACCCTAATATATGCATATTGTTCATTAACACAGTTTGTAACTTTTATACATTATCTGTAATACTAATAGTTAGATACATTATATTAGATGCACAACAGCTAGGAATTATATTTAAAAATAATTATAAATAAAAATTTGAGTTTTTTAATATGCTAACAGATTATCTTACATACCTTGTGGCCTATATTCACTATGTCAATTACTTAGCCTTGTTTCAAAGGTAAGATATGAAAAGAGTACCAAATACTCCTCTTATCACACAAGTTTAGTCAGTATACAATGTTTGTAACTAGAATTCCATATAAGAGAAAGTAACCCATAACCATTCTTTTCTGACCAGATGATCCCTTGGTTTTAAAAATCTATAATCTAAACATAACTTCCTCTTCATGCTAACTCCCAGTTCTCTTTTAATCTCAATTTATTTTTAAAAAAGGGAGAAAAGAATCTTACCACTAGTGAAGGATCAGTTTCAGTGTTTTCATCCAAGTAATCCAGCAATGCCTTTTGCAATTGTTGAATTTCATCTTCTCCTCCTGAAACCTACAGAATAAATAAAAAGCAAAAGAGATATTTCTAGTGTGTTTTAATAAATTATCTAGGTATAAAGACAAATCTGAAAAGAAACTAATAAATATTAAAAATGAAAAGACAACAAACAAAAGGGAGAAAGAAAATATGATTTCTGAAAAATATAAACATAGCTGGGGTTGTCTTTATTTTTGTAAAATATATGTCATCTTTCTTTTAAAAAACTCATAGCTGACATAAAATGATCGGAATAATACGTTAAATCTTCAGAGGGAAGAAGCCCTTGCCACTGTCTTTGTTTCAAAATGAGATTGCCAAACTTAATCTTGTTAACAGAAACTATTATCTGTATATATATATATATATATATATATATATATATATCTTTAAGATATTATTCAAAAAGAACACTGTTATGGTTTGTGTCGAGATGTGTCCCCAAGCCTCATGCAGTCATGGGGACTGCTGAACCTAGAGCTTGTGACTGACTCATTGTCTAGTGCTGGGATTATGTGTGTGAGTGCCACACCTACCCTAGGGTGGGTAGCCTACATACAATATAAGGGATAGAAAAGATCTTATCTCTGCTTGTCCACTTTTTGCTCTTGTTGCTTTTGCTGTTTTCTGCCACCATGAACTGCTGCCCTCTGCCATGTGCCACCCTGCCTTGGAGCCAGCTGATTATGGACTAAACCTCTACAAACTGTGAGCTAAATAAATCTTACCTTCCTTAATTCTGGGCATATGGTATTGAGAAAAGTAATCAAAACAGAATTTGGTACCAGAGAAGTGTGGTTGTTGCTGTGACTATACCTGACACCATGTGGTACAAGAGCCTTTGGGAATGGCTTGTTGGAAGAGTTCGGAAAGGTTCAGAGTTGTCGCCTAAGGAGCAGACCTGCAATACCTCAAGCTGTTCTGTATGGAAGATTCTGGTCAGAGGTCAGAAGACCAGAAGGCAAGAAATCACACAAGTAAAGACCAGGTTTGGGAGGTTTCTGCTAGGAAGGACTGCATGGCTGTTGTGTGTTATGGCTTGGCAGAAACTTTGTCTGTATTTTGCTCATGTCCAGAGACTCTGCCTGAGACTAAGATTAGGGCAGCAGACTAATTAAACCAGCTGAAAAAATTTCAAGGCTGTCAAATGTTGAGATGCTGGCAAGGCTATTGTTGGGGGCTTTTAGCCAGATTTACCTTGAGAATCAAGAGCAAAGAGCCCTGCTGAATGATTTAAAACATTTTGAGTTTGGCCAGAAAGAAAGCTCCAATAAAGCTGTGGACTGCAAAGGTAGAGGTGAGAAAATCTTGATTGCTGAGAAGGAAACACGAGACTAGAAAAGATGGCCTGAGGGTATAAGCAGCAAGTCTCTACCCTTTGCATCTTCAAAACTGCAAAAGTGCAAGACTTTGCTTTGAGGAGAAAGCTGCAGAGCACCATGGTCTAGAATGGCGGCAGTCACACCATATGCCAGAACAGTGGCAACCATACTGGTTTCAGAATGGCAGCAGCCACAGCACCAAGATCCAGAATGGCAGCAGCACAGAGAATTTGTTCCTCAGAACTGGATTCAGAAAGCCCACTGATCCAGGCCCTCGATCCCTACAGCCAATAAAGAGGAAGCTGGTGCTGGTTTTAGGTGCATGCAAAATGCAAGAGTTATGAGGTTAAGACAGATTGCATCTAGATTTCAGAAGGCCTGGGAGGCTGGGCAGTATGCCCCTAAGAGGGCATTATGAGAAGCCATGAATGAGGAGCCAAAGGTACAGTGGAGACCTCAGAAAGTTTGAAAAGCCAGGAACATGGATCATCTAAGGTAAGCTGCAAGGAGGGAGCAACGCAGGCCTAAGAGAGAAGCCATGGGAGCTAAAACCACCAAAAGTGCTATAGGGGCAGAGCCACACAAGGCCTTTGGAGCTCACAAATTATCAGACTGTTTTGGATGTTCCACATGGAACTATAGGACTTAATGTTTTCCCTGCTGGATGTTGGACTTGCTTTGGTTTCATTCCTTTGTATCACCATTTGTATCTTTTGGAGTAGAAATGTCTATCTTGTGCCATCGAATGTTGTATGTGTTTAACTTTCTTTTCATATGTACAGAGGCTCACACCTAAGAGTGTCTTACATTTCAGAGGAGACTTGGGACTTGGACTTTCCCGCAATGCTGAAACTGTTAGGAATTTGGCAACTCTTAGAGATGGAATAAATGCCTTTTGCATAAAGAGGTGTGTGCATGAGTCCTTGGGGTATCAGGGGTGGAATGTTGGTTTATGTCTAGATATCCCCCCAAAGCCTCATGCAGTCATGGGCGCTGCTAAATCTAGTTTATGATTAATTCATTGTCTAGTGCTGAGATTATGGGTTGAGTGCTACACCTACCCTAAGGTGGGCAGCCTTCATACAATATAGAGGATAGAAAGAATCTTCTGGGCTTCTCCCCCTTTTGCTCTTGTTGCTTTTGCGTTTTCTGCCATCATTAACTGTTGCCCTCTGCCATGTGTTACCCTGCCTTGGAGCTAGCTGATTATGAACACAAACCTCCACAAGCTGTGAGCTCAATAAACCTTTCTTTCCTTAATTCTGGGCATATGATATTTTGTATCAGCAATGAGAGAAAAGTAACCAAGACAAACATCACGGAGGAGAAAGTTTTTATACTTAACATTAAAATACTACTTTATTTCAGATACACAGTGGGGATCTACTGACCTGTCTGGATGTAGAAAAGGACTAAAGGTTCTGTCAAGAATTACAGATCCAGAACTGCGAGTTAATACTCATGTTCATGGTTAAAGTTCTAGCTTTACCAGGTGAAAAGCCAAATGTACAGTTAAGAATACAGTCTATCTAAGAAGAATGTGATGGTTATAATAATCCATTTTTGAGGAGTGTGATGAAAATGAATCAGAAATTTGTTAGAGGACTATAAACTGGTTTACTGTAAACTTCTAAAAGCAATTTGGAATTATGTGTTAAAAGCTCCACAAATATTCACAAATGATTCTTGCCCTAGGTTATACAATCTACACAGTGATATGTGGCATAAGAGTTCCCAGGACAACTCTGAGAAATAGGTGAAGGTCAAGACTGGGGTTGTTCAGAAACAACTCCAGACATACTCAGCCACCTTATCTTTGACAAAGGTGCCAAACATTCACTGGAAGACAGATAGCCTCCTTAATAAAAAGTGCTGAAAAAAGTGGCTTTGCACATGCCGAAGATTAAACTTGGAACCATATCTTTCACCATGCAGTAAACTAAATTTGAAATGGATCAAAGATCTAAATATTAAAACGGTAACATTAAATGAGTTGGAAGACAGAATCGGTAAAACTGCTAAAGACATTGGTGTAGACAAAGATTTTTTGAATAAAACCCTGACTGCATAGGAACTATCACAAAGAATCAACAACTGGGACCTTATCTTATAAAAACTACCAACAGAGTAAAGAGACAACCCACAATGTGGGGAAAAAATGTTTGCCAGCTATTCCTCAAAGGATTACTATTGAGAACATACAAGAACTCAGAAAAAATCAGACCTCCCAAATTTAGAGATCCAATCCATAAATGGGCATCTGAGATGAATACACACTTCTCTGATGAAGAAATACAAACAGCAAAGATATGAAGAAATGCTCAGTATCACTGGTCATTTGAGAGATGCAAATTAAAACAACACTGAGATTCCATTTTACCCCAAAAAGAATGGCTGTTATCAAGAATCAACCAATAACAAATGCTGGAGGGGCTGTGGGTAAAAAGGAATCCTTCTCCACTGTTGGTGGGAATGTAGACTGGTACAACCACTGTGGAAATCAGTGTGAAGATTTTTCAAAAATACTAGGATTAGAGGGGTCCTATTTGACCCAGCTATTATGCTTCTGGGTATTTTCCCAGAAGAATTAAAAACATCGTATTAAAGTGATATATGTGCACCCATGTTTATAGCAACACAATTTGTAATAGCAAAATCTTGGAAACAAATGCCTATTAACCGAGGAATGGATAAAAAAGATCTGGTCTTTTTATACAATGGAGTATTACTCAGCCACAAAAAAGGATAAACTGGTGACTTTTATAGGTAAATGGATGCAACTTGGGACCATACTCATAGGTGAAATAAATCAGACCTATACGTGTAAGCATCCAGTCTCCGTAGTGTGAAAAGTTGAAAGAGTAAGATGTTATAAATATATATTAATTCTGGAAATAATGCCATATTAGCCTTCCAAAGTATTTCTTCCTTTTCAAAACTGTTTTAATGATTTCAAGTATTTTGGATTTTCATATCAATTTTAGAAAAGCCTGTCAATTTAAAAAACCTGGAATCTTCACTAGATTATTCCATCAGTTTTTGAAAAACTGTCTCTTCAAGTGTTTCACCTTAAAATATTTCTTGAAATCTTCAGTTTCTCTATAATGTTTTCTAGTTTTCTGTATATAGGTCTTGTAAATTTTTGGTGAGATTTATCACTATTTCATATTTTAATACTCTTATAAATGATGTCTTTTATTTTTGTTTGTCACCATAAATTAGGAAGTACAATTGCTTTTCAAGAAACTTTATTTTATAAAAAATAAAAAAAAAGAAGACTGGAGGTGTGGTTCAGTGGCAGAGAACTTGCGTATCATGCTCCACAACTGGGTTAAAAACCTTAGCACTCATAAAACGAAACAAAACAAAACAAAACAAAACAAAACAAAACAAAACAAAACATGCAAAGCAAAGCAAAGCAAAATAAAAGGTCACATACCACTTACACCTTGGTCTCTACATTATCATTCCCTAATAAAACAACCAAAATTCTTTGGTGAAATAGCTGATCCCATGGCTGGGGGAGAGAAAGTAACTGATATCCCTGAAAAACTTTACGGTGCCAAAAAGTACAAAAATCTTCAGAGAAAAATGGGAATGCATCAAAAAGACATAAAAGTCAGCTTAATGGGACTTTCTTCAATCTGGGACAATTTGAGCATTAAAATGGTAATGACAACTGATTATTTACCTACTAAACAGAACAGAAATTATTAGGAGTTTATTTTTTGCTTTTCATGTTTGTACTATGGATATTTAAAGTAAGAACTTCTGCTTGCAGAAATATTTAAGCAGCAGTTTTCAAACTTCAGCCTTCATCATAATTAACCTAGAGGACTTGTTAAACCTGACTGCCCAACTTCTAGAATTTCTGACTCACTAGATCCATGGAAGAGTCTAAGAATTTACATTTTTAACAAGAAACAAAATCATGTTAGTATTGCTGCTACCTTGCTCCAGGAAAGATATCTTGAAAACCACTGTGAATTTAGGGGGCAAAGGGGAACTACAAATGGTTCAGAAAAAAATTTTTTTTAAATGTACATGAACATATACAGATGTGTATTTTGAAAGAGAATGATAAAGCACATGTCATTAACTGTCAAGAACTGAGGAGAGCTTCCTGCCTCGTAGCTCCCGGAGGGAGGCTCCCCGGCACATGGGAGCCTTGGGCGGGGAGCGCCGGTCTTTGGACCAGCGGCTCACTCCTGGCCGGCCTCGTAGCTCCCCGGAAGGAGGGCTTCCAGTGCACAGGGAGCCATGGGTGGGGAGTGCCGGTCTTCGGGCTGGTTAGCTTCCTGCCTCGTGGCTCCCGGACGGAGGGCCCCTGGCGCACCGTTAGCCTCGGGCGGGGAGCGCCCGTCTTTGGACCGGCGGCTCACTCCCAGCCTCGTAGCTCCCCGGAAGGAGGGCTTCCGGCGCACAGGGAGCCATGGGTGGGGAGCGCCGGTCTTCGGGCTGGCTAGCTGCCTGCCTCATAGCTCCCAGAGGGAGGGCCCCCGGTGCACGGGGAGCCTCGGGCGGGGAGCGCCGGTCTTCGGACCGGCGGCTCACTCTGGGCCTCGTAGCTCCCTGGAAGGAGGGCTTCCGGTGCACAGGGAGCCACGGGTGGGGAGCGCCGGTCTTCCGGCTGGCTAGCTTCTTGCCTCGTAGGCCCCCAGAGGGAGGGCCCCCAGTGCATGGGGAGCCATGCGGTAGCGAGCGCTGTTGTGCGCCAGCCCATAGGCCGGCCACCGTCGCTCAATTGAGATCTATCATGACACAGAGAAACAGTGACACAATTGGCCCACCATGCACCGACTGCAGTTGCCCACCCACGGATGTGTGTGAATAATTCAAACTTTGAACAACCCCTGGGAACACATGCCATACAACGGGCCACTCTTGCTCCTGCCATTGAGAACCAGAAAGGTCCCAAGCCAGCGGAGGAGCAGCTGCTGAACAAGGACTCAGAGAACATGAGAATGCAGACTAAGCCCACGGAGTCAGAGGTCCAGTGGACTGGCGTCATGAGAGCCGCTCGGAAGCGGTAAACTAGGAGGACCTTGCACAATACCTGCAGAGACTCATTGGAAGCCATTCTTCCCCTGACAGTACAGGCTATGGTGGAGCTCTGGAGAAGTCTGCAATAGGATTCCTGCTGCCTGTGCTGACAGTTGGGGAGAGGACACTAACTAGTTGTGGGGTCCCAATGCGATGGGAGGCTGGAGAGAAAACACTACAAAAAATGGCTTTCGCCCCAGACGGCTCACTTGATTTTTGACAACCCTTAGGCTGTAACTACTTGTTAGATCCTTCTTGTGTATCTCTGTCTTCCTGAGAAACCACTTTGAAGATACCACCATGTATTACAGCAGTCATTGATATTTTCCTACTAATCTATCCATAACTCTCTAATGTTTGTATTGTTCCTATCCTATTTCATAAATGGATCCATGTTTATCATTATGTGTTTCCTACAACAACCATTGAGAATTATTGAATGATTATTCAGTAGGTCACTCAAATATAGTTCTATTTATATTCTTTAGAAGCCACTTTGAAGATACCTAAGTGTAGTACAACAACTATTGATAATCTCCTACCTCTTTTGTCTGTAACTCACTATCATTTGTCTATTTTTTTTCCTGAGAAACTACCTTATAGATAACAATATGTAAAACAATAACCATTGATAATTTCCTACCACTTTGTAATTTGGTAAGCCCCTCCTATTATTATGTTATCCTTCTTTTACTCTTAAAAAAAAATAAATGAGATTGCAAAAAGAAGTGAAAATACATAAAATACTGAATTAGCTATTTAAATAAATATATTTTTCTGTATTTTAAAATATAAAAAAAAAAGGAACTGAGGAAATGGAGTAAAGGGTTTATGGCAGTATTTTTGTACTATTCTTACAACTTTTCTAGAAGGCTGAAATTATTTGAAAACATTTAGTAAAAAGAAAATTTGATGCATTTCTAGCAACATGGACAGAGGAACATGAAAATGAGAAAAGGAGCCATATAATGGTAGGAGTGTTAAGACCTCATCCATATTGTAAAGAAAAGAATATCTGTGTAAGAAGCAATAAAATACTTTTTCCAAGATGAACACTAATATGAAGCCTCCTAGCTCCTCTCCAATATAAAAAGATGTAAAACATTCGAAGGAACAAAGCAATCTGGGCATGCTAAATCACTATCTCAGTAAACCAAAGATTTAAATAAAATTACTTATATTAACGACCAAACACAACTTCTGTTTTGTTTTGGTGGTACTGGCAATTTGACTCTGGCCTTTGAGCATAGCAGGCAAGCACTCTACCACTAAGCTACATCCCCAGTGAAACCAAACATAAATAGTATAATGCACTCACAACAGTAGTTCAGAAAAGAAAGTAAACTATGGATTTACATAAGCCATTAAATTTTATGCAGTCCTACAATTTTTTCTTTCAATACCTGCTTTAAAATTCTCTCAATAGATCCTTGATCCATTTTGCTTGTAACAGCATCTTTCCTCAGTCGTGCAGCAACAGTTCCAAGATAATCTAGAGATGCGACTCTTAAAGCCATTTCTGTTGACTTGTTACTGAATTGATGAACCTAAACATCAAAACAGTTTTATATTTAACAGACTTATAACAACATTTTTTTCATAGAAATTTATCACATAAATTCCAAAGCTATGTTGTACTATTTGGAATTTAAATTTTCTTTTAGTACTGTCCCATACAGTGATTTCTGCCTTCTAATTTCATGGAAACTGAACATTTTTATTTACTTAAAACTTAAAAGATTAAACTTTCTTATTAGCATAGGAACTTTCTGAAGTATAGGCTCCACTTTTTTGCTTGCACAAAATGTATATTACTGAGTAAGAATTTCCTAAGGTGGAACTCTGATGCCAAGGCAACACCATAATATCAGAAAAGCACTAACATTTTTTAGTTCACAAGAAAAAGTCTCAAAAGCTTTGTAACAACTGTGTAAGTCCTAATGCAGTTTAAAGATAAAAGAGCATAATTCCTTCCATTTCCCAAATATATTACATAAGGACTAAAAAGTACTATACAGTTTTAGAAAAATTCTTACATGACAAAGGGTTCATATAGTTTCATGCTTTGTAATGCATAACTATAATAACTTATGTCTCACTTTGGAGATAAAATCATACCCCCAATGAAGCCAAACCAAACCAAATAAAAACTCAAAGCATTGTTTTCTGATGTAATGAAATGAAACTACTAAAATTTACATTTTAAAGGTTTCCACAAGGTACTGAAAATACAATGTACACTTATGCACATGCAAAAATAAAGATGCAATTTTCATATTTCCTTACACATTTTTAAAGAATTCATCATCTGTGAATCAGAGTACATCCTCATTATGTTGTCTTCTAGTAATCTAATAATCTTTAAATGCTATACTCTTACCAACAGTCTCCCTAACAAACTAAGGAGTAGTTCAGCAGCTGGCCATTCTGGCTTATTGACTGTAGAAAGTAGGTCTTGAACAAAATTTTCAAAGAGTGGTCTGTAATCTTCTTCACCCTGTTTACTACCACATCTGTTCAAAGACAAATAATGAAGAGGATGTCATTTAGATGACATGTCTACTAACAAGACTGTTAACTAAGATTTCTTTCTTCTGTATTCAGTAACAAGGTATGTAAGAGTACATTGAATAAAATATGGTCTAAAATATATCTATTTTTCAAATTCTATTTTCCCTCAATTGTAGAGAATTCACTGATTAATACTAACATTATTCTTGTTATGGCTTGTGTCTAGATGTCCCCTCAAAGCCCCATGTAGTTACAGGCTTTACAGGGGTGGCTGAATCTAGAGTGTGTGATGCTGGAATTAAGTGTATAATGCTGGGATTAGGGATACATGATTATTAAATTAGCCCACTGACTGGTTTTGCGTAGTTCTTAGTATGGATAATGGTAAGGTCCACCCCTGGGTGTTAGTGCTACCTGCCCTAGGTGTGTGTAGTCCGGATAAAATATTAGGGACAGAAGGAGGGCTGCTGTGCTCACTTGCTGCTTCTCACATTGCTACTTTACTGCTTTCTTACCTGCAATGAACTGTATCTCCTCTCTCATGCCTGTCTGCCACGCCACCCTTCCATGGAATCAGCTGACTATGAACTGAAATTTCTACAAACTGTGAGTCAAAATAAACCCTTTCCTCCTTTAACACAGAGTATCAGGTATTTCTATCCCAGCAATGAGAAAAGCAACTAAGACAACTCTTTACCAAGTATATCTTTTGAAAAATGAATAGTGACTTTCTATCTAGATAGTAATAAATTCTTGTAAAGACTGAGTAATATCCACACTATTTATTTATTTATTTTTGAGACAGGGCTTTGCTGTGTAGTACAGGTTAGCCTCGAGTTCACTAGGTAGCCCAGGCTAGCCTTGAACTCACAGTGATCCTCCTGCCTCGGCTTCCTGAATGGCAAGATTACAGGCATGCATCATCACATCTGGCCACAAACTACTTTATTCAAGTAAAATGCTCCAAAATCTAGTGATGAAACTGATATGACTTTAATCTAGTACTTTAATATTTGGGGTGTAATATAAGCAAATTCATAAAAATGAGATTTAGAAATATTCTTATTGCCTGATTTTAACAATCAGGAAGTCAAGGACCAAGGAGACAAGTTCAAGGTACTGACTATGCTAAGAAGTTGGTTAATCTTTCTTCAAAATAAATTACTCTCTGTACTGTGGAAAATAAAACTGAGATTTATGTTAATTTTACTCACTTTTTAAGGAAGATGGAAAGAAAGTTTTGGGCTGTTCTCATAGCTGTTTCATAGGAGTTAGTAATGACAACATCCTGGTCAACCTAGAATAAGGAAAGTAATTCATAAAGATGTAGGAAATAACAAGTTAGCTCAGTTGCTACTGCCATGTTATTACTGAATAGAGGTAATACATTTAAATACTAAATACTTGACTAATTTTTACATAAAAATACAGAAACCACTATTGGTATACTAAACATTTCAAAACTTCACAATCCAGGCATGGTGAAGCACAGCTGCAATAGCCCAGCACTCTGAGAAGCTGAGGCAAAACAATCACAAGTTTGAGGCCAGCAGGAGTAGTTTAGTGACTTAGTAAGACCCTGTCTCAAAATAAAAAAGTAAGAAAATGGCTGGGGATGTAGGTCAATGTGAAGGCCTTGGGTTCAATCCCCAGGGGCATAAAACAAAACGAAACAACAAAAAAAATTTATAAATATAAAAATATTGGTAGATACGTAACAGTAAGAAATATATGTAGCTGTTCACGTATCATGACCTAGTTCAGAATAAGAAGAAATATAATGAACATATACAAAAAGCATCTTCAGGGCTTGAGGTGAAGCTCAGTTGTAGAGCTCATCCTTACCACCTATGAAGACTGGGTTCAATCCCAGCACCACAAATAAACAACGAACAACCCAAACAAAGAATATTCCAACCTCAATGTTTATGAAACACTGGAATATAATCCAGAGGAAAACTCTTTCTTTAGAAATTTAAAGAATAAACTGTAAATAGTAAACTTGCAGCTGAAGCCTAAATGGCAAATAAACCCAGGAAAAGGGTCTCAAACTCACTAGTACTTACCAGGAAAACACAAAATAAAACATGGAACAATTTCAATGATTGGACTAGGTAATATAAAAATATAGGAATGTTAACTGAAATAGTAACGAGTAAATTGACAACTTCAAGCAAAGTTAATCCATGTACACATCTAAAGAAACTCTACGTTCTTCCATTACATGTGTTTAAGCCAAAAAGAATTTCACACACATACATGTTCAGTGAAAAAAGTTATAAATGTATCACTATCATTTATGTAAAATTTAAAAACAAAATAATCCTATTCTAATCGACATTGCTAGATATGTAGGAAGGAGATAAACGTATTTATGATCCTGATTACCAAGGATAAGGAAGGATGGGAGAGAGAACAACAGAACCGGGTGGGAGGCAAAGCAGATCTCACCTTTTTAGAAAGTACTTACTTTCTTTACTAGTTATTGTGTATTAAACACATTAATATTTGGCTACAACTGAATAGATAAAACTATTCTTATTTTGTTTGAACTCTTGCTGAGAGACAATTATATTTTTAATCTTTTTTTAAAGGAAAAAAAAAATAAAAAGAATGGTACAAAATTCCCAAATAAGATTGTAGGAGAGTAACAATGGTTAGTACATTGTGTATTGTTATCTTCAAAATAACTGCTCATATTACAAAATATAGGGATAAAAATTAAACAATACAGGCACAAACCTTTCTTTTCAATGAATTAATGGCAATTAGTAGCATAACTATCTTATCTTGTAAATATAATTTTTTGGGGGGGGACTGGGAATTGAACTCAGGACCATGTGATTGCCAGGCAGGCACTTATGCTACTGAGCTATATCCCCAGCCCTTATCTTGTAAATGAATATGTACATATATATATATATATTTTTTCCTTTCCTTTTGCCTTCCCTCTTTTCTCCTTTCCATCTCAGTTTCTCCTTCTTTTTGAACCGTTTTTTGACATTTCATAATATCTTTTGTAATTTTTTTTTTGTCCTTTTCAGACAAGGTCTTGCTATGCAGCTAAGGCAGGCCTTGAGCTCACTTTGTAGCCCAGGCTGGTCTCAAACTTGCAACAATCCTCCTGCCTCAGCCTCCCAAGTGCTGGCATTATGGGTGTGCACCACCACACCTGGCTTCTTTTGTACATTCTGGATCTTGTTTACTCTTTCAGCTTCTTACATTAGGGAGATAATATGATGCTTACACATACAAGTCTCATTTATTTCACTTATGAGTATGGTCCAACTTGCATCCATTTCTCTATAATCCTTCTTTAGGATATTCTATAGCTGAGTAGTACTCCACTGTATAGAAATAACAACTCTTTTTTATCCATTCCTCAGTTGATGGGCATTTGCATTGCTTCCAAGATTTTACTATGACAAATTGTGCTGCTATAAACATGCGTACACATATATTGCTGTGGTATGATGTTTAATTTTTTTTGGAAAATATGTAGAAGAGGAATAACTGGGTCGAATGGGACCTTTAATTCTAGATTTTTGAGGAATCTCCACACTGATTTCCATGGTGGCTGGACCAGTCTACATTCTTAGCAATAGTGGAGAAGGGTTCCTTTTTCCCCACAGCCTCTCCAGCATTTGTTATCAGTTGATTTCTTGATGACAGCCATTCATTTTGGGGTGAGATGAAATCTCAGTGTTGTTTTAATTTGCATCTCTCAAATGACCAATGATGTTGAACATTTTCTCATATATTTGTTACTTACAAATAGCAAATCTGAGGAAGTATGTATTCATCTCAGATGCCCATTTTTTGATTGGTTATTTGAATTTGGGGGATCTGATTTTTTTCACTTGTTTATATGTTTCGATAGAAGTCCTTTGTCTGAGGGACATTTGGCTAAAATTTTTTCCCACTCTGTGGGTTGTCTTTTCAATCGGTTGGTGATTTCTTTTGATGTGCAAAGACTTTTTAATAGGATGAGGTCCCAGTTGTTGATTCTTTGAAGTGTTTCCCAAGCATTTTGGGTTTTACTCATTAAGTCTCTGTCTATCCGCTATGTCTTCAAGATTTCTACTTACTTTCTCTTCCAGTAGATTTAGTGTTTCTGTTTTAATATTTAGATCTTTGATCCACTTGGTCTTTAGTTGAGTGAATGGTGATAGACATGGGTATAGTTTTGGTCTTTGGCATGTAGAGCCAGTTTTCCCAGCACCATTTATTAAAGAGGCCATCTTTCTTCCACTGAACATGTTTGTGTCCCTTTGTTAAAGATAAGGTGGCTGAGCGTGTTTGTTTGTAGTTGTGTCTGCATCTTATAATCTGTTCCACTGGTCCTGACGTCTATTTTTGTGTCAGTACCATGCTGATTTTATCACAGTAGCTTTGTAGTATAATTTCTCTTTTTTGGTTTTTCTCCGGTACCGGGAACTGAACTCACGACCTTGTGCTTGCCAGGCAGGCGCTTTGCTGCTGAGCTAAATCCCCAGCCTCTGTAGTATAATTCCAAGTAAGAGATTATGATGCCTCCTGCCTTGCCTTTGTTGTCCAGGACTGCCTTTGCTATTTTAGGTCTCTTCTATTTCCAGA
This sequence comes from Chinchilla lanigera, assembly GCF_000276665.1. Classification (NCBI taxonomy): domain Eukaryota; kingdom Metazoa; phylum Chordata; class Mammalia; order Rodentia; family Chinchillidae; genus Chinchilla; species Chinchilla lanigera. Next base: position 21,792,917 of record NW_004955426.1, on the reverse strand, counting down.
TTAATTTTAGGACTGTTTTCTCTAGTTCTGTGAGGTATGTTAACGGTATTTTGATTGGGATTGCATGAAATTTACATAATGTTTTGGAAATATGGCCATTTTTCATTATGTTGGTTCTTCTAACCCATGAGCAAGGGGTATCTTGATAACCTCTTCGATCTGCTTTTTGAGAGTACTGTAATTTTTTTTTTTTTTGTCTGTCTTGAGACAGGGTCTCATTTTGCAGTTCAGGCTGTCCTTGAACTCACTTTCTAGCCCTGGTTGGCCTCAAACTTGCAGCAATCCTCTTGCCTCAGCTTCCCAAGTGCTTAGATTACAGGCATGCACCATCATGTCCACCTATAATTTTCAATATGTAGATCCTTTACTTCCATTGTTAGACTGACCCCTAATATTTCATTTTTTGGATGCTATAGTGAAGGGTATGGTTTCTCTAATTTCTCTCTCAGTGAGTTTAGTGTTTGTGTACTGGAATGCTACTGATTTTTGAATACTGACTCTGTATCCAGCTATGTTACTGAATTTGGTTATTAGCTCTAGGAGTCTTTTGGTGGAGTTTTGTTTTGTTTTTTTGGTCTTTTTGAGACAGGATCTCGTTATGCAGTTCAGGCTGGTCTTGAGCTCACTTTGTAGCCCAAGCTGGTCTCGAACTCGCAACGATCCTCCTGCCTCAGCCTCCCGAGTGCTGGGATTACAGGCATGCGCCACCATGCCTGGCAAAGCACAAGTACAACTTTTTGTTGTTGTTTTTTTTTTAGGTACCGGGATCGAACTCATGGCAAGTGCATATGCTACTGAGCTATATCCCCAGCCCTTCGGTGGAGTTTTTGGAGTCTTCTATGTACAGTATCATGTCATCTGCGATAATGACAGCTTAACTTCTTCTTTGCCTATTCTTAATTCCTTTTACTTCTCTCTCATCTACCTGCCCTGGTTAATGTTTCTAGAACTATACTGAATAAGAGTGGTGATAGCAGACATCCTTGTCTTACATCTGATTTTAGAGTAGAAGTTTTCAGTTTTTGTCCGTTTAGTATGATGTTGGCTGTTGGTTTGTCATAGATGGCTTTTATCAGATTGAGATAAAGACCATCTATTTCTATTTTCTCTAGGGTTTTTTTTTATCAGAGTAAGTGCTGGACTTTATCAAAAGCCTTTTGTGCATCTATTGAGATGATCATGTGATTTTTGTCTTTGGCTCTGTTGATATGTTGTAATTCATTTATTGATTTGCATACGTATCTCTGCATTCCTGGGGTGAATCCCACTTGGTCACGGTGTATAATTTTCTTGATTTGCTGAATTGTGTTTGGTAGTATCTTATTGAGGATTTTTGCATCTATGTTCATTACAGAGACTGGCCAGTAGTTCTCTTTTTTGATTGGGTCTTTCTCTGGTTTTGGTAGTAGGGTAAGACTTGCCTCTAAGAATGAGTTAAGGGAGTATTGCTTCCCTTTCAATTTCATTAAAGAGTTTGAGGAGTATTGGTGTTAAATCTTCTCCAAATTTCTTGCAGAATTCAGTAGTGAATCCATCTGGACCTGGGCTTTTCTCTGCTGGTAAATTTTTAATCACATTTTCGATTTCACTAATATTGGGTTATGTAGAATTTTTATATCTGCTTAAGCCTTCATAATTCATATGTATCTAGGAATATGTCCATTTCTTCTGTGTTTTCCATCTTATGAGAGTAAAGATTTTTGAAGTACGTACTGATGATCTTATAAATTTTCACAGAATCGGTGGTGATTTCAACCTTTTCATTCCTCAATGCATGAATTTGAAACCTTTTTTTTGACAAGGTTAGCTAAGGTTTTATCAACTTTATTTATTCTTTCAAAGAACCAACTCTTTGATTAATTCTTTGTACTGTTTTCTTGATCTCCATTGGGTTAATTTCTGTTCTGATCTTTATAATTTACTCCCTGTGGGCTTTGGGCTTGGCTTGCTCTTTTTTTCTAGTAGCTTGAGGTGTAACATTAGGCTGTTTATTTGTGCTCGTTCTGTTTTCCTGATGTGAGAATTCACTGCTATAAATTTCCCTCTTAGGCCTGCTTTCATTGTGTCCCATGAGTTCCAGTATGTTCTATCTGCACTCTCATTTAGTTGTACATATTGTTTAGTTTGTTCTTTATTTCATCTGTGACCCACTGGTTGTTTAGGAGGGTGTTATTTATTTATTTATTTATTTATTTATTTATTTATTTATTTATGCCGACTCACACAACACTGAAAACATTTTTATTTTAAAATTGAGAATTTCAAAGTAGATGTAAAAAATTATAATTAAATTTTTAAAACTTATTTTTACAACAATCTCAAACAAAATAACCAATGAACCACAGTGGCCAGGAGTGTGGTTCCATACAGAAAAGAATGTGCAATAATTTCAGACACGAATGCAAAGAAAAAGGACAAAGTGGGACATAAAGCGCTACTTTATACTAAAAAGAAATCAAAACTTATAAAGCAAGATGTTAGACATA
>NW_004955426.1:21666850-21788361 GCF_000276665.1 Chinchilla lanigera | reverse complement strand
TCCATGAGCAAGGAATGTTTTTCCATTTATTGAAATCTTCTTCGATCTCTTTTTTCAGAGTACTGTAGTTTTCATTAAAGAGATCTTTGACTTCTTTCGCTAGATGGATTCCTAAATATTTCAATTTCTTGGATGAGGAGGGTGTTATTTAATTTCCATGTTTATGGGGGTTTTGCTGCCTCTTCTGCCATTAATTTCCAATTTCATTGTGTTATGGTCAGATAATGTGCATGAGATTATTTCAGTTCCTTTGTTACTTAAGCATGTTCTATGGGTTAGTATATGGTCTTTTTAGAGAATGACCCATGTGCAACTAAGAAGAATATTTATTATGATGTTGGGTGGCACACTTTGAAAAATCTACTAAGTCCATTTGTTTGATGTATATACATTTTTTTTTTTTTTTTTTTTTGGTTTTTCTCCGGTACCGGGAACCGAACTCACGACCTTGCTCTTGCCAGGCAGGCCCTTTGCCGCTGAGCTAAATCCCCAGTCCTGTATATACATTTATGATTGTTATCTCTTCCTCTTAAAGTTTTCCTCTTGCAAGTATGTATTGATCTCCTTTATCTCTTTTGATCATTCTTGGTTTGAAATTCATATTGTTTGCAAACAGAATAGCTACTCTTGCTTTTTACTGGGTTCCTGCTGCATTGAAGATTGTTTTCCACCCTTTGACTTTCAATTTATGAATTTCTTTTTCAGTTAAGTGTATCTCTTGTATATAGCATATTATTGGATCTTGTTTTTTGATCCATTCTGCCAGTCTGTTTCTTCTGATTGGTGAATTGAGGCCATTTACATTGACAGTTACAGCTGATATGTATTAGCTTCTCTTTGTTATGGTAGAGCGAAAATTATAGAACTTAAAAAAACTATAGGTGTAAGTAGAAGCATTCCCTAGCTGAGAGTTACCCATCAGGGGAGGCATAAACTGTCTATGAATTCCAAATTAACTACATGCTATATTTGCTTTCACACTCAATATTTTATTTGATACCTACCACCTGGTAGGTCTGTTAAGTATTATCATTCTCATTTTCAGCTGAAAAGACAAACACAGACTGACTGAAATGATTTTGTTGTTTCATAACTTGTAGACATCAGTCAGTCAGAACCAGAAATGAAGTCTTCTAAAACCATGTCTAATGCTTTATAAGAACCCTAAAGCCTAGTCAGGAAACCCTAAACAAGAACTTCAATAATGTAAGAATGACAGAGACAACGATATAGCTGTTTCCATCCATTTCCAAGGGGGAAAGGAAGGAAAAGAAACTTACATGGATTTTGACAATAATCTCATTTTACATGTAAACTATCATGATGCTTTCTTTGCCAACATTTCTAGGCCTCCCTATAATCCCAACACTCAGGAGGTGAGGCAGGAGGAGCGCTGTTAGTTTCAGGCCACCTTGCACTACAAAGTGAGTTCAAGACCAAACTGAACTGTATGGTGAGACTCCGTCTCAAAAAAAGGGAAAACAAAAAAACCCCACACAAACAAAAAAATGTATAAAGTTATAAAACTTTAAAAGTATTTCCTTACTTTCTTATTTGAGTCCTCTTCTGAATTAGAGTCCTTTTCTGAAGATGGTAAGTGTACTACACACTGAATAAGTTGCAAAACCAATGCTGTAACCATCTGAATATACATAGGTTCTCCATCCATATCACTACTATTCAACCTTTAATGAAGAAAAAACAATTTAAATTATATGAATCCCCCCCTCCGCCTGAGGACATGAGCCATGTTTTCTGCTATTTTCAAAGTACTGCACAGCCATTTTACAGGGAAACTGGGAAAGTGACAGGAAATAGGAAAAATACATGGACAAAAAAAAAAAAAAAAAAAATCAAGGGAGGAAGTGTATAACTAAATTTTGTCTGGTTTGATAAAACACCCCACAGCTGCTTGCAAAACTTTTTAAAATTCACATCTTAACACAGGCCTGAAGATCTACTCACTTGTTCAACAATTATGAAATGCCTCCTAAGTGCTAGGCTCTGTGCTGACAAGACTAGATTTTCTGGTTAACTGCTGCCTTTTGTTTTCTTCTCTGTTTTGTATTTCTTTAAGTTTACTGGTACAATTTAGATATATATAATGATCATATTCCTCAAAGGGAATTTGTACCTGTACATAACATATCTTAATTCCTCTTTTTTTCCCAATCCCCCCCTTCAATCCCTCTTCCCTTCCTCATTTATAGAGCTTTGTTTCCATGTTTTCCTTCTTTTATTTTTTTCCTTTTTTGTTCAAAAGGAAAGAGGAAGTAGGGTGTGGAAAGGGGGAAAGGAAGGAAAAGAAGAAACTTACATGGATTTTGACAATAATCTCATTTTATATGTAAACTATCATGATGCTTTCTTTGCCAACATTTCTAGGCCTCAACTTTGGTGCTCATAAGTGATCATATGTTTATTTTTAGTAAGTTAGAAAAATACCACGCAAATGACTATGCATGCTCAAATAACAGAGGAAAATACTGCACAGTATTTCATACAAATTTCTATACTTTATATGCATTGCAGTTGAAAATTTGTAATGAAGAATTATTGAATGTTTATCAAAATACTTTTTAAAATAAGTCTTCAAGGTTTCTAAATACCAATATATTCTACATTTATCTAGTGAGTGAGGCAGTCATCTGGTGTTAAAATCTGTTACACAGGCAACTGTTGGTCATCAGTGTGAAGAGTATGAGGTTGGGTTGGGAATATAGCTCAGTGGTACAAGTGCCTTCCAAGAGTATGAGGTTGGTGACACTGATAATGAAAAGTCAATTTCAAAGTGTTTTGTTCTGATAATTCAAAATACTAGAATTCTTTTTTATGTTCATATTTCTTTTTAGGTTTAAAATGTAAGACATTTATCAGTAAATAATTAGTCCACCAATAATTAAGATAAAAATAATGATTTTACAGAAGACAGTCTTCAAAGAAATCTAAAAATAACTCTACATACCAGGTCAAAACCTTTAATCACTTGAATAATTATGATGATAATTACCCATGACAACAAAGACAATGATGCTGACCAGAGTAATGGATAACATTTCTTATAGTGTGCTCAGTGATTAAAGACCATTTAACTCCCAAGTCCACTCTCTATATTCCTGTTAAGAGTAATATTTCACCTCTTTCTAAAATATTTCATAGCTCTGCACTACTGAAAAGGTATGGGATAGATGCTAAGCATGCTAAATTCTGTACAGAAAACCATTATCTACCCCAAAATGTCTGTCAATGGTGCCCAAACTGAAAAACCTCGCCATAGATCTTGATATGTGAGGATCACTTAACTTTTTAAAATCCCCTAAATATATTATTTTATACATCTAAACTGCTTTATGTTGTTCTAAATTATATTTTATTTAATCATTAAGATGTAAATTATACAGAAATGATGAAAAATAAATGTATGATGGTTACAATACAATGGAGTTCTTCATTATTCTTGACTTATGCTACAGTTACCTGAAATTCCTTAAACTCCTCTTGCTAGTTGGTAATCTCGCAAGTGAAGTAAAAATTTCTTCCAAAATTAACTGCCTATGTTTTTCATATCTTGAGAATACCTGTTTAGTAATTGTAAGATTCCAAATTAAACTTACAGTAAAAAAGAGAACAAAAATGGTAAGATACATATAATGATATTTTATCTACTCTTTAGAATGAAAATGTTTTTAACACCTTAAACAGTAATGGCAAGATAACTGGCTCAAATTTTCTATTACTAATTATAATATTCCTAACAGAAGTAAGAGTATACAGTTTTATCTCTTACAATATATTTTTTCATTTCATTATAGTTTTAGTAGTATCTTGGGTAGGAAAGTAAGACAAGATTTAAATATTTTAAACAATTCTGATTTTACTGTAAATATTGAGCTATAATAAACTATAATATTTTAAAATATTGGAAAGTGTTTTTGGCAAGAAAATAACCCAATAAATTCATGGAACACAAAAGTGAATCCTCAGTTCATAAACTCCAGTAAGATATTAGGATAGTCCTTACAGTGAAATGAATTTGCTGTAAACTAGGAATTTGCATTAATTTTTAAAGTCTGGATTAAATGACATCAGTATTATTTTGTATGTGGGTTACTGAGATTGTAAACTGATTATACTTACTGCAGTGACTAACTTAATGGCACATAATTGTAGTTCACTGACATTTTCAACAAAAAAAGGTGTTATTCCCATTGATGAAACCTGAAATAACAAGTAATTAGTACATAATCTGTAGCTGGTTTCAGTAGTGTTCTGTCTTACTAAATTCCAATGCATTGATAAACTTACTAGAAAAGCCTGAGGGGCATTTCAAATTTTCTGCCTAGTCAGCATCTATTTCCTTCCCTGTTTTTTCTTTTTGTTGTTTTTCTTTCCGTACTGGGAATCGAACTCATGACCTTGCGCTTGCCAGGCAGGCTCTGTGCCACTGAGCTAAATCCCCAGCCCCTCCTTCCCTGTTCTTCTTTATCCCTAAGCACACTAGCACATACATCAGGTACCTCACTTCAGAGCTGCCATTTCTCTAATCTCTTTTAGATTGATAAATGCTGCAGGAATATAAAGAAACAAAAACCGGTTCATTTTCTTGGATGAAAATATCCTGACATGCTGTAAAAGAAGCAATTTTTGAAAAAGAATTTATAGATTTTCAGAGTTTATACTACATTTGTATATCTTCTTTCTAAAATGTTTGTTTTTAAAATTCCTCTGAATTTGTCCTTCTTCATTTCTGATGTAACATATTCTGAGTGGAAAGAATCAACATAGTTCTGGCACTATTACTGAGCTAATACAGTTACACTGGACTCAGTTAGTCCCTCTATTCATAGATCATTTTGTCTAGAAATTTATAAAATGTTTCAAAAAATTTACCTGAAGAATTGTTGTATCCGTAAGAAGTTGTATCTCTAGTAATTCTGACAAGCTGCTAACAATGTCACAAACTTTGTTATAAAGCATTACTATTACTCTCTGCTTATGAGTAGAACATTTAGCCCGTTTGGCTTTTGAACTTAATAAGCCTCCTGAAAGAAAATTTAAAACAAGGAAAATATTAACCTTTAATATTTTTCATAGAGAATACTAAAGCTTTTCTGAATTAAGAGAATAAAAAGAATTTTTGATACATAAAAATACAATCTGCCAAAGCTGTTTATTAAGAGAAAATTACTCTCTAGGGACAATCTAATAGAAACATTCTTATAAAAGATAATCTGTACAACATTTCAGTGGCTATTAAATTCTTAAATTCAAAGTATTACTTTATGATTATTTCTATTTTTTTTTCCATTGGAGCAATGTATTAATACTTCCCTTTAAACAAACAGCATTATTATACAATAAATAATCAAATGTATTTTTTACACGAAGTACTTCATTGCTCTTTTAGCAAAAGTTAAGGATGAAAGAGAATGTGTCTTCAATCAATCCATTTTGCAGATAAGGACTATTTTGGGTAAAATTAGGGAAAAGTTGTAGTGCAACCGGAAGCTAATGTCTAGCATTTTTTCTAACTAGTATAAGTAACTTTGATGATATATAAATACATGTTGAGTACCCTTATTATCAAAATGCTTGGAAGCAACGTTTCAGATTTTATATTTCCACAGACTTTAACAGTTTCAGAAATCCCAGTCCCAAAATCAGAAAAGTCCCCAGTATAAAACTTTTTCCATATCATGCTAGTGCTCAAAAAATTTCAGATTTCAGAGCAATCTGGATTTTCAGATTAGAGATGCTCAATCTGTAGTTACTAAAGAAATTACAATCAAACCAGAACTGTATTAACTAAGAGTTCTATATCCTAGTCAAATACAAAATCAGTGTTCACTGTAATTTATGTAATCTGATATTCCCAGTGCCATTTAAAATTATACATTTTGACGCATGTAACATGGCAAAACTTACAGGAGATAATTCTGATATTATAATAAAAACTACCAATATAAATGAGCAAACTAACCTCCATGTGGATCTAATCTGTAAACAGGATCATACTGAGGATAGAGTGTATTCTGCAAATGAAACTTAGTGTACTGTATAACTCTCTCAATTACATCTTCAATATACACAGCTTTTGGCATGTTAGGGGATGTCATAATGTTGATAGTTGTAAGACAGGCATCTGCTGATTTTGTAACTCTCTCCATAATAAGGTCTCTCCATAATCTTTCTTCTTCTTCAGTATCATTATTCTATAAAATAGCACACTGTTAATGAGGTAAGGGTAAACACATGTATGGGTCTGTAATATCAATAAAAAGTATGATATATTTGATTTTCACTGGTGGAAAAGTTTTGAGGTTTGTAGTCTGAAAGGATATCCAGAAAGAAGTACAACACTGACATGTCTTTAAGTAGGGTTTTTGTATTATTTTCCAACATGAAATAATTCCTAATTTCACCACTGGATGATACTCCAGTGACAATATTATCTTTTGGGTACTTTATTGCAATGTATGATTTCAGCTTAAAAGTACTTTGTATGTTAATTAATTTTGTGTCTTCAGTATAAACTGGGTAATTTTAAAGACCTTGTAAGTTAGCTGAAAGGAAAAATTAACAACAAAGAGTTAAAATTTTATTTAGAAACAGGAATATTACTGAGGCAGTTATTTGTAATACCTGATTTTTAACAGTACTATATTTTTAAACAGATTAAAAAGTAGAGATATATGGGGCTGGTGGTATAGCTCAGTGGTAAAGTATGTGTTTAGTGTGCATGAAGCCCTGGGTTCAATCCCCAGTCAAAAAACCAGAGATAAACAGACTGTGGAAATTATTTTGTAAAGTGGATAATGAAAAACAGACAGAAGACTTCATTTTATTTTGCACATTAGTAACTTAACATCACTGTTGGGACAGAGGCCTTTTAAGCTTACTATTAACATGAAAATTATTTATCATGAAATACAAATTTTATATTTGAGATTACTTCTGAATGTCCTGCATACTCGGCACATATACTGAACTACATCCCCAGTGCCAGAACTCTAGATCCTTGATGATGTTTATCACAATGTCTTGGTGATGTGTTTTAACTAACTTGTAGACGAATGGACTAGATTGTCAGTATAGGCCTCTCTAAACCTTCCACTTCTATGATTCAAAGCTAGTTAAGTGCCAGGCATGGTGGCACATGCCTGTAATCCCAGTACTCAGGAGGCTGTGGCAGGAGGTTTGCTGCAAATTCATGGACAGCCTGGGCTACAAAGTGAGTTCAAGACCAGTCTGAACTGCATAGCGTAACCCTGTGTCAAAAAGACAAAACCAAACAAAAAGCTGGTTAAGGGACTGGGGCTATAACTCAAAGGTAACAGTGGTTGCCTATTGTGGGCAGCCCCAGGTTTAATCCCTAGCATCACAAAGAAAACGTAAAACAAACAAACAAAAACTAGTTAAAGAGGGTATTTAAAAATATAGGTATATTTAATAATCCAGAGAATTACCATCTGAAACTTTTTTCTACATATTTTATTTCATGAGGTCACTTGGCGCTTCTATGACTTTGCAAGCACCCAAGAACAATGACCTCATAAGACAAAATCCAGTGTATACATTGAGAACAGGAACAGAAACACACACACACACACACACACACACTCTTGCTCTCTCACAGACCTTTCGAAAGTGTTAAATGTGGTTACTGCTGGATAAGAATACAGATTTCTTTTTGTGCTTTCTGCATTTTTGTATTTTTCACAATATAGTAATTAGGCTATCTCCCTGTATCCCCCTCAGTGCTAGAGACGAAGTCCAGGACCTTGAACACACTAGGCAAGTGTTCTGTCACTGAACTACACTCCTCACACTCAACCCAGGGCTTTGAATATGTAAGGCACACATTCTACCACAGACTTACATCCCTAATCTCCCAGAATTTTAAAAATAAAGAAAATTCATTGCTTACAACTACCTCAAATTTTCAACTCTTGTATGAAATGCCTTTAAGCATCAGCATTCATATTTCCTCCTATTAGAAATATCAAGACCAATTTGAACGTACATATGATCTACAGTCTGCCACAACTCTAGGGAGATAGATCACAGGAAATTTACTCAATTCATAAACTCTTGAACCACGTTGCAATTGCTTTTAATATAAACATATTAAAATGTAGTAACAGTTACAATTAACATTTCTTAAATTACATTGTATCACACACTGTTTTAAGCATTTCACCTGAATGAATCCATCCTTTCAGCTAGGTATAAAAATGGTACATAGAGGGATTAATGCTTTAGAGTACACCTGAAAAATCAACATAAGGTTTCTAACTTTTTCTCTGGAGAAGGTCAACAAGAATTACTACCTAACATTATCTCATAAATGAAAGTAAATCTGAAACCCATTCACAGCTGGGCATGGCGAAGCAAGCCTATAGTGACAACCCTGCGGATGCTGAGGAAGGAGGATCACCTGAGTTGAGGCCACCCTACTCACTACATAAGCGAGTTCAGGGCCCCAGCCTGCACTACATAGCAAGACCCTGTCTCAGAAAACAGAATAATCCCCCCCACCACTACCAAAACAAAACAAAACAAAACCCAACAACAAACCAACAAATAAACAAAAACCCTATTCACATACTGGGAAAGTCACAGGCTAAGATTTAGTTCCCTACACTAAATAAATGTGTATCTGCATTCGTTATGGCATGGCTGTGAGTTGACAATATGTAACAATTTTGAATTACTAAAAGTAAAATTTTACTAACAATGTTAATGACTATAACTAATAATTTCTACTACTAAGATCAAACAAGTAAAATATGGAATTTCCCAATAAATCAAAGTTGCTTATGAAAAAATGTATATCCTAACAACACTAAGGGTAAAATTAACAATACAGCTCTTAGACTTACATGATTTAACAAAGTAGAAAGCTTTGACCCATCCTGAATATTCTTCTCCAAGATATTTAGGACTTTCACAGTTTTGTCAGTTGAAAGCTAAAACAGGAAAATAAATTTTATCAATTGTTAGAAAAAGTTATAAATTATTCAATAATCTGTACATTTATTATCTTTGGGCTATGGAAGATAAAACATTATTAACTCTTTGAAGAGTGCAAAAAAAAGCTTTTCCACCTAGAACCTCTATAAAAGTCTGACTTAAAGAGTTCATCATCTGTGTTGACAGATGAGTCAACACACGATGCACACATATAATGTACATGTTTCTAGTCAACTGTAGGTACGAGTTTATAGTTTATGATGCCAGGTCCTCTCCTTTTGTGGAAGTGACACTGAACACATGTACAAACTAAAAATTTTACTTACTGATTTAATTATAAGCTACAGTTACTCATCAGGTTTCTAAACTCTAATATGATAAGAGAAAAAATAAAGACCAAGATAGTATTTTGAATACAGAAGCATAAAATTGTGAAAGATAAAAACTATGAATATGAAATAATGTTGTTCAATTTAGTAGAGATTATCTTATATTTTTAATATCTCCTGTTTAATTTCTTACAAAGGATATTTTCTCTATTTAAAAAATTAGTAGTCCATTTGAAGGTTCTGTCAGGAAGCAACTGTTACTCATATTCTCATACTTGAAAAGTATTTCTTTTAGGTTCCTAGCATTCAAGCAAATCAACTAGAAGAGAAAAATAGGAGATTGATACTAAGTCCAGTTTGGTTACTCATGGTAGCACAGAGAAGCAAGTCCTCCTAAATATTACTTTAGATCATTTCACAACAGATTCAAACTACTGAGACTTTTGACAAAACTTTCACACTTTGACAGTACTTATCATATTTGCCCTTTGAAAAAAAATATTAGTTGCCTATAATTATACAATTTATAAAATTTTGAAGATTGGCACTGGCACTTCAGAAAACTGATATATTCCTACACATAAATCAACATATCCTATAGTGATATCAATGTGAGCACATTTAACATTGGTTAAATAGATGGTATGAATGGCTTTAAAAACTAAATTCATGGCGTATTCTCTACTTGGAATACAGGCAGTATTTAAGCAAACAATAAAATGCACACACCTGTTAACCCCAGCATTCTGGGAGGCTTATACAGGAGGGTCACAAATTTGAGCCCAGCCTGGGCAATTTAGTGAGATTATGTCATCAAAAAAAACAAACAAATGAGTGGGGATGTAACTTAGTGGAAAGGCCCTGTATGAAATTCTCAGTATCAAAGACAAAGCAAAGCAAAACTAAACTAAAACACTAAAAGACAATCAAAAATAAGTAACTATAATTTAGAATTGTGAAAATATCAAAGTGTTCTCCAGCTATGTTAAAATTATAAAGTTGAAAAACAAGTTTCAATTGTTTAGAATCAACTACATAAATCGACATAATCTTTTAGTAATTCTTTTACTAATCCTGATAAATAATCATCTCTACATTACAGACCAGGAAACTTAAGATTCAATACAAGAGGGTCCTTGGTTAGAAGAGAATCCCCTTGAAAATGTGTTTGCATAACCACCATACATTAATTTAAGGGTTGAGTGTTGGCTAATAAAAATTACAAAAAGCCAACTTTTGATGCTGCCACAGTTGTTTGAAATTACCACTCAACACTTACATGGTATTTCATCAGTGTAATGAGACTATTCCTTAGTTAACAGGGGGCTCATAGGAAACAAAGTTCATGAACACCGATACAATGAGGCCTTTGTATTTAGTAATCTAAAAACTGCAACATTTTATAGCTTGGGAAATACGCTGAAACTCTACCTTTCTTTTATAACCCTAAAAGATAAAAAAAGTGAAAATAATTTAATGTATTTCTGTATTTAATAATCTAAATATGTGAGAAACTGAAAAATTAATGAAAAAAAGACTCAAGGCCCATGCTTCTTTCAATACAGTAACATTTTCTTTAGAATAAGCTGTAGAAAATTGCTTTTACTCAACTTTTAAAACCAAACAATTCATTTAGAGTCACATAAGACATTAGTTTTCTTTCCATCTTTATATAAATTTATCCTGAAAACAGAAAGCTAACTTCCTACACCTATTAAGAAAATTTCAAATTTCACTTTATTGAGTATTATGGCTTATGCCTAGATTCCCCTGCCGTGCCCCGCCCCCAGCCTCATGCAATTACAGGTAGGGCTTTTCAGAGGTGGCTGGATCTAGTGTATGTGATGCTTGGGTTAAGGGTGTGTGATTACTAATTATCAGCTGACTGATTTGGCATAGCTCTGTATGTGGATAATCAAAGACCCAGCCTGAGTGTGAGTGCTATCTGTTCCAAAGGCATGTAGTAACCTGGATAGGATATAAGGGACAGAAAGAGGGTTGCTGTGGTGGCTTGCTGCCTACTGCTTTTGCCACCTTCTGCCTTCTATGCCATGAACTATTTTTCTCCTCTGCCATGTCACCTGCCCTGGAGCCAGCTAACAATGGAGTGAAACTGCTACAAACTGAGCCAAAATGAACTTTTACTCCTTTAAATTCAGGTATCGGGTATTTTGTCTCAGCAATGACAAAAGTAACTCAAGATATTGAGATACCTTATCCATTATACCCATTGCTTTAATTTTAGCAGATTCACTGCCAAGTTCATTAAGCTGATGTTTTCCTAAGAGCAATTCCTGAGGAATTTCATCATCATCCCCTGAAAAAACAAACAAAAACACAGTTTAGACAAAGGAAATAGTTTGAAATGGTAAGCTTAACTTTTAAATAAAATTTCTGGTTACACAGAGATATGAACAAACTAAACACATAAAAGGCCATTAATAAACCTCAAGCAAACTCAGTGGAAGAGGGCAAGAATAAAATTAAGAGTTCTGATGAAAATGGGAAGACCAACTGCTATCTTGTCTTTACTACTGCAGATTTACTGTTATACTGTTGATCCTTCTCAACCCTGCTTTCTGCCCCACGAGGCTGACCTATATGAACTACAACAGACTCCCCTCCCCTATGGCTTCTGTTTGGTTTAAGCCAGTAGGGTACCCTTTTAGATCATAGAGGAGGAGAGTGAGGTCACACTATTTATATTCTTGACTGCTTCCTTACAAGGTCTTCTGAGGCTGGCTCTGTCCAAAAAGTACTGATTCTTTCAAGAAAACCTAGTTTGTAACTTTTTTTCCTGCTGAATGAGTTCTGGTGATTTATTTATTTTTTGGGTACAGGGGTGGTAACAGTTCCATGGCTATTAACCATGAGTTATGGCATTATTTCACTCCCATCTTTGTAATTACCTTATTTATAAATAACATCTCAAAGTATCCTAATATGAGAGTGCCTTTGCTTTTCTTTGAGGACCTTTAACAACAATACAGAAGGCAATTTCTCAGCACAGAACTGGAAAATTTTAAAAAGAGAAAACTAATAGGGAAACTAATGAGGAAAAACAGTTGTATTTAGGTAAGTAATCCTCACAAAACAAAGACTTTTAAAATAAAGAGCAATATCTCTCTTAAAGTATTCCCAAATATATGATACTGTATCAGAATACATGCCATATGGCTTTCATATGGCCTAAGATTATTGAGACTAGCTCTATGTTTGTAAGTACTTTGATATATATATATATAACATTTTCATATATATAGTCTTTATATATTATTTAAAACATAATATATGGTATAACACCAATTGCTATTTACTTTTTTTGTGGCCACATTGGATTCTTTATTCCTTAACACCAGGGGTTGGAGTCTTACTTATCTTTGCATCTCTAGCATTTAACATACTACTGGCATCAGTAAATAGTAAGTATTGAGCATTATAATAAATGAACAGATTAACAGATACCTATTTCTGCATCTTTGCTACTCATTATCTAGGTCCTACTAAGCTTTACCTATATAAAGATTTCATTAGTTATGTTAACCTATTGTGGCAGCTGTACTCTCACGATGAAGACATTATCAAGACTCAACTATTTTAGTATCTGATCTTTTGTACTAAAGTTTTAAAATATAGAAATATCAACTAGGTGTAATTCTACAACTAGATTTCAAGTTTCCTGATTTCACAGATATCTCTGTTCCTGTAAATGACAAAGATCTAGACACATTACTAGTGCTAAGTAACTATTTTAAACTGATTTTACCAAATGCAGTAAAATCCATATCTTCCAAATTATCCAAAATATTCTCTATTGAGGCTGTGAATCTCTTAAAAGTTGACGAGTCCATCATTTCTGCAAGAGAAAAAAAATCATGTCCATATTTCATGTAGTTAAGTGAGGGTGAATTCTAAAAATAAAGACAAATTAAAATATTACCTTCAGGTGTTAGTTTTGGTTCATAAGCTTTCCTTTTCTTCTGCTTTTCTTTTTTCTTCATTTTTCTAGCAACTAAAATAAACAAACAGAAATACTGAAATACAGTGACAATTTAAACTACTTCAATTTTTGCTCCTAATCTGTTCCTAAATAGTAATTAATACTTAACACAATGAATAAAAAACTACTTTTGTCTTAATTAAAATTCTGGAGTTAATTAACTCATAATCAGATATAAAATATACTTCTAAATTAAGCCCTAAATTTAAATCAGTTTATGTTAAAAAAAAAAAATCTGTTGACACTGATCAATTACCCTCACTAAGGCTGGGAGGAGGAGAATAATCTTCCATGTCAGAATCTGATGGACTTCGGTTTCGATA
The DNA here is from genome assembly GCF_000276665.1 of Chinchilla lanigera. NCBI lineage: Eukaryota > Metazoa > Chordata > Mammalia > Rodentia > Chinchillidae > Chinchilla > Chinchilla lanigera. Next base: position 21,774,736 of record NW_004955426.1, on the reverse strand, counting down.
ACGACCACCACCTGAGCTCCTTCTTCCTTCATGAGAGTGGCCACTCCTCCTATGATCCCCAGAGCTTCTTCTGTCTCGCTCTTCATACTCCCAAGCTTTATCATCATCTTTTTTATGTCGTTTCCTAGAGGCTAGAAGCAAATCCCCATGACAAATAATTTACCTTATTTAAAAAGGCTACTAAAACTTAACTTTACAAATGAACCAGCTGGGGTCGGGGAAACCTTCATTATGTGTGTCTAGGAAATTCTGAGTATGATATAGAAAGAGTATCACTAAATGCAGCATGATTTATCTAGTGCTAAAAATGTTACATAAACTCATTTTGCTAATTAACAAACAGAAGGTTCTGGGAATAAAACCACAGTGCACATTTCAATGAAAGGTATTCAGAACACTGGTAAAAATTATATGTGAACTTCATAATTAAGGCTAGTAAAACAACTTTAAGATCTGGATAAAAAGAAAACCACTTTAAAGCATTTAGATTACTAATGGGAAGCAGAGTTTGGGGGAAAAAAGGTCAATTTTTGAGAAAGTGTTACAGAATATGGGTAACCAAGTATATCAACAAATTAATAAAGCTAAATTACATATCCAAAATTTAGCAATAAATTCCACAGACTATTAACACCTAACATCACAAACCCACAGAGACAGAATAAACCAGCACTGTTGTAAATACTAGTATGTTGAGTTTGGTTCTCTAATAATAGGCTTATTAAACTCAACGAGAGTTTAATAAGCTTCTAAGCTTATGAATGCTACATAAGCATGTTGATGTATGTTACCCTCAGTCATTTGCCCCATCCTTCCAGCAGTTTAAATATTCTGCTAGAATCACCCATACTGACTGAAGATTCTAGGTGGATGTTGCAAACAGATTTTGGTCTAACACACTCTGATCAACTGGTAATAGGATTAAGCTAAAAATCATTCTGAGTCCTCCAAAAGCATCACAGTGCAGCAAGAAAGACTGATTAAAATTTTCTGCAGTGATAGCTGGAGGGCAGTGCAAGTGACAAATACTTACCATACATGCTCTAGGGTGCAAAGTACCAACAAATTAAAACCAGGTTGAAAACTGATGTGTCCTATCTTGAGATCACATACTTATTATAGGAATCACCTGTTGCTGAGAGCAATATACTTTCTGCTTTTCACTCTCTTGCTTCCCTTTTACTTGCTTCTTTTCTGAATCCCTAACTGCAATCAATATACAAATACTTAAGACAAATCTCCTGAGCTCTTTATTTGTCTAGATTTAAGGATGTCAATTTCCTATAGAACCATGCACATATGTATCTACACTTCTGTCAGTATCTTTATGTGTAGTTTATATATGTCTATACATTGGCTAATCTTACCCTTACATGCAGACCTAATTATTCCTATCAATAACCTAAGGTAAGTTAAAACCAAGGCTCTGGTTCTGAATCATTCTGCTCAATCCATGGACAACATGGCAGGAAAAAATAATTCTGTTTCTGGTTCTTTGTGTTTACAGGTCTGACATAAAGAGGACTGACACAAGGACAAATCAATGATTTTCTTCATGACACAGAAACATGGTTATAAAGTACATATAGGAGAGGTCAGATTTTCCATCCTTTTGAGTAGGGTATACTCTTGTACATTTCATTAATGACAGGTTGTTTCAAGTATTAATATAAGCAGGCATGTGAGCACATGGTAGGAGAAAGAGAGGGAGTATAAGGTGTCATTTGTGTACAACATTTACTAAATGTTTTTAAAACAAGTACTGAAATGTCTACCAAATAAGAAGGATGTGGCAACTAGCAAGCAAACTTTTAAGAAAGTACTATTCTGTGATCTTGAATGAGATTTTATGCTTCTGAACAAGACTAATGAGATCTACTTCCGTCTCTACATTTTAATTTCAGAAGAACTTATTTCCAGCACCCAATCCTATGTGGAGAAAATGCCTGAACAATCTCGTACTCATTAGCAATTACATACAATATACTATATTGGTGATAACTGCTTATACACCTTGTAGATTTTTATTTTACATTCATTAAAATTTAGGCAGTTTGCATAAGAATGGGGTGAAAAAGCCCAACTTCTGTGACACATAGTTGCAATACGATTACCAGGATCCCAACTCATTGTGGATAGCTTGTTCTTTCTCCACTTTCCTAATCACTCTGGAAAAAGAGGGAAAGGGGAAGGGGCTCAACTGAGAGACACATAAATATGACCTGGACATTTTTTACTTTCTGCTTCCGAATTTCACCTAGACCTCTCTTTTACTTACTCTGTCTCCCCCTTCCACCTTCCTCAGGGCACCCCGTGACCTTTTATTTATGCTACAGTTCTCCAAATCTGTGCGGTTTAACTTTCAAAGTCACTTCACAATCCTTTTCTCTATTTGTCAATAGAACTCTTTTCTTAGTATTGATTTTAGGAAGCCATTTGATTAAGCTATAGTAAAATCTTAAGAGTTTCTCTCTTCAAATAGCATAGTACTTACAACTTATGTTCTCATTATACTTCTACATTATGCATTGTACTATATTTTCACTATTGTTTTGGTTAGGGTATAATGACAACTTGGTTGTTGATGTCAACTATCAATTGGACATCCTTCACCACTCCCTTTTCTATAGTTATCTGTATTGAAATAAGTCAAGAAAACCAAGAAGCTACTCTGAGATTGCCTTAAAAACCTAGGGAAACTTTATTTTTCTTAGTATAACAGCCTTAGGTTCTCTAAATTAAGAATAGCTTTCAAATACTTGGACATAAATATAACAGTATCCACGGCTTTAAAATGAAGCTACATGCTCCTCTAAAAAGAGACATTTCCCATAACAGAAAGTAAGGAAAAGTGTAGTGGTTGATTGATGACAAGCATGAGACACATGGTGGCTCTAATCTCCCTTATTTTATACTTACTGGACAATTCCACTTAACTATGAGGTAACTTTAGAATCCACAACAATTTAGCAATGCAGGCAGCCACTATCAATCAACAGGAATTGAAGTGTAATTCAAAATAAAATTGCAAATAAGGGACTTAACAGCTGGTCTAGAAATTGTAATATATCAAGGAGAAAGAAAGGGAGTGGAGAAGCATATATAAAACAGAGTTTCTAGGCCAGCAAATTTCCTCTCTCTTCTCACTTTCCAGAACTAAACATTGTCCCCATATGACCAAAATGTAAGATTATAATTTTAAAATTAACTTTAGTCATTTTAATATACTGTGTGTAAATACATCTTATCATACAAGTTATAACAATCATACATATAATTAAATGTCAGATTATCTTTGCTGTATATTTTATTTCAATTTAAAAACTGTTCAGATTTGCTCATTATTCATAATCTGCTACTCATAGCTCAAGAGCTCACAATTTAAAAAGATCAGAGTAAATGAACATTGGTTAAAAAGTTTTTTAGGTGAAAAGCTTCCATCAACAACACTTAAAAATGGCAGCATGCATCTGTCCTTCCTGCCCTTGCTTGTCACACCTCAATCTACGGACACTAGGTGGAAAAGGTAGAACACACTGGTGGTCTTCCCACTTCTTTTGGTCATTATGACTAAGTCAGTTGGCACACAAGTGAAGATCTCCCATAGTCTGTTTCCACTGAATGCCGTTTAAGTCAAACAAGGTTGCTGACCCCTCTTGGCTAGGCTCAATTCTCTTGCTCCAGAAGAAGGAAGATAGGGATAAAAGAGAAGAACTTTTTCAGTGGACCAGTAGGAAGACAGGCGAGGTATAGCAAGTCTAGTGCAAAGACAGGTGATCACAGTGTTGTAGAGAGGTAGCTGTGTAGTGAAGAAGCCAGCTCTGGAAAACAGTGAAACAAGGGAGGAATTCCAGGACACAGCTGGGCAAAAAGGAGAAGCCAGGTCCAAACCACAAAGATAATTCACAATGTGGCTAATCCATTCACAATTTAGTGATAGTATGGTTTTAAATATTTCTTCATCTGGCTATCTCCTACGTGTCCTTTAAGACTCGACTCAAGTGTCACCTCTTCCAGTAAGCATTCTCTGAACCCCCATTCTGATTTTGATGCCAATTCAATGTGTTCCCACAGCACCCTGGATTTACTCTTACCACTGTACTGTAATAATTGATTTACATATTTCCCCCACTAGACTGAAGACTCTGAGATAGGGGGTCATCTTATTTGTATTTTCATTCTCAGTGCCTGGCATATATTAGGGACTCAATAAATGTACGTTAAATACACACAGACACATACCTGGTTTCTTTTTTTACACTAATTATAACTTATTTAAAATTTTTTTCTTGGTGCCAACTGATCCCATCTTTCATACAATTTTTTAAAAAGTACAAATAAAAAACCTTTGGTATACTAGATTATTAAGAATTAAATTTACTGTGCTCTTATTAACCCCCAAATTATGAGACAAACACACCAATCTATCTTTTTAATTTTTTAAAGAAGTTATACAATACTTACATTCAAAAGCTTCATCACTATCGTTATCTTCATCTGAACTGATTTCAGCATATTTTGGCTTTTCATTAACTGTGCTACGCTTGCGTTTATTCATTTTCACACGTTCACAAAGTGGCATGGTGGATTCAATTTCTGCCAGGAGTTCAGGGGGTAATTCTTTTAACACTGATTGATCTATACTACCTATTAAAAGGTAAGAAAAAATTTAAATCTGAAGATAAAGGAAAAACTTTACCCAAATTAGCACAATAATAAAGTATAAGTACCGTATTTATGTTCTGTCATTTTAAGATTATTACTGTAACACATTTATGTGTATGTATTTATATAAAAACTTAAAAACACAACACTTATTACCATAATAATTAAGCACTGTTCTACCAATTTTTGACAGAACACCTGTGTCCATTTGCACTTACTAAAAAGTTTCTGAAACCACAGATGCATGTATTAGCAAGTAGGCAACACTTCAGCTTCTTGGTGGTACGGCACCCAAATTTGTTTTCTGTGTCTGGAGTCGGCCTCTCTAGTCTGAAATGAATTCTGCTACTCAGCATGAATGAGTTGGAGGATACTTACCGTCTCCTTCTTATGATCTGGGCAGTTGTGTAGGTGAGGTGGGACATAAGCCTTATACAATATGCTTTTATCTATCACTGTCTCACTGTGTATTTGAGTAGCATGTTGATGCCTTTATAATTGTGGAGAATTTTAAAACAGACAAGTTATATATTTGTTTTGTTCCTATGTCAGAAACATGCAAAGTGGGATAATTAGACCAAATAATCTAAAATATAAATACCTACAACTGAAAGCAATATTTATGTCAGTTATAATGTTTGTATCTTCCCATGAAAAAGTATCAAAAAATATATCAACATATTACAGTAAGATTCATTAACATCATACTACCTAAACCTACACAATATACATACACACATAGTTTCTACAAGAAATGATTTGCTAGCATTTTCTTGACAATTTAAAAATAACGGTAGCAAAAATACTTCTTTTAAAAATAAAAGTAGCAAAAGCTATTATTCAGGATAAATTATCCTTGATGACTGCTAGATATGACAATTTTAACTCAATTTACTTAGGTAAATCTTTGGACAGAACTATAAAAATGAAGCCTTACCTGGTAAATTTTATGAATTAGGAACAAAGAGTGTCTTAGTGGGTACAGAAATATTAGCAACTTAAAAATCAACAGTAACACTATCCATTGTAATATTTAAATAACAATAGTGCTTATGTAAAGAATAAAAATACATCTCGACAGAAAAATATATAGGTAACAAGACATATTTCAAAATCTCAAGAAAATACAATCAAGTAACTCGAGTATGGACATTCATTCATTCATTCATTTATTTATGGTACCAGGAATTGAACTCATAACCTCAGGCTTGCCAGGCAGGTGCTTATGCCCCTGAGCTACATCCCCGGCCCCATACAATCAAATAACTCAGGCTATGTAACATTAACCTCAATGGAAGAACAACCCTTTAGTCTTTTGAAGCTTTTATTGTGATTATGAAAGGAGTTGTTTCAGTGGCTGTCTTCTATTCTAAACATATGTATGGCAATAATTTTACCCAACTTTTGGTGCCTGTTAATATCCCAAAGATTTCACTGAGGATCCTTAATCACTGAAAAGATAATTTAACTCATCTATCTGTTAAGTCATGTACAGTTTCCGAGGTAAAGTGGGTACCTTGGTTCATGAACTATTTTGTTTGCGAACAATTTGGTTTGCAAAAAAAAAGCATTTGGCAAAATTTTATCTTGTTTGCAAACTCTATGTTGGGTGAGAAACACGACTGTGGCCATCTTTCCTGCACAAACACAAATGTGGTTATCTTTTCCAAAATCAAACAACTCAAGTTTATGAACCAAGGTTTCTTAACTGCAATTTTTATCAGTGAGAGTCTTTTAAAAAGAATATTGGCAGAGGTAAATCAACTGTAGTTTTGCAGTCATTATCTTCAGCTCCAAACCAAACACATTCTGCATCTAATATTAAACTTCTAATGCTTTAAACACCTCCAATTAAGTATATATATTTTTTGATGAAAGAAGATTTTCTAGTGTATATCTTCCACTTTCCACATGACCTATAACTGAGTGTGCATATACAAAGATGCTCAATAAATGCTTTCTGATTGCTTAATGATATGGTTCACAATTAGTTTACTTACAAAGGTACTTCCCTTTATAGCTTGCTAATTGTTATATTTTATAGACAAATGACATTTTTTGAAGTCTTTAAAATTTGAAAACCTTTGTAGCATTTAAAATGTTTTAATTCCTTTGGGTATATAAGTATGGATAACACAAAAATATTTGGCCTTTTCTCCATCACCACCCACCTCATTGGTACTGGAGACTGAAACCAAGGCCTCACACATATGCAGACTGATCAAACTACATGATGAATGTTTATATTTAAAAAAAAATTATTACAGTGAAGAACACTGCCATTAATCCCTTCAAAAAAATCCCCTTGATTGAAACAGATTACCCAATTGTTCCTGCCACTTTCTGACAGTTTTATAACTTCTCTTTCATAAACATCTTAATAGTTGCACTGTTGTGTCTGATTGATGTCCTGAATGGATTTAAAACAGTGACACTGCACAGTCATTTTGACACTGAGCAAGAGCCAAAAGTTGCATGGTGCCAGATCTCATGCATAAGGTGGATGCAGACAAGTCATAATATTTTTATGAGCCTGCCTTTCCACTAGATGGCACTTGCAGCAGCATTTGCTGGACCTTTTTTAAAATCACACCTCATGAAGATATGAAACGTGAGTTCCAGAACTGCTTCAGAAAGAGGCAAGAATGATGGGCTAAGGGTGTCTGTGTGAAGGGAATATCCTGAGGGGGTTAACAGCAGTGTATCTCATACTATAGTAAGTTTTTAAAACTTCAGACACACTACATTTTTGATCAGCCTTTGTAAGCACATGCTCTACCATTGAGCTACATGCCCAGTTGCCAGCAAAGAAGTTTTGTCTTTACCCAAATGTTTGTTTTTCAGAGATTAAATTCACCTGACAAAGATATATGGGCTTGACACTAATACTCCAGAATTAATATCAATTTGTCTGAAGATAAATGTCAGTCTCTGCTTTCTTCTTTATCTTCTTACAAATATTCCCCACAATAGCCAAAACATGAATAACCTGTTTTTATACCTATGGTAATGCCAGTATTAATGTTCCTTCATATACTCTTATTTACTAAATGAACAAGAACAAATCTGAGTACCCTAATATTCTGTAGGTAATTTTTACTTCTGTGCACCCTTGAAAGTTACACTGCAATAATTGAAATACTGTGTGTTTTATTTCTGAAGATGACTTAACCTGGGAAAAAACCCTGTGGCAATGGTTAACACACTATCCTGCAAGGGAGAACCTTGTTTCATTTTGAATAGAACAGTCTATTCTACAGGTTATATGTTTTCTGAAGAAATCATATCTTTCTTTTTATGAAGCATGTTATAAACTGATACAACCACATCCCTCCTTTAAAAAGAAAAAACAAAATACAGCTTCCCTTATATTCCATCCCAGGATCTTCAATACATTATTAAGGATCCAAAGAACTAACTGCTTGAATTTTAATAAAAATGAATATACAACAAATACTTAAAATTATCACTATGATGCATGTATTTGGCTACATTCTTTCTCATTAGTTAGGGAATCATCTCTTCAATGCAAACATAATGTCTATTTCTTAATACACTGATGATTTAAGAGATTATTATTTTTTGCCATCCTAAAGACTTCAGATTGCTACTGTCATGATTATCTTTCTCACCTCATTTCTTTTGTCCCAATTAACTTTGTTCTTTAAATTACATTTCTAAATTATCACAAAATTTTAAATTATTGGTTTGAGGGATAATATAATCTTACTTTACATTTTACATGTAGCTATGTTACATTTTAGGAATCTTGGATTTCCAATGTAAGGCACCCAAATTAACAAATCTGCCAGGTTATTACAAGTGTAAGTCATTAAAAGACTTGAAGTCCAGGATTCACTGATTTGGTAACTATGAATGTGCCTTGTTTTTAAACAGAAAGACAACCTTGCTATTAAAAAAAAAAATCACCCTTATTAATACTTATTTTCAGACTAAAGTTTCAGTCATCACTGGAAACCAGTCATGTTCAGAAATAAAACCAAAAAACTCACATAAATCTCCAAATTTTATAAGTCACTGAAAAAAAGTTGGAGAGGCATATGTTTCAGTGACACTTCTTTTATCAACCTACAGCTATAACAGCAGTACTATCAATCAGATCTTTAACTCCAATTAGAGGTATGCAGGGCAGTAAAAAGAAAAATTCAATATTTCAAGTTGTACATCTGCTATTCTTGTGATCCTACATGAGTTAATACTGTTTGAAAACATTTTTTGGTGCAAGTGGTTTCTTAACACAAAAGAAGTACCTTTTCTGAAGCTACTTACAGACAGTATATGGAAAGAGTATAGACTATTGATGACATAGCCCTAATAAGCAGTAACAGGTGAGAATAGACACAAAGAAGACAACGTGAAGTGAAATGGACAAAAAAACTAAACCAAACCAAACCAAAATAAAAATCATGAGACTGAATTATAAGGCCAGGACCTTGATTGCTTCTCCTACAGGGATCCCACTGTAATTAAACTATGGGTAAAGAGGAAGAATCATCAGGGATTGGAATCATTAGGGACTGGAATCATTAGGGACTGAAATCCTCAGTGAATGCAGGATATAAAATATCAGTAAATAAACATTTTGAGGTCACAAAATCCTGGCCACAGAGGAAGAAGTCTGATGTGTGTTTGAACAGTTATTTGGAAAAAGCAGTAAAAATTTAGGAAAAAGGAGAAATCATTTTAAAGCTCATGGTGAGTGAAACTGAGAGGAGTAAAAGTCAGTTTCCACAGTAGATGTTTACTCTTATCAGGGTAACAGGGGATCTCTATATGTATTAATCCCGGGGGGAAAGTCTCAATATAAGGCAATAGGGGGTCAGGTATACGGATCACTGAGAAGAAAAGTAGAAAATAAATAATTAGATTTACATTTTATGCAATGGTTTAGGGTAACTGGAAGTGACGCATTATGAGATAATCTGGGATAGACTGTCTTAATTCTGATAAAAAGATAGAGCACCCTGACGCTGGCTAGAAGCTTAATGCTTATGAAGGATTACACCAACAAATTTGGTCGAGGGAGGAGTTGTCAGGGTCAAGCTTATAGCTATTTTTTTCTAATGGTAGCTGAGAAATACTCTTGAAACCAATACAAAGAACCACAGAAATTAACAGGAAAGTATTAGAATAGGGCACAATATACATTTTATTTCTTACCTCAGGTCATAATAAAAAGTTTGAAGTCTTTTAAACTTTACAGTTGCTACTTCTCTCAAAATACAGTGAAGTAAGAGTAAAGAGATCTTTGTAGGTTAATCTAACCCAAAGGGTTGGTTCTGCCCTATATTTCATAAGATTTAAACATAAGATAAATAATACTTTAATTAATATATTCCAGACTAGTCAAAAAGATTTTACTCATTATAACCTGATAGAATATTAGCTATCTCATATCAAGAGCTTAGTAATCTATATCTGTAATTACGCCATAAAAGCTACAAATGTTACATTCTTGAAGCCCTTTAACACCTTGACTTATTCAGAAATTCTTCTTTAAGTTATTTTTATGCGAATCTTTCTAAAAAGCACCATACACACCTCTCTTTAAACAACACAAATGACTGACTTACGATCTTCATTGAAAAGATCATCTTCCACTATGTTGTAAGTGGTGATGGTTTTAAAAGTTAACTAATGGATGTACTGCTGCACACCTGTAATCCCAGGTACCCAAGAAGGCTGAGGCAAGAGATTGAAAGTTTGAGGCCAACCTGGGCAACTTAGTGAAACACTGTGTGAAAAATTGTAAAAAGGGCCGAGAATGTAACTCAGTGGTAGAGCACTTAGCACGCTTGAGGTCCAGTCTTGAGTCTCAGCAACACACACATACACACATTTAACTACTGTATATAAGGCTTTTGACACTATTTTAAATGATCCAGGCTTTGCTCCAAATTCTGTAGATGTGCTTGTAATTTCCTGGCCTATGTATACTCAGGCTCTCTTAAAAGTATAGAAAATACAAAATACAGCAAATGTCAAATGGCATACCATTTTTTCATATTTATCCAAGAAAATAAATAGAATGAAAAAGCTCTATGTAGAAAGGGGCTTAGATTAGTTTTAGCTACTGCAACCTTAAAATGTCCAAAAGAAGGGTAACACAGTGAAAGAATGTATCACATTAAAGGATATTTATAAATGTTTGCACTGTAAAAAACACAAAATGGTAAGTATGATATTGCATCTATGGGAAAGACATGTGATAGGAGTGAAAATTTTCCCAAAGAAACACACATTTATGTTTTAGGAAAACAAGATAAGAATCTATTATTTGTGAGCAACAAAGAGCTGTTTTACAAAGATGATGATTTTCAATGAAGATGAGGTGAAATGAAGTGAGAAGAGTAGAGGATAAAGAACAGGACCAAAGAAGTAGGAACTAGTAGTACTTATACAACATTCTGAGAGCATAAGTTCAAATGATCTGTCCTAGAAAAAGAAAAATATTGAACAGGGACAAAAAGCAGGACATTCTATAAAAACAGGTGAGTTATAGGAAAGTCACTTTGAGCATATAAGTGATGTTATTGGACTATACATCAGAAATGTTGCTCCAGCAATAATTTGTGGAATGGACTGGAAGAGGGAGACACCAGAACAGAAACTTTCCAAAAGTTATTTGCTAAGTCTATGTGAAAAATACAGGAGAAAAATTAAGTAAATGTCATGAATTTAACTATTTTAAAAGGTAACAGTGTTACCATTGTCCCATGTAGGGGAGGATTAGTTCAATATGCTATCATTATACAGTACATGTTAAGATAGTATAGAAACCAGAAAATAGAAAATGAAGGTTAATAAACTTCATATATTGGTTTTTGTCTTACTCAAGTATGCAGTCAATCTCATCAAGTATCAAAAGATATTATTAGGGTGGGCATGTAGTTCAGGGGCAGAGAACTTGCCTAGCATGTGTGAAACCCTAGGTCTAATCCCCCAAAAAATTAAAAAAATAAATTATACTACTAGCTACTCAACTGAGTATTATTATATTAGGGTGAATGTGTAGTAACATGTAGAAATACATTTTCTAACAAAAGTAGCTAGGAATGGCATTTTTTTCTGATACTTTCTGAACACAAATGGCTGTAAAACAATGTTTAATCAATGGCTTATTTTACTTCTGTACTGCACTCAAAATAGGAGTCAAATGTTTAAATTCCCTATACTTTACATGTTTGTTTTACCTTCTATTCTTGTTCTAAGAACCCACTTGAACTCCAGTACCCTCTGCTTTAAGAACTGTATTATCATTATCTCTGTAGTTATCTGTATGTATCTTCATGAGATCATAAGCTTGACAATCATCACTGTGTTGTGTTTGTAGTACCTAGTAAAGTGTCAAGGATGAGGACAATGTCCAGAAAGGATTTTTCTGAATGTTTACTGTTATGTTTAGAATGAACATGTGGTCTTAAATTTTTCCAGTTGAAAACTCTTTTTGAAATGCTGAAGACAGTTCTTAGTTGTTCTATATTGGTAAATACAAAAGTATACCCATGAAAGGAAAAGATGTAGACAAGATTTCCAAATTAATAATGTGACAAATTTGAAGTATTTTAACAGTAACTTGTCTATATACAGTAAATTTTAATGTTCTTACTACATATAAATTTTATGTTAATAATGAGTAAGCCCCTAGTATAGAACGGTGAGTACCAAAATATCCAAATAAATGTATTTGAACTAATTTCATACTACAGTTACAAATGGGTAAGAACTATAAAATAATTTAAAACTCTACATCTCTCTTTTAATATATACATAAACATACTATAATGGCACTAGGAAGTAAAAATTTCAGGTCACACTTGCTACAGAATAAACAACCTAGTTATCACATTCACCTATATAAACGTGAGTGTGGGATTACATTTGTGCACTACCATGCTTGGCTAATTTTATATCTATATCAGGCTCAGCAAATAAGGCCTGGGAGATGAAATTCTTTGTATCACCTGTTTCTGTACACAAAATTTTACAATATAGTTACTTGCTTTGGTACTACAATGTTAGAGATACATAACCCACAAAAACTAAAATAGTTACTATATAGTCCCCTATGGAAAAAGTGTGTTGACTTCTCATCATTTCATACTTTATTCAAAAAAGAACAAGTGACACCTACCCTATAAGTGCAGTCATGATGCAATTATACTTTGTACTGTTTATACTGTGAAGCGGTTTATTTTATGAATAAAATACCAAAAAGACTGTTTAGTAGCAACTGAAAGAACATTATTATAAATGAAACATGCAAAATAAATATTCAACAAAAATCCAGTTGTTGCACTATAGTTTTAATACTGATACCAACACTATATCGTTATCAAATTACTGTAAGACTATAAAAAGAAACACTGCGGTATAGAAAATTTATCATGTAAAAAGACAATTTACTATTCTAAAAGTAGATGAAACAAACTCTCAAAGATTAAGATTTATTCAAGGTTTTGATTCCACTGCTTGCACTGTAATTTAAAGTGGGTGTAAAGGAGAATTTTCAAAAATTGGCACACACAGAAGCCAGAGAATTCTAATTTTTTTGAGGGGGGTGAGTTCAATCTGTATTAAAAATCCACTTTATATATATTACAGTATTGAGTAGGTAGTAATTATCTTTTTTTTTTTCTTTTGGTTTTTCTCCGGTACCAGGAACCGAACTCACGACCTTGCGCTTGCCAGGCAGGCGCTTTTGCCGCTGAGCTAAATCCCCAGCCCCGGTAGTAATTATCTTAATAATGCACCAGACACCTTTAAGGGGTGGTTTTATTAACTTTTTCTTATGTAAGAGCAAATTTATGTTAAGGATTATTTCTTTCATAAACAGAAGATCCTCTCAGAATTAGTATTTGCTAGCTCTTCACCTATCAATCATATATCTATGTCCACAGATACAAGAACCCTGTAGAAGCTGTTTTGGGGCTGCCTAGACACAGACTGAAAAAACATCTTCAGCAAACTTTTGTAAACTTAATTTTTATCAAAAAGTTTCTACTTAACGTATCTCTTGAAATTATCTTTTAAGCATAATTTGGATCAAAAAGTTCTAAAAATGAAACGTGCACAAGTTTTAAAAATATATTATGCCAATATCTGTAATAAATATTCTACAAATATTTCATAAAGATTTGAGCTGCATGGAAAGTTATTTTATAAACTGTTCAAATAAACCAAAATGAATTTCACAATCATATCATTAAAGATTATTGAATATTCCAATCTACTGAAAGAAAACATACTGAGAATTCTCCAATTTAGGAATTGATAAACCATGCCACAAATTCACTAAAAAACAGTGCATTCTCTTAAACTCAGAGAAGCTGAGAGTTCTAAACACAGTTCAATTAGATTAGATTGTTCAGTGCTAAGTAAACCAGATAACGTGGTCATCTTCATTCGGTAGGGTAGCTACTACATAAAGAAAGTGTGGTGAAACAACTACCCCAACGAAGTCTAATAAAGACTGTAATCATCAGACTGAGTGAGCTATACAGATTAATCACTGTTGACCTTACAGCTGGTCATTAAAATTCCAGTAAAGATCATGATCGGAACTGCTTTTAGTTTGAAGGATGATCACAACAATTGATAAAGAATGTTACATGAAAGCACTGAGTACAAATAATGGACAAAAACAGACTAGTTGAGGGAAGTAGGGGAAGGGAGAAGAAAAATTATTTCCTTGGATATAAAGGTAAGATATTCTGTCTGGAGTTTCTAAAAAAGCTAAAATTACTAATGTTTGTAATTACAGATATTAAGCTATTAACAACATGTAAGGCATGTTAGCTGATGATCACATGGAAGATATTTTAAATATTTAAAAGGTTCTCGGAAAGGGTATCTCTGCCCATACTCACTACAAGGAATAAACAAGATGATGTTTAAAAAGAATGAGACTGATACTGAGTCCACTGTGTAACAACTACAAATAAAAGTGTGGGTGAGAAAAATTAAACATGAAATTGAGTAGGTTTCCACTCGATCTTAATTAAAATTATATGAAGTTTAGGGAACAGAAAATTGAAAATTACCTCTTGTGCTACAGTATATAGATAGATGGGTACATAAAAGATGAACGTAATTTTAATCTGCACACAAAAGCTTTTTCTGAAAATGGCAGCCAGGCAGTCTCTACTAAATTCATTAGGCACTGAATATGCTCTTATTATATATATACATATTATGCAAGATATTATGAATGTAGACGTACTGCTCTAGTAATAAAATAAAATGTAACAATATCACTTTACATTTAATATGTATATACAAAAGGCAAGAATGAGTAATCTAAATTAGTACAAGCATATACTTCTACCACACATTCAAAATTTATCAACTTAAAGCTATTCAAGGGAATTTCAAATTACCCTCAAGATTGAGTACATAATATATGAATATCAGATAAAATATTTAAAGATGGAATTTTGTGGCTATTCCAAGAAAGAAAAACATGCTAAGAATTTTGGTCCTGGAAGTGAACCATAAAAGTATTCTAGCAATATTCAGACTAATTCTTTAATTAGAAAAACAACAAGTCATCTGCAAAGAAAATCTTTGTGTACTCAAATTTTAATAGCCAGGTCTTGGAAACTATATGTCCATCAACAGATGAATGAATAAGGAAAATGTGATATTTATACACAATGGAGTATCATGCTGCTATGAAGATAAAGCTGAGGCATTCGTAGATAGGTGAATGCAATCTGAGAACATAAACGTTAGATGGTGTAAGTCAGACACACAAGATCAAATATTACATGGACCCTCTTATATGAGAAACACAACACACACAAAGAGCAAGGTAAAAGGAGGTAAGTAGGAAGTAGGAAGAAGTTAAAATACTTCCCCAAATAATATATTCCACTATTTCAAAAATATTTTTTTAATATATGCTAATTTGTTTCATTTGTACTATTAGTTTATCTTAGTTCACTGAATAGAAAGTTTTGTGTTGTTATCTGTTTCTTCTTTGTAAGAATCTTTCTAAGTCTTGCACTCTTCTTAGAACATAATGATACACTGTATTAACTTTTGTTATTCTCATTATTTTGTTATGAAATTTTATTTTTTCATAAAATAAAAAAGTAAAAAGAGACAATCTCTGTGTACTATAAAGAAAATCAAGAATCCACAACTGTGTTTCATATCCAAGTAATGTAAAAAACACACAACACTCTGACTACTTAGTAACAGAGATCTAAACGAAAATTGAAAGTAGAATATTACTTTAAAAAAAATAGATCTTATGTAAAGTCAAAAGATATCTAAGATGGCATCCTGAAATAAATCCAAGGACTGAAATACTCTATGAATGAAAAAGCTCTGCATATAATTGCTGACATTAATATATGTGTATGCATACATAAACATGTACATGATACACATACATCACTTATTAGGTAGATATCTAGTCTAACAGGCACATGTACACATATGTATCAATCACTCTTGTAGACAGAAACCTAGTCTAGGTATACTAATGTGATCACTTCTGCTATACACATTTGTATTAAAAGTATATTTATGGTAGACATGTATTAGCACTAAGATGATATATTCATAGGCAATGGAATTACATGTGAAAAAACCATGGGAAGTGAGACAGCCTTTACTAATTTGGAGCTATACTGATTTCTTAATGTTCTTTAAGCAGCTGTAAAACTTGTTAGAACAGAGCTCAGAAAGCAAGATTAGTGTAAGCTGACAAGGGCAGGAAGAGAAAGATGGGCCAGGTCAAGGAAACAAAGGGTACCACTTTCCATCTTTCAACTGATTCTTCTAGAACCATGTAACTTTATTCTTTACTTTATAAAGAGATGCTACCACTGAACTTGCACTGAAAAATTTTGAAGAAAGTCTTTCTCTGGACAATTCCATTTTCTTTAAAATCTCTTTTACATTAACAAGTAAATATGAGAAGAGGCACTCAAGTTAAATAACAAACTACATATTAATTTTGTAGGTCTAACTGCTGTAACTTTAAAAGCTTCACTGAAAGTAAAAATATTAGTGTTTCAGAAGGCAATCTTTTTTCATATTTGAAAGACAAAACAAAATAAATTAGCAAAGTTTGGTAACAATCAAGTGACAATAAAAATAGACTAGCCATAAGTTACTTATTTGAATAAGGAGTTCTTTACACTCATACCATATTTTCAAAGAGCTGTTTTTGGAACACAAACTATATCAGCATACTACACAAATTATAAACACTACACCTCCTGTACCTAATAGATTTCAGTGCTATAAAATTCTGTGATGATACAAATACCTTATCAGTGCTGAACAATATGGTAGTCAACAGGCACATGTGACTATTGAAGAAATGAATTTTAAAACTTATACTTATTTTAATTTTGATTTGAAGAGCCAAATGAGGCTACTGGCTACCATACCAGACAGTGTTAATTCTAAATTTCATATATTTACTTCTATGTAAAATATAATTCTAAATTTATAGTAAAACTCCTTTACAGAATGAAAACAAAATCAAACTTCCAGTTCTATTTCTTTTAAACCTACATCTCTATTTAGGTCATGTTATTAGACTGCACAGGCTAAACAGGCCATGTCACACACACAGCATAACTAAAATATACATTTCCAAAAGTGTACACAAAACACCAAATATTTTTCTACATGCACAAACTGCCATTATAGTCCTAGCAATTCAGATTCAATCTCCCTAATGCTTCCCCACAAATAATTTTATGTTAGACTCCAGGGGACTTAATTTGCCAGACATGCAAAGTAACACCATCTCCATGTCCACAAATTTACACTTTAGCCTAATTAAGAAGTAAATACCGGGGCTGAGGATATAGCTCAGTGGCATAAGCGCCTGCCTCGCAAGTGCAAGGTTGTGAGTGCGATCCCCGGTACCGCCAAAAAAAAAAAAAGAAAAGTAAATACCATTCTCTGTTGTCTTTGCATTAAATGGCCCAAACTACTTTTGAAATAAAAACTTATTTAACAGTCTCTCCAGTAAATAATCTTTTAGATTGTTTTTCTAAATTGTACAAATTCAAGTTATTCACCAATAATAAAATCAGAGATATGTCAACAGGTAAATAGCATAAGACAATGTTGTTAAAATAATTTATAACATTGGCTCTTATATACCATATAGCTTTACTGAGATGCTGGATATTAAAATTCAATTGTTACTCCATTGTAAAATTGAATCTCTCTATAGTTAAGGTAACTTTTGAAGAATTAAATATATCTATTCCAATGTATCATTATTCACTTGATTAATAGGCAACTTTCAGAAATACCTGAAACAACTAAATGGTAATAAAACTTATCTCTGCAACCAATCAACAGCCAAAATTCAGAGTGGTCATAAGTAGCTGAGTAAGTCTGGGACAAAGTTCATTGAGAACTTTTTATCTATACTCCTGAATACAACTCATTGTTGTTTTACATAAATGTTCTACTTTCATGTAGCAGCTTTTTTATTTTTGAACTTTGCCACAGTTTCATGCTTAGTAACCTTAAAACTTAAGGTGGTTAAAATACAAGTAACATCAGAAGTATTCTTACCTTTATTTGACTTTGATGGCTTATTCTTGATAGATTTAAGGGAACTTCTTGATTTATCCTCTCTATCTTTAATTAGTTTCTGAACATCATCCAAAGACAGTTTTTGCAGAACAACTACAGGCTTAGCTCCTTTATTTAGATCTTCAACTAATCCCAGTTTTTCTACTTTGTCTTTCTGCTCTCCTTTCATGTCCATTTTCTTTGTCTCCTGAGTAATATTGCCATCTTTATCCCTCTTGATTTTTGGAATGACAAAATTTTTCAATGCACCAGACCTGCCCCCCAACAAATAACTTGGAAATTCTGCCTTATTGTCAGGGTGCATTTTATTACTGTCTACTTTATTCCTGTTACCCTCTGTCCTTTTGTCATCTTTACTATTTGGTGATTTAAAACCAGGTTTATCAGGTCTTGACTTATTAGAATCTCCTTGTTTAACACGAGGACTGTCAGGTCTTGATTTCTGTTCCCCAGAAGATGGTTTTTCCCTTGAATCCCCTGATTCATGCCTGTGTTTTCTTTCTAGTTTATCAGTTTTTGAACCTTCAGATTTAATGCCATGTTCATTTCTACTTGAGGATCTCAATGTTTCTGGTCTTCGAACCCTGGACTGATCTCCCCGATGTCGTTCTGACTCACCCCTGTCATCTGATTTTTGTTTACTATCATGGTCGCGTCTTAGTGACTCAGAAACAGATCGCCCATCAGGTCTCTGCTTTAAGGATTCAGCCCTTTCTGATTTTAACCGAGGTGAATCAGATTTCATGTCTTGTTTATGTTTAGACATTTCCGGTTTTTTCTCTGTTGATGGCTTTCCAGAATCCCTCCTATTTTCATGCCTGTGTTTTGGTGTTTCAGGCCGGCCTTCATTTCTTTGCTTTGGAGTTTCAGGCCGGCCCTCATTTTTTTGCTTTGGAGTTTCTGGTCGTCCATCACCCTTCTGTTTAGGGGTTTCAGGACGTCCGTCACTCTTTTGTTTTGGAGTTTCAGGTCGGCTTTCGCCCTTTTGCTTTGGGGTTTCAGGTCTTGATTTTGTTGTTTCTGACCTGCCACTATTTTGTTTGCTGTCATTTGGTTTTGTGTCAGATAGTCTATTTTCACTCTGTTTAGCCTCGACTATAGTGCTCTCATTTTGTCTGGAATCGGTAGTTCTGTTCTCATTCTGTTTAAGTTCTTCTGTTTGGGTCTCGATTTTAGTTTCTAACTTACTTTCACTTGATTTCATCTCCACCAATCGGTTTTCATTGTGTTTAGATTCTGACAACCTACTTTCGTTTTGCTTCACTTCACTCTTTGAAAGCTCAGGGTCAGACTTTTTTTTAGGTGTCTCAGGATGGTTTTCTGGTGTAGATTTAAGACTTCCAATAATATCTTCCTGAAGAATAGAAATAGGTGCATCATTACATTGTTTGATTTCTTCAGGCTTTTTTAGGGAGTCTGAATCCTGAGTTATAGAAGCCTGAGAGTCCACTCTTCCTGCCTGATGAAGATCAATGCTAACCATTAATGCTGGCCTTGACCCATTTCCCGTAGAACCCGTCTCCTGAGAAGCTGGTCTATTACCTCCTGTAGCACCCCCAGCCTCCTGTGGGTAAGAATCTTGTTTTCTTTTTTTCAAAGGCTTATCTGAAATTTAAAGATAAATATTCAGTATCAGTAATAGACATATATTCTTATGTTATTAAAAACGATACAGACTTTTTTAAAGTCCTTTTTTTAAAGTTCCACTATCCTTTTAAAGTCATAATGTGTCTGAAATGTAGTGAACGCAAATATGCAGATATACAATAGTAAGCAAGAATAACATAATACTTCTAAAAGTTTGAGGAAATCTTAATGTTTGCACTACCTCAATAAATATTAGTAGGTATTATATAAAGACTTTTTAACAACATACTTTTGAGTGTACAAGTGCAATGAGATAAAATGAACAGAATTTATAATACATCAAATACAAACATCTATTTATGTTCATGTATACTGAATAGAAACCAGATTACTTAAGAGTAAGATAATCATAATTCAAATTTAAGACAATTTAAACTATTAACCAAAAGCAGTTAAGAGCCCCAAATTTGCCAACATATCAACAGGAAATGTAAGCTTTTACTGCATGTAAGTATTGAAAAGAATGAAATGAAAAAAAATACATTGTGCCACTGAAAAAAGGGATAAATGCTAAGAGCAAGATAAAAGTTAATAATTTGTTGTGATGCAGAATTCAAATTATTTAAGATGTTAATAGCACAGGTGGAGTTTAAAAGCTTCAACGTTGGAAGTAAATTCAGAATAAGAAAGCAATCTATCTATCTATCAATCACAGGTACTAGAAGAACTTCTTATACAAATCCTGTCTTAAGCAATTTCCACTGACAAAAAGTACTTCTGGCTCTAGAACATAAAGTTCTAGGGGTTTATATTTTGACCTCCGAAAGAATTATACTATTCTGAAACCTAAGGACAAACAAATCCTCTACTACAATAAAATGTTATGATGTTTTTAACAGCTATGCATTTCTGCACATCATTCTATTTCTAAATCAAGAGACTACTTACTATGTTCTTTTCTTTTTTTATGGGGGGAGGGTTGATCTATGTAATGCAGGCTGGCCTTGAATTCTTTTATGTAGCCCACGTTGGCCCCAAACTTACGGTGATCTTCCTGCCTCATAATCCCAACTGATGGGATTACAGATGTGTCCCACCATGCTTGACAGCTAGGTCGTTTTCTATAAACCGAATCTCTAGCTAGTTCTTAAGAAAAGTTACATTACAGCATGTTGAGGTTTTGCCCACTTTATTTACTTGCTCAACTGCCTAGGTTTTAACAAGAAATTTTTTAGTTATTTGAAAAGAATTACCAGATTTTAATATTCACTACTATAAGACACATTACTTAAGGAAAACAATATCACGAAGTTAAAAGTCAAGTTGACAAGTGAAAATCACTTCCTTATTGTTACAGAAAGAGGTTTTGTAAAAGATTTTTACAATAATGCTTCTTTTACATACCAAAGTTCCACTGTTTTGTTCACAAAGTAAAAAATATTTCGGTCCAATTCAAAATCTAATCAAATGTAATTAAAATTTGTTTTGGTGCTGGGAATGACAGTGCTTGCATAGTGTATCAGAATACCTATTCGATGCCAAGAGCCGCCTACTTTGGATATTTGCTAGTTATTTTTTTGTAAAACCAAGTCTGCTCCTTTAGTTACTCAGAAGTCAAATCTATCATCACATACATTCTATTTCCGAAACACCTAATGATAATAGTAAGTATGTTATCATGAGATTATTTCCCTTGTTATAACATTTTAAGACTTTATATTAAATTTTCTACATCAATGCTTATGGGAACAAAGTACTCAGAGTAGTAAATTTATAGAATCCCTTTCGAATGTTTTGTGATACATAATTAATTTTTGTCAGTACTAGAGATTGGGCTCAGGCCCTTTCTACATCCCCAGCCCTTTTCTTCAGTTTTAATTTTGAGACAGGGTCTCACTAAGTTATCAGTTTGCCCAGATTAGGCTCAAATGTTCATCCTCCTGCCTCAGCTTCTCAGAGTGCTGGGATTACAAGTGTGCAGTTTTTATCTTGCTATAAGGCACATCAAATAATTACCACTTACACTTACAATGCTTTATTGCTTTACAGTTATCCTTTAAAAGTTTATGAAAAGAATCTAGAAATTCACAAAGTATAACCTAAGCTTTTTAATACTTTCAACACAATATGCTTTATAAAAGTCATTATAATGGTAACCTAAGCATAAGTAAAAACCACAACACTGATTTCAGGTGTATGAAAATTTCACTTAGGAAACCTGTGACTCTTTCTTTTATTAATATGAATGATATATTTTTTCAGAAAAAAGCATTAAAATAGCTCAGAAGATTGTTACAGAATTATAAAATATTTCAGAGTCTATAGATCATTAAATGAATTCCAATTTACCTTTTGTCATTAAAATGGAAATCTGGCAAGCAATTTAACTTCAAAGTAATGTTCACATTCAATTTAACTATCTTAAATCATAGATCCTATGATTATTTATAATAAAAATATATGAAATCATTTGCATAGAAGCAATATATTAAGAAGGAGAAAATCTTATGATTTTTTTCTATTATACATAAAATATACCTAAATACAAAGCTTTAATTTCTCAGTTTTTAGAAAGTACTTCACTTCTTCTATAAAACCCTGAAAAATTTCATCACTGTTGCAGAGATTCCTAGATTATGTTAAGAGCATTCATTTTGTGATTCCCTTGCATGATGAATTTATTACTGTAATTCTGAATCTGTATAGGTCACTTCTGTCTACCCACTTCTGTTATGTCTTCATTACTTCATAACCTTTACCTAATGATGGAAAGCCATCTCTATGAAAAATAATTTTAGTATTTGGGACACTGATTACCTTTACACTTTCTTCAAGGTCAAGAAACTTAAGATTAGCTATCACAATGCATACACTGTTGAAGAAAATGCATACAAAAGGATATCATAATTTCAAAACCAACACTTGCCATCCAGATGCTGATATTTTGAAAATAAAATCCATCCTTACAGAAATTCTAAGCTCAATTACACTTATAAGAAAAACTATCCCACTTATTTAAATATAGTACAAATGATAACTGAAAACACTTAAAGCTGAAAGCACAATGACTGTATACCTAATAGCCAACTATGAAAGACTAAAACATGCGATATGTAAACTAAAAAAGGGGTGAGTGGTTCATTCTTTTATTCCTGCCCAAAATTCTCATCTCTTTATTTCAAATCATAGAAAGTAATACAGGTTGAGTATTCAATATCTGAAATTCTTGGACTTAAATGTTACAATTCCAGAGTTTTTCAGACATTGGAAAATTTGCCTAGACTTTATCAGTTGAGCATCTCTACTCTGTCCTAAGTACAAAATTCAAATCCTCTGATATTTGAAATATAAAGAAGTTTTAGACTTTTGGATTAGGGATGCTCAACCTGTAATTTATTTCTTATAATGGTTATAGTACTAGAATATTGTAAGATTATAAACTATTTAGTGAGGCTAGGCCATTTTTTATACTTGCTAACATGGAAAGTGGACCTTGGGAAAAGATGAAATAAACAAAGATGAACAAAGGAACTCCCTCTTCAACGATAGAAAGCAGGAACTTTCAGCACAGAAAAGAGATATTAATGTCTATAACTGGACATCCCAGAAGCAAAGGTGAATAGTCTTTTAAAATTATGTGATCATAGATGTTAAAAGTATGAGCAAAAAGACTGATAAAAAGGTGCTTGTGGAATATAATGACAGTAGGTTACAGAGTAACCCTATCAATGTATATACAGAATTATTCAAAGAAGGAAAAACAGGCAGAGGGGACATAAATATCTAGCAGCCAGAAGAATGTTTCATGTTTGGAACCAGGGTATAGGTTCAACCACATAAATAAGACTACTGCACAATTACCAGTTATGTTTGTTGAACTTGCAAACCTTATTTATAGAGCTACTTAAAAAAAAATTCCAGTTACTAAAAAGAGTATTTCTCCCATAGCAAATGGATATATTAGCAAACAATTTCAGATACTAGAGGAGTGTTCTCAGTAAAACCATGGAGGCCAGATATGTCTTGTTTGTTCCTTATTACCAGTAATTCAGTAGTTGTGAAAAGTTCTAGTGCCACATTTTAGAATTATTAATAAAAGTCAGTTTTAGAATTTAATTCTAAAAAGTAAAAATGGTAACTAGGTATAAATTAATTTCAAGGAAGTAGTTCCTCTGTTAAGAGATGAGTATACAACCACTTTAAAAAATTTCACTTTTATTTATTACCATGCCTATAAGCTTGGAGCAACATACACATAGACCTTTAATCTTTCTAAAATCTCAAGGTAATTTCTTACATAAAAAATACTACGTCAGCACACAATGCAGAAACTGAATACAAAATGACAAGGTTCATACCAAAGGTGTTGGGTTCCAAAAGTTTTCAAATAAATCTATGAAATAACAAAAACATGGGCTTTCAGAAAACAACTAAGAAGTCGGCAAACCTACTTTAATTCTTAAAGCAACAGGTGTTATCGTTACCAAACTTGTAAGCCAGCTCTGACCTTTATGCTTTTCAGTAACCACTGCCACAGTCATATCACAGATTACGAAGTGTTTAGATAACTGAAAGTCTACATTACAACTTTATGAATGTTGCATTACATGTTGATTTTGTTTTATTTTCTCAAAGAAGTTAGTAGTATAAGAGGTTTGCTAATATACAATTCAACCTATTTACTACTTTTATTTTTATTCCATTATTAAAACCAAAAATTTTGGTTTCAACAAATGTGATACAGAGGGAGTCCGGGAAAGCTAATAAAAATAAGTTCACCATTTCCTCTATTTTTTTTTCCTTTCAACAACTATTAAAAATCATTTAACAATTAAACTTTTTAAAGAACACAATTTCCCATAGCACAGATTAAATGTCATTAAATTTAGTTGTCTAAGCCACCAATACTTCTAGACCAAGAAGTCATAATTTTATGTATTTCTTACACGGCTGACTGTCAAAGGATTCAAGAATTTGGGGTAGGTCAGTATTATCAAGAGAAGCTGAGAAATATACCTGTCTTTACTTAATATGCATTTACTTTTATAAGCAGTCAGAGGAGGAGATACACTTTGATATCTCTAGAGTTACTTATTTCCTGAGCCCCATACTACAAACTAGAGAAGAGGAAATAGCAAATTTATTTCATCATTAACATTAAAGTTTTATACGAAAGCTCACAAAAAACAAACAATAATCCTAGTTCTCTAGCTAATAAAATGAAGACTTTCAGTGATCTCTTTATTATACGCATTTATAGTTCACACATAAATCTAGTTCAATAATTTCTAGTTTTTTTAATAATCTTAAAAACCATGATAGGTGATATAATACAAATTTTCAGGATGCTTCCTAGCACAAGAACATAATTAATGATGATCCTGTGACACAATGAACAAGATCATATATAAAAATGAGCTCTACTCAATATCAAGGAAATTGTGTTCTATAATTACAATGGAATAAAACAGAACTATGTATCAAACTAGACTATTTTAATCATAAATCTAAACATAAAGCATGATTTTAGTTTGGATAATCAAATATGTATTCGTATCAACTTCATAAATTATATTACTAATTTCAAACAATGATTCATCAGTCTCTCCCAAAATACTGAAGGGATTTTGTAGATAGTATATGAAGGGATAGGATAGTGTACAAAGAACAATATACCACAGATTTGTTTTTATGTGATTATAAAGCATGAAGTAAAAACCTATAAACTCAGGATAGGTATGTCTACAAACTCTACCCTAATATATTAGTCAGATAAAAGGGAACACTTAACTGTAATCACCATCAAAAGATTCTTGATTTTTTTTTTTGTTTGTTTTTTTTCCTGGTACTGGGAATTGAACTCACGACCTTGCGCTTGCCAGGCAGGCGCTGTGCCACTGAGCTAAATCCCCAGCCCCAAAAGATTCTTGATTCTTAAAGTGCTGCTTAACATTAACTTAAAATTCCATAATTTGGTAACTAAAAAAAAAAAAAAACCACATTAAGACTACTATTACAAGCCAACTAAAATATGTAACTGCCTAATAAACATATGTTTATACTTTCCTTAAATGCACTTGTTTTAAAATAATTCTAGAGTACTTAAACTTGTTTTGGCAGAAAACTTGAAGAGGTACTGTTCTATTAACATAAGTCATGGAAAATGCATATAAAATAGAAATGGTAATGTCCATTTTAGTAGAAAAGCACAAGTAAGTGAAATCATATAGCGCGAAACAGATAGATCTGAGATGAAACATGAAATTGGGAATTTAACATTTAAAGTATTAGTAAAAATATATACCTGAAAAAAGACATAAAGAATTAATTCATATTTGCTAGGTGGTGAAGTGGTAATAATGAGAGTATCTTACCTTTATCTTGAACTTCTTTTGAAAAGCGCTCCCTTTCAATGGCTGACTCTCTCTCTATCCGCTCAATTTCAGCCAATGCATCCAATTCTACTTCATCATATATAGGTCCCTGTTGTGATACTTGCTGCTGATTCTGTACCACAGAAGTCTGGGGTTGTTTTGTAGCAACTAAAGTGTTCTGTTGTAAAACAGGCACTTGATTTGCTGGAAGGAATGCTGTTTGTTCTTGCTGCGACAAACACTGAGCAGCATTTAGTGGGCGGTTTACATCCTGTGGAGTAATGGGTGTTTTTGAAGTCTGTCCTGGATACTGCACATTAAAAGGAATATCATTTTCTGAAACATTGCTATTTTCCATACCAGAAAGCATATCCTCTTGCTGGTCCATGTCTGAAGACCTTACACGAGAAAGTCTTAACGTAAGTTTAGTAGAGTCCTTGGATGGAGAACTAATGATATCATACATTGCAGCTTTCTCACTCTGGTCTTTTTCATCCTTGCCTAATTTCATTTTCTTTTGCTTCTTTTGTTTTCTTTCTGGAGAATCTAGCAAGATGTCTGGTGGAACATCTCGAGGTGATGAACAAGGCAGAGGCTGAGATTGTAAAATTAAAGGTGGTCTTGATCCTAGGAAAAACAATTCAATAGAAATAAACTATTGGTTGTATTGGTTTTACATTTTCTTATGGGGTGACAGAAACATTAAATAGTGAACAATATAGTAAAATTAGGAAAAAAAGATTAAGATACTTTTACCACAACTATTCAAGATGCTTTATATATCAATTCATAAAATATTCTTGAGTAGCATCATCACCATTTCGGAAAAAAAAATGAAGCTTACAGAGGTTAAGAAATTTGCTACAAGTTATACCGTTAGCAAATGTAAAATATAGAACCAGATTTGTCTAAATCTGAAATGTGAAAAACTTAAATGCTTTCCTATCTAAAGTTTAAATGGTAAGTTACATATACTTTAGAACAATCAAATTTTAACAATTTACCTAAAAATTACATCAGACTAGCTGACAATGTACTTGCCCTTCAAAACTAGGTGGAAAACAACCTCATAAATAGAAGTTTAGGCTTCTGAAGAAAAATACATTGATGAGATTGTTCTGTAGTTTTTCCTCTTTCTATTAAAAGTTTTCTACCTATCCATCTATCCGTCCTCCATCAAGTGTCAAAAGTGGGCTGGTTGCATAGATCAAATCTCCCAACCCTTTGTTTTCTCTCCCAGGCAGTCTGAATTACTTCTCACCTGACACTTGGGCACTGAGTACCTAACTTTGGTAATAATGACATCTAGTTCCCCTAGATATTAATGTACTTTTGTTTTCTCTTTCAGAAGTTGATATTTTAATTTCTGAAAATTCATGAAATACAATGGCTCATAAAAACTTTTACCTCATGAAGAATGTCCGTGACAAAATAGTTGGAAAAACATGAAAAAGTCCTTACCATATACACAGACTACTCCACATTTTAGATAGCTTTAATTAGAACTTTTCATAGATTATGAAAATATATTATCAGCTATCTTGCAATTTATTATATACAAATTCTTAAAAGTGAAGCAAACTATTCCCTTTCAACAAACTGAAAATAAAATGACCAGACTGTAAGGTTTGTTTTTTTTTTTTTAAAGACACGGTTTCACTATGTAGTTCAGGCTTCCTTGAACTTGCTATATAGCCCAGGCTGGCCTTGAACCTGTAGTAATCCTCCTGGCTCAGCCTCCCAAGTGCTGAGATTACAGGCGTGCACCACCATGCCCTGTAAGTATTTTTTAATGTAGCCAAAGCCAGATTTAAATTCACAGCGTGGTAGTCTGTTACAGGATCACACAAAGTTCTTTGGGAATTTAAAAGTAAAAAACTAAAAATCACATACATGAGATAGTATCCATTCTTAGAAAAAAAATCAGTGTTAACTAATGGCTTGAGGAGATTAGGGGAAGAAACATGGAAGATTACCCATTTAACTCAGACCTGGAAGAATGGATAGGATTTCAACATTCAGATGAAAGTAGATGTGAGAGATTTAGGAAGAAAACACAACAGGCTATACTTGATAAATGACTATAAAGAGTTGATAGAAGACTTTGTGGTGATTTTAAAATTTTAAGTCAAGATAACTCAGCAGTACAACAGCATTAAGAAAGATGAGAATGGCAGAAAAAAACAGAATAATTTTGAAAAAAATTTGAAATATCAGCTAGGTATGAAGGAAGTTTTTGCCTAGATATGAAAAAGTATAACTTGGGAGACAAGACTGGAACCAGAGATTGACTTAAGAGTCCTGTTCCCAAAAGAAATCTATGCTGTCATAAAAACTGAGTGAAAGAGCCATGGAATAAATTCTGATGATGGCAATCTTGAGAAATGAAAATGGGAAGAAAAGCTGTAAAAAAAAGAAGGAAGGAAGCAAGGAAGAAAAAAAGGAAAGAGAAGGACAGTGGGAAGGAAGTGAGGGAATGAAGAAGAAAGCAACAGAAAGAAAAAGTGGTATCTATGAAAAGAGGAGGAGGATAACAGGTGAGCTCAATATGAAGTAAGTTTTTTTGGAGTGGTGTAGAAGACTGACCAAAGATTTCGAGTAATCAGAGGTTATGGTTTATAAAGATCACTGCATTTATCAATAAAAATGATAACGGATACAAGAGAATGCTATCAATAATTTACTGAAAATAAAAGAATATAGAAGATAAAAAAAAAATCAGTGAACAGAAATTTAAATCCTCTGATATAGAGTTGCTAAAGCACAGTTTGCTTATTCACTCATTTAACGATGAAAACCAAGATAATAATATCCGGTATCTATTTTAAGATGTGTGTTTTCTTAACTTGAAATATGAATATCCTAAAGGAAATTTAATTACAATAATACCTTTAGGCGTTCCATCACTTCCAGCAGGGGAGCATACTGGTTGTGGGGACCTCAGGGGAAAAGATGCAGCATTCCTCATTGTTGAAGAATCTCCATCCTAAGAACAAAAGTATAAAATTTATATCTTGAATGACAGGAGAAAGTTCACAGAAATCTTAAAGAACCAATAAAAGACATAAATTACTGACAGGTAAAGTGTTGGAATTCAATAGCATAATTCTTCTGCACTTTCCTGTTTTCTTCTTGGTATATCTTAGAAGAAGTGAAATGTATCCAAAAGAATCAACAGCCTAAGCATGGCAATGAATAAGAAAACTGGAATTACTAGTATGCTCCATTTTGTTTGTTATTTTCTAGAAAAGGAGCTGTGAACAACCTATGAGGCTGTAAATGTCTTGAAGGCAGAGTCCACTGTGACCTCCTTAATCCTCAGATATAAGAAGCTCATACAAAAATACAGCCAAATCCATAATAAGAAACATTTAAACATATAAACAGTATCAGTTAAATCAAGACAACGTCATAGAAAAACTGTACAAAGTTTAGAGAGAAAAGAGCCAACTACTAATAAAAGTTCACTTAAGAGAATTTTTTTTTTTGGGTGGGGAGTGTTTCCAGTACCGGGAATCAAACTCATGACCTTGCGCTTGCCAGGCAGGCACTGTGCTGCTGAGCTAAATCCCCAATCCCTTAAGAGAATATTTTGGTGCAAGTAGTATTAAAATGGAAATTTAACCCTGCCCTAAAGTCTGTGAACTCAGAAACCATGTTGTTCAGAGGTAAATTCTCAGTGGTTAATATAATGTTTGATATACAGTAGCTATACTTTAAACCTGGAATGAAAACACTAGGTTTTGTCACAAATATTATAACTCTTTTATTACCTTAATGATAACTTATACATTACATACGTCACTACTTAGCCTGTGCACCATGTGTAGGTAGTCGTCACTTGAGCCATGTCTGGGATTATCTGTGTGATGATTAGCTGAATTGCCAGATAACGGACCAGAAACTTTATTATCATGTATGTTTCTCAAACCACCTGCAACAATGGGACTTGATACTGATGCTGGAATTAATAAGAATACAAAAAAAGGTTCATAAACTGTTAAATTCTTAGACAATAATTATTTACAAGAAATACTTCAAACATACACATTACAAAGAATAACATAATGAATACTTATATATTTACTGTTCAGTTTGACTAAATTTTAACACTATGCCAGAAGTCATTCAGACTTATTTTTTAAAACATCACAGATATGGGCTGAAGCTCTCTATTAGTATATTCATCTCCTCTATTCCCTAGAAATAACTACTTTTTTGAGTTTTGATATATACCACCTGTGTGTATCTTTATACTTCTGCTGTCAATAAATATATTCCTAAAGAATACATGGTACTATTTTGCGTACAGGTTTACCGGTGGCATATTTATACATCTTTTCATGAATTTACTTTTCAATCAGAGATTTACTCATTTTTACACATGTAATTTAAAATTCACATTTAAAATAAATACATATACAGAATCCTGTTATATAATGAATGTTCTTAATTTACTTATCCATTCTTATGCTGACATGTTCAGATTGCTTAAAATAGGGTGGTTCAAGAACTTAATTCTTTCCATAATTCTAGTCACAAACTGAACTGGACAAGACCTGTATGAAATTTCCCTGGAAGGTCAACACTGAATGTAACCACTGAATTTGATTGAGTTCTCTTTCAATTTGGTTTGCAACCAGAATCGCGGGAAGAATTAAGTTCATGAACTGAGGAACCATTGTATTTGCTGTTATAAGCAATGTGCATTCTTGTAACTGAATCTTTTCACAATGTATATTACCTTTAGGTACTAGTACATTAGAGTAAAATTAGTGGATACACTCATTTTTAGACTTTACAAAATATTAGAAAATAGGTTTAAAAAATCACTTATGTCCATTTGTGTTCTGTGGCAGTGTATGACAGTTCCTGGTGCTCTATATTTTTACAATCATTTTTTGTCTTCTTGAGGTGGAAAATGTCTCTGACAGTCAATTTAATTTACATTTTCTTGATTACTTTTGTAATGTAAAGCTAAGCAACTTTTCATGTGTATTAGCCATTCAGATTCCTTCATCAACAGTCATAAAACAAGTCTCTTATATTTTCTTCTAAAAGTTTTACAATTTTGCTTTTTCAGCTAAGCCTGTAATCCACATAAAATTTTAAGTGTAGTAGTGAACAGAGATCTGGTTTTAGTTTTCTCCCATATGATAGCTTATTCTCTCAGCACCATTAAAGAAATTATCTTCCTCCTATTAAGACCTAATACTATATGTATTGTTTCTATATGTTTATGATTATGTTCTTAAGACTCTTGATCAAATTCTCTTTTACCATGCATTATTTTTCCATGCCTGTATTTACATAAAATAAATCTTGATTCCTATTATTTGAGCTTCTCTGCCGTTCACTTTATTAAAATTATGCTATCTATGCTTGGACTTTTATTCTTCCATACCAATTTTCAGAAGCAGTTTAAGTTTCACAGTCACTCTCCTTGGGATTTTTTGTAATAGTATAGTGAATTTATAGATTTGGGAAAAATAAATCTTTCTCCTATTAAGTCTTTCTATCCATGAATACAGCGCAACTCTTCATTTTCTAGGTCTTCCTTTAATTTTTTGTAAGTTTATAATTTTCTCCACAAATATCTTACATATTTTTCATTAAGCTTATTCGTAGGTATATTATAGTTTTCTTTGAAACTGATAGTAAGGTTTAAAAATGTATAATTTAACTTGTAATTGCTTACTATTTGGAATATAAAAATACAATTAATTTCACTGTAATAACCTGTACAATATCTAAATGGAATATGCTCTTATTAATTCCAGTATCTTTTATGTAAATTTTCTTGGGTTTTCTATAATGACAATTATATTAAGTAAAAGTGACACTTTGCTTCTTCTTCTATACCGTATCTTCTGGTATTAGCTTGAATACAAACTGTTCATTAAGTAAAAGTGACAACTGTAGGTATTTATGTTCTATACTAGATTTCAGGGAAAATATTTCTCATTTTTTACTACTAGATGGTCTTTATCAGGATAAAGTTGTACCGATCTATTCTTATTCTATGAAAAATTTCAAAATAATGAAGTTGAATTTTTAAAATATTCTTTTGTCATCTATTAAGAAGCTAGTAAGATCCTTACCAATTAAAACCTAATTGCACCTTAGCTTAGTGCTGTAGCAAGGAGAAAGCCCAATTAAAAGACTAGTTCTTAATCTAAAAAGCAAAAATCACACTGCTCTTTTCACTTCCTAAATGATAAATGTAACATATTTTCAATGATTTAAACCAGATAGGAGGGAAAAAAGTTTTTCAAGTAAGTGTACAGCATAGTATTTTAGTGTGTTTTAAAGATTATATAAAGAAAAAATAAACTTGCTCAGAATCATAGGTATTTAGGTACTCCCAACAATGTAAAAAACAACTTTCTTACCTTGCTGCATCTGTGGATGCGTCGTGTAACTTGAAGGATGGGAATATGGCATGTATCCTGCAGGGCTTTGTGGGGCATATGGACTAGGCACTGGGCTATTTTGTTGTGGCATAAATCTGTTCCCAGAGCTTGTCTGTGGTGGCACAAACCGGCTAAAATAAAAAACCCAAATAAAGAATATCAGGAAATGAAATGTATACCCTATATTCCTTGAAATTTCACTGTCATAAAATTCTCTCAACTTTATATATCATAAAACCTAAGTACAAAAAATTTTGCAAAATAGAATAATGCAAAAATCACTTATAATTCATAACCTCGAGTTATATTAAACAGTTGAAAACTGAAGTAATTCACTTAAATTGCCTACATAATAGTACCAATCTGTTTACGGGATACAATACTTTGTTCCATAAAATAAATTCTACATATTTTCTTACTTATCTCCAACACTTTTTTTTTTTTGCGCTGAGGACTGAACTTAGTGCCTAGGCAAGCAGTCTACCACTGAGCTATACCCCAGTTATCTTAGCACATTCTTTTGTCTATGTAAAATTCTATTATACTAACATAGTAGCTACTTCAATTAATATATCAAGAGTATTTCTACCTACATTTTATTTTATTTTTTATTTTTTTGGTTTTTCTCCAGTACCAGGAATTCTACCTACATTTTAGACAATGTTCATAAGGATTAATTACCAAGCATTTCAACTAATTACATATAACTCATCATTTTCTAAATACATATACCATATAAATATTCAAGCAATACTTAATAAATGACACACACACACACACACACATATATAGATATCTATATCTATCTATCTATCTATCTATCTATATTTTTTTCTTTTACCTGGAGGGGCTATGTGAGATAGTGGTTTGCTGATAATTGGAAGATGCAGGACTACTGTGCATGGAATTCTGAGAAAGTTTATACTGAGACATCATCATTCCTATGCAACACATAAAAATATTAAATGTTATTTTCTTCTAACAGTAAAATGTCCCTTAAATTACTTAAATCCATCATTCCTTCATAAATAACCAAAAGTTTTCCATTTTTGATCAATGTTTTCATTTTGAAGAGTAAAATATAGACATTATAAAATTATAAATTTCAAGTACAAGCAACTTTACAAAACCATTTTTTCATACAACTAATCCAGAAGTAGAAATAAAGATGATGACAATATGATTAATTTTGAGATCTAAGGGATCAAATCCAGGGTTTTGCATTTGGTAGTGAAATGCTCTTCCCCTGAGCAATGCGCCTAGCCCTGATTATTGTTATTATTATTGGAGTTTACTTATTTACTAGCTGTCCCATCATTTTGCTTTAGAACTGAAAAGAACTTTGAGAAGTCACCTTATCTAACCTTTGACCATACTGCATGCAAGAGTATATAATATAGTTAGCTTTTGGCTGTCTTTTTTCTTAATTATATGGAAATACTTTAACATGTACAGTTCCTGTACTTGTGAATTTAATTTCAGAAAGCTATTTGTTTCATTGTGGTTCAGACCTAGGTTTTTAAAAGTATGGGCCCAAACTTTGAATTCTTGTAATTTGCATTCAAAAGTCTTTGACCCAGAACAGAACATCTTTGTTCCAGAATAAACTCTTTGCCACTTAGGAATTAAGTAAGTATTTCAAGAAGGAAAATGAAAGAATAGCTTTAAAATTATCATATATCTTTGTAAGCTAGACAATATTTATAAATGTTATACAAAAGGCATTCCGTTATACAGGAGAAGTAGAAAAATTCAGTTACTTATTTTAAAATCAGAGATAAAGTTTATGGTTCACCCTGAATTTTCTTATGACTTCTATAGCTCCTATTAGTTTCTATAGCTTCTTTTTTTTGTTTTTGGTTTTGGTTTTTCTCTGGTACCAGGAACCGAACTCACAACCTTGCACTTGCCAGGCAGGCGCTTTTGCTGCTGAGCTAAATCCCCAGCCCCTAGTTTCTATAGCTTCTATGTCTCTTATTTCTCTCTGGAGTTACAAGCATCAAATTATATTATATTATATTATAAATTTCATCTCTGTTGATGAAATCTGACTTTCATCAACAATATTCTAATAGACACTGCATGTTCACATGCTAGAAATAGTACAGAAGAGGTTATAATTCTAAAGTCAATGGTTAAATGAAATTAGAACTCAAAAATCACCACTGCTTTATTTTCTTAAATTTCAGAGTTTTCTCTTTTACCTAAAACTCAGTATAAAATTGTTTTATTCCATATCATAATAATTTAATTGCTATAACTATTGTTGGATTTTTTTTAAATAAAGAGGGCAATGCTATGAAATAGGTAAAATTTTTCCCATCTGAATTAACAGCCATCAGTGGCACAAGCTGAAATTACTAGTTTGGAAGAAATGGCTTGCAAAATAAAAGGAGCAAATAAAATTTTAACAGTCCTTTCTGATTAATTCAAATTTGAAAGAATTATGATTAAAAGTGACTTACACATAATTAACTTTTCTCCATGTGTGACTCACATTTACATTTACCAATCAAAAATAAGCCTTAAAAATTTTAAACCATATCACCAGGAAAATGCTTTAAAATCACAATGCACAATTAATTTTTAAATGATAGTTTCTAATTTTTACAAAATAGAATATGTAATAAGCAAGAATATCTAGTACACAAAATGTGTGACTGAAAGGTGAATGCTCTAACTTTTTATTAGGGTGATTTACTATCAAAATTAAATACTCAAAAATATAGGTCATAAAAACATAGTATTAATAGCCTTGGATGAGTCCTTTTATCTAAATTTACTCATATTCTGATCTGATACTATCAGTTTTTCCTTCAATCAACTATGTCCAATTTTCTTCTAATATTCTTTAGAAAACCTTTATAACTCTCAATTTCTTGTCCCCATTCATATATTGTCTTCTATTACTATAATCTAGCTTATTAGTTCTGGTGAAGACATACCCTCTACCAACTATACCTGTCTTTAACTTGCTGAATGGTAAGTTGGACAGAGGCATTCCATGGATTGTGTTTTGAGGAATAGATAGGTTCTATGCAATTGTTTTGAAAATGCAATTCACACATAAATATACAAAAATCAATAGGCAATACTATTAAAACACACAAAGAACTAGGAAACAAAAATGGAAGGGCTTCACAGAATGCTATCAATAAATTAAATAAAAATATTCTTGAATACAGTTAAATAAGATGGACATTCTAGAATTATCTCCCTCTGTACTTCAGTTTTGAGACCAAGCAAGCACTTGAACTTGCCAAATTCAGCAAGTTCCATAAAGTACAATGCTCTAACCCAAATATACAGGTATATAAAAATTGTAATTGTTAGACTTTTTTTCTGTTACTAAGGCAGCAGTAGCACTAAATCAAGTACTAGATAACTATAATCTCAAGAATACTAAAAACACTTGTTATGATAATTTATACATGTACTACACATTCAAAAGCTTTATAATTATTTCATTAAAGACTCCTTTTAATTTAATCAACCCTAAGATTTTTTCTAAAATAAAATTCCTAAAGCTCACTGAATAAACAAAATAACTAACAAAATACTTTTAAGACTTTGTCTTATTTCCTGAGAAATTTAGTTACATATTAAACCACAAAAATATTAACAATTTAATCCTCCTTGTTTTTTTCTTGACTTAAAGCATAAACAGACAAACATAGGTGATAAGTCAGTTTGGTAAAGAAGACACTTAAATTTATGTGTAAAAGAAATTCTGATACAGGACATGTAAAAGTATAGTATAAAATTTAACTATTAGGAACTTTACCACTTTGTACGTATCTGTTCTGCATGCTTTTCTCCCTGAAAACATTAGGACTCCTTGCCAGGACCGCCTGCAACAAGACTGGTATATCGCCTTCCGGATCATCACTGCCAAGGTTATCTTTCAATTCTCTGGTATTAAAAAAAATTAATTTAAATAGTGATTAATTTATTAAGACATATGACATAAAAATAGATGGCTTATGTGTGTCAATATTATAGACTTTTGAAGATGCTATCCCTGAAATAGTAGTATAAAAAATGACAGAGGAGTTATTCTAAGGACAATTATTTTTTTCCATTTTACACAGGGAGGAAAAAACTCAAAACATAACTTCAAGTAACTATGAATTTAAAATTAACATTAGTTTTGAAATAGAAAATTAAGAGTCTATTCTAAACTATTAAAAATGATGAAAAAATAGA
The DNA here is from genome assembly GCF_000276665.1 of Chinchilla lanigera. NCBI lineage: Eukaryota > Metazoa > Chordata > Mammalia > Rodentia > Chinchillidae > Chinchilla > Chinchilla lanigera. The sequence goes on along the minus strand of NW_004955426.1, from coordinate 21,737,892 downwards.
GAAGTAATTATGTGAAGAAGTTGATTTGTTTTTACAAAGTTGGTATTTGGACTTAGAATTTGTTTTTTCTCTCTTACACCTGAGCAGGAGTGAGTCTGGCTTTCTGGAAAATGTTCTCCAAATGGAATACAATTACAATACTATTTAAGACAGGATGGAGCACTTATATAAATTTTTATATATTGTTTTCACAAATAAATTCAAGGTGTGTGTGGGAGCAAACAAGTGATTAAATATAATAGCAATTATCAATAAAAATTCAAAGTAGTAAAAAATTTACAGCTATATGATAAAATTAAGCAGTATTTTAAATATTACATTCTAAATGTCAATGGTCTACATTCATCGAATCCAACAATAAAGAACTATAAAGATGGCGTCAAACAATAAATGCAAACAATTTCTGGAATCAATCTTAAAGGAGCTCTGTGCAGGCATAAGAAGTTATTTAATACTTAGATGTGGAATTTCTAGTCATATTAGTTTTATATTTCTGATTTTAATCAATCAGTTCTGTTTCTCTATCAGAAAATCTACATTTAGTATTTCATTTCAAGAGTCATCAACTTTATAAATGGTTCCAAAATATGCACTGTATCTAATAAGAGACCTCTGCTATATTTTCATTGTTCTAAGGAATAAGTCTTTTTTTAAGGAATAAACCTTTAAATAAAAAATTAATAAAGAATGGAAGGTTATATAAGTATCACTATATAGTAGGATATAAGAGATTTTACTTTTTTTTTTTTGGTCTTTTTGAGACAGGGTCTTGCTCTGCAGTTCAGACTGGCTGAGATTTTACTTTTTAATATGTTTTTGTTGTTCAAATATGGTATGTATTACTTCTGTAGTAAAAAAACCACACTTAAAAGAAACCATTCTCACAAAGTAACTATAACCCATTTAAATCTCATTTATACCTCATCACAATCAGGGTATGGTTTCGCCTGGCGAAATGTAATGTAATAATGTAATAAGCTATGTGTTTAAAATTTTTTGAAATGATCAATAAAACAAAGAATATTGATCTCTTAATGAGACCAAAACTTTTAATTTTATTTTAGATGTAAAACTGATTGTACTTACATGTGATCTGTTGATACCTGGTTGAGGCTATGGACAAGCTGTGAAACCAAATTGTCATCCCTACAGGCCAAAAGGCAATTCACCTCTTCTGCTATTCGTGCATTAAAGAGAAGGCTTTTCGTAGTTGTAGCAGGTAAAGGAGATGGAAGAGGCAGTTGGTTCAGGACTATTTGAAATAAAATTAGATTATTAGAAATTGCATAAATGAAAGATGTCTCTTCAATGTTTAAATGTATTTTGGGATTAAAAGTAAGTTGTAAATATCAATGTGACAAACTATTAAAAGATACTGCTCTGTTCTTTCAATGAATAAACCCAAAGAACTCTCAAAATATCGCTTGATCCATTATAGATTATACTGTTCTCTAAGAATGATATTCAGCTCCTTTATATTCATGATTTTATTTTAAAAATTTTTATTAAACTAACAAATTACTTGCCAAAAAGGCAAGGTTAAAACTAAGTAACTTCTAAAATAGTGATTAATTGCCTTTATTCTTGCCTGCAAGATTTATTTGAATCAGTAGCCCACTAAGATAAACCAAGTAATGATACCTGTCTCTTCATTAGACAGACATGTAATACATTCTTTTAAAGGATTAAGATACACAAAAATAGGGGCTGGGGATTTAGCTCAGCGGCAAAAGCGCCTGCCTGGCAAGCGCAAGGTCGTGAGTTCGGTTCCCGGTACCGGAGAAAAACCAAAAAAAAAAAAAAAAAAAAAAGATACACAAAAATAAAAAGCTCACTTTAGCAGAAAAGCATTCCTAGCATCCTAAAAAAAAGAATAGCTACAAGAATTCTGGTCTAAGATATAAATTCCTACATGGTTTTCCCCCTGTATTCTATTCTAATAGCAAATAAATGAACATCAATGTTTTAATGAAGTTTAAATTCAGCTATAATATCTCTTCTCCTAATGGAAGTATGTTCATTTGTTGAAATTACAGGTTAAAAAAACTAAAATGTCAAGAATCTTTGTTTCTAGCTTAATTTTTAATCAACTCTACATTGTAATTATGCTGCTCAACCCCAATAGGTAATAACAGGTTTATCATTAACCCCTGATTATTACTTATGATATAGGGCTTATTGGGAAGACAAATTTGTAAAATATGAGATACACTAGTGGTAATAAAGAGAAAAGGCAAAAAGAAATTCCTAACAGTACATCTAATTCTGTAACCTTATATATTAAGAGTTTCTAGTTTTTGTTTGAGACAGGGTTTCACTATGCAATTTAGACTGGCCTTGAACTCATTTTGTAGCCAGTGCTGGCCTCGAACTCAGTGAGCCTCCTGCCTCAGCCTCCCTAGTGCTGGTATTATAGGCATGTACCACCATGTCCAGCCTTTCCTGAATTATGCCAACGCAACCAATTACTTTCTTATTAATTCAAATCTTTTAAACTAGTTATGCTACTTTCCTACACTCAAAGCTGTTAACCTAACTTTATTTTACTATAACCAACTGGAAATTTATAAAAACAAAGCCCAGAAAGAACAGTATTTGGTAGAGACTGAACACAGATTAAAACATTTATTGAAGTTATCTTCCCATAGCTTCTTTACTATGAAGATCTGTATCTTGCTTAATGCTATAAAATTAAGCCATCTTCTCATTTTCTACTTTTCCTTCTCAAATCTATTTTCCCCCTTTTGATTCAAGTAGGATGACACAGAGACTAACACTGTTCATAGATTTGGCACCATCACCCAAGGGTAAGTGCTACTACCAAACGACTCCTCACAAAACTGTTTAACTTTAAATAAATTTCAAAATGTTGACAATGTTCTTAAAATTTCTTAAGCATTCACTGTAAAACTGGCTGCTGAATCTATGACAAACTCCAAGATATTACTCAACATGACATCTAAAATAAACATCACGGAGAAATTAGGTAACTGGAGCTGGCCATGGCAGCCTATGGCAATAAGCCTAGCTACTCAGGAGGCTGAGGCAGGAGGATTCTAAATTCAAGGCCAGATCAGACCAGAACAATTGAGCAAGATCCTGTCTCAGAAAGAAAAAAAGAAAAACCATAATTAAAGAAAAAAAGGCTCACAAATAAGAATTAATATATAAAAATAATTTATAGAAATAATAACTGAAATTACCCTTCAAAGAAGGAAGTTTGATAGCCCAACTTGCTTTTTTTTTTTTTTTTTTTGTGGTACCAACGATAAAACCTGCGGCATTAGACAAGTAAAACAAATAAGTAAAAAGAGCTGGGTGTGCTGGTGCAGGCCCGTAATCCCAGCACTTAGGGGCCTGAGGCAGGAGGATAGCCTCTAGTTTGGGGCCAGCCTGGGCTACATAATGATTTAAAGACCAGCCTGAACTACACAGTGAAATCCTGTCTCAAAATAAATGAAATGAAATGAAATAAAATAAAATAAAGTAAAATGGGCTGGGGACCCAGTTCAGTGGCAGAATGCTTGCCCAACTTGTCTAATGCCTCAGGTTTTATCCTTGGTACCACAAAAAAAAAAAACAAAAAAACAAACAAAAAAAAAAGGCAAGTTGGGCTATCAAACTTCCTTCTTTGAAGGGTAATTTCAGTTATTATTTCTATAAATTATTTTAATATATTAATTCTTATTTGTGAGCCTTTGTTCCTTTCATTTTGGTTTCTCTTTTTTCTTTCTATTTCCAGCTGCTGAGATTATAGGCATGTGCCAGGGCTAGTTTTGGTTTTGTATCATCTTCTCTGATGTTTACTTTATCCCTTTATTGTATAAGATCTTTTATCAGCACATGCCACCATTTCTTAAAGGGGCCAAAGCAAGAAAGAGAAATTAAGGCATACCTATAATTAGCTAACATTTAATTTTCCACATGTTTACAATAAATTGAATGTATTGAATTCGTCATTAAGAGCTACCGCTTTACAATTTTTTATGTTAATCATGACACTGAAGATCATTTTGGTGGTAATTTCTCTAAAAATCAATGTTAACAAACATTAGAATTTAAGTCCTTTTTTTTGGTACCAGGAATCAAACTCAGGACCTTACGCTTGCCAGGCAGGTGCTACACCACTGAGCTAAATCCCTGGCCCAACATTAGAACTTAAATTAGATCAATTAACCAAACTTACGGTCTGTGAGACTAGCAATCCCCGCAAGAGTAGTTATGGGGACATGGGGCATATCCCCATTCATTCTGAAGTTCTGGAATGGTGTTGCCTATAAATGTACTTAGTTCAGGTGCCAGCAGTCATTACTTCCCATTTCCCAAACTCTGAAATACACAAAAAACAGACAATTATTTGTAGAAATATGTCAAATATATTACTATTAGGGATATACTTAATCATTGTAAATTTCACTTTAGTTTGTTCAACCTATACAACAGTAACAATCATTATCCATATACCACTTACCGTATATAAAGCACAGTGAAATGCTTTGTATATACTAAGCAATTTAGGTCTCAAAACAATCCAGTAAAATAGGTATTATTTTCTGCATTTTACTGATAAGAAAATTTACTTAAAGGATATTTAAAGAAACTAGTGAAGGCAGATTAGAACTCAAGCAATCTGATTCCCGGGTCTATTTCCTAACTAGTACTATGTATTATTAGCAAGGGGTACTCAATCAATCTTGATTGAGCATTATACTTTCTTTTCACATTATAAGCACAACAAAAGTTAACTCCATTATCTGGTTTCAACTTGCTCATTAGCTATGTTTCTTACCACTCTCCTATATAAACCACACTCTCAAACTATATATTTGGTTGAGAAATTCTCCCTACCTAGGAAGCCCATCCCTATTCAAATTCTCTAATTCTTCAAGACCCAGAGCAAGTACTACTTTATGAAACTTCCAATTTACTCCAAAACCATCTTACTTAATCTGCTCTGCATTTATGATATTTATTGTTCAATATTCTTTTAAAAGGTTATACAGTGTATTCCTCTGTTTATTTTACTCTTGCATGATTATTCAATGGTAACATACTTATCTTTCCAGCTATCACTGCAGGATGCTCATAAAAATTAATCACAATCAGTATCAATCAGATGAATAACAGGTATGTTTTTTAATGTTCCCATACAAAGGACTTCATTTAAATACTTAATATATTTTATGATGTGATTCATTGCTCTCTCTATATAAAGGCATCCTGAAAAACTATTGAATATCTTGTCTTCTGTTTAATGTCCCCCAATTTCTTTTATCTTGGTTTCAACACATAGCTTGTGAAATACTTATTTTTTAACAATACTTGTGTAAGTTTTCTATAAGTAGATAATATTTTAATAAGGCACACATTAATCAATGACATGCTTTCATTAAAAATTTTATAAACTAATCAGCAAATAGAAGTATAGTCTATATCAACTAAGAGTTAAGATAGAAAAATAAAACATGATTTCTAGTTTAAACATTTCTCTTTTTGATACTGTATTTGCCAGTATGTTATTTTTAAAAGAACCTCTACATTTTTTGAGTTGTAAACCTCAACACAGCCAAATAAAGCACTAATAGCTTCCCTACTCATACATCTTAATGCAACTTTGCAAAATAGGTTTTTGAAAAAAGTAGATATACACAGGCAGTTAACATTAAGTATTTCCTTTTCTCCCAAATATTTTTATTATAAATGTGTATACTGACAAAGGTATATAAAACACACACACACACACAGCAGGGTTATAAAATTAACACCTATAAAACCACCATCCAGAGGTTAGCACCACAGTTCCTTCTACAAGTAGTAGCTATCCTGTCTTTTTTGCGAATGTTTTTCGTTACTCTCATCTTCTTTTTTCTTTATAGTTTAACTTTCTTCATACATTCTTAACTAAAACCAAGCTAAGAAAAACAAAAACAAAAACTCGCATTGCTTTCCTTTGGTATATGACTGACACAAAATTTGGTAGGAGAAGCCCACTGAAAGGCAATGGCATGGAATAAAGATAAAATTACTACTTTACTTGTCGTTTTGCTACCCTGTGGACTTTGTTCTTTGAAATTATACATCTCAGTTTTTATCACTGAAGAAATTTAATCCACAACTGGGTATATAGCTCAATGGTGTGAGGTCCTTGGTTTGATTTAATCAAACAGGAATATTCAATATTCACACCAAACACTTTAAAAATAGGCCATAACTTAAAACCTCCTGAAAGGTCACCTAAACACAATGAATTTTTCACAACTTTCTGCTAATTAGAAAAATCTATCTTACATTTAGTAATTAATGGAAAGAAATCACTGAATGCAAATTACAACACATCACAAACATCTTATTATCTATGTATAGTTCATTATTACAGATGTGAATTGCCATATTCAAGCAGATTCAGCAGTAAGTGTTTATATTTACTTTAACTCAGAGACTGAAAGGGTAATGTGCTAGAAGGTGGACTACCTAACTTTATTCTGTTTCCCTAAATCCCAGATGAGTAACATCTAAGCAGATCCAATTCCAGGCTAGAATTTTTAGCCTGCAAATGACCTATGTATTAGTTACCACATATGACATACAGCAGAAGACTAGAAAACTCAACCACAGCTGTTTTTCTTAGTGATGTGACAAGGCAACTGAATACCGTACTCTGATGTCAACTCTAAAGTGACAGTAACAGGGAAAAAGGAGGGAAGCAACAATGCTTAAAATGTTTCACCTATACATTACCGAGTAGATGATTAATGACAAAAATATTCATACCTTAATGTTCAACTATGCTAATTTCATTGAAATCTAAGATTCTGAAAAACAGCAGAGGGATTTGGTAGACACGGTCTTCATAATTTGAGCTACAGATTTTAATGAATGAATAATCCATGGAAATGTTACCACCTTATGTTGGAAAGTAACCAGAGTCCACTAAGAAATAGCACTTCTAGTACTCTAAAAAGAAATATATATGCCACTAACTAATGATATAGCACTTCTGGCTCTAGAAAGTTAATGTTTGGTCTATCTGATTCTGTGAAAGTGCACTATATGAAAATCATTATCTCTGGGGAATTGTGACCAGAAGGAAATCATAACCAAATGATAAAGAACATTTTAATGAGTGACTATGAACTGTCACTTTCAGGTGGTATTTTACAAATTGTGAATGGTTACTGGTTGGTAGGTTATAAAATAAATTTAGTGTATGTTGATATCAACATTGAGAGAAATGGAAGGAAAAGAAACAAGGGTACATTATACACTGCCTTGAGTCCAGGTATAACGTGTCTTGAACTGTGGGTTACCAGGCAAAACATTTTGAGAGGTGCTGATTTCAAGAAATGGAAGACTGAGAAAAAGAACCTATCTTATAAGTGGTGATGAGAATGAAATAAAATAATGCATGTAAATAATGAGACATACTACTTGACATTCAGTGATCCTGAAATTTGTTACTGTTGCTGTACTGAAAAAAGATTTAAGAGGACAGAAGAGAAACACAGCAAATTAGGGAATAGGTGAATCAATCTTTACTTCTGGAAAATCTATTATAAATTATTTTTGATATTGCAGTACATATTTCACCACAGTCTTACATACCACAGTTACAGTTTTAGGTGTACCCATTTACATTTGCTTAAATAGTAAGGTAGCAGAAACAAATACTGTCAATAAAAAGTAGAAAAACACTATTGTGATACTAAGTAAATCAAACAAAAAATATTGAGTAAAAAATCATTTTAAAACTAATTTTAAGAATGGTCTGATATTTAATTAAAAGAACATTTAGAAGAAGATGTTATAATAAATTCTCAATTTAGAACATTATAATGAATCTGAAGGGAACTTCTAAGCTCTTGCCAAGACTTTTTCAAAGACCCTAACTTACAGTTCACTTGATTTCACTTCAAAATTTATGATTTCTTCACACAAACAAAAGAAATGGGAAAAAAAAAGTGGTGGTGTACGTTATAATACTAACATTTGAGTTGTGGTTGATTTGGAGTAAAATACCTGACAGCAGATAAACTTCTAGAGGACCTCTCTGCATCTTTAGTTACTTTCTCATTGTTGAGTTACTTTCTCATCCAAAGTTAAAGGAGGAAAGGTTTCTTTCGGCTCACAGTTTGTAGAGGTTTAAATTTATAGGGGCTGGGAATATAGCTCAGTGGTACAGTGCCTACCTGGCAAGCATGAGGTTCTGAGTTGAAGTCCCAGTACCAAAAAAAAAAAAAAAAAAAAAAAAAAAAAAAAAAAAAAAAAATGGAGGCACAGTTTATAGCTGGCTGGCTGTAAGGCAGAGTGGCCTGGCAGAGGACAAACAGTTCATGGTAAGCAGAAGGCAACAAAATAGCAAAGCAGCAAGTGACAAGTCAAGACAACAGTAGCTCTCTTTCTGTCTCTTATATTTTCATGTGCTTAACCTAGCGTCATACTGTGAATCAACTGCATTATCACATACTCTAGATCCAGCCACCTCTGAAAAGCCCCACCTATGATGCACATGAGGCTTCTAGATATCTAGATGGAAGCCATAACAAAGTCACACAGCAGGAGTTAAACCCAGATTATCTGGTACATTTTGCAGAGCTAAAATGTGTAATATTATTATGTATTATTATTAAACAATGTTATTTCTATGAAAGATTTCTTTTTTTTTTGTTTTTGTTTTGGTTTTTCTCTGGTACCGGGAACCGAACTCACGACCTTGCGCTTGCCAGGCAGGCGCTTTTGCCGCTGAGCTAAATCCCCAGCCCCTTCTATGAAAGATTTCTATGTACCAATCATGTTGTACAATCAGTACAGTACAATATATAGCCAATGAAGAAACAAATCAGGCTATATGATTTTGAACCTAAACTCCACTTTTACTATATAAAGGTTTCTATGTTTCTGAAATGAGAGACAGTTAACTGCTACTACTTTTAATTTTATTGTAAAGATGAAATGAGTTAATAGTATGTGAAGTACTTAGAATTGTGCTGGGCAAATAGTAAGTATTCAATAAACATGAGCTGCAATATATTATATACTGTACTTTTCTGTATCTTGCTTTTGTTATGCAGAAATCTTTCGTATGTGTAGATCTAGCTTAAGTATTATTGCAATGTCAAGTTTTAATAAATATTATCCTGCAAATAGTATGTGACTACAAAGTAAGGTGATTGGCTTACTTTATAACCACATTTAGTACACAGTTTACATTTTTATGGTCCTCAAGTACTCTTACATTCTTCTTGATATATACTATCCAACATTAAACAAAATTCATTTTAAAGAACATCAGTTTTTGATAGAAGAATATAAAAAGCAGAATACAGAGAAGAATATAATGAATATATCCTGATACTTTTGGATAAGTTCAACACTTTTCTTATCAAAATTGGCACAACGAGCTGTGGATGTAGCTCGGTGGAAGAGCACTTGATTAACATTTGTGATAAAGCCCTGGGTTGAATATCCAGCACTACCAAAACAAAAAACAAGATAAAAACCAAAACTCCAATAACTTTTTAATAAATAAATCTTATCAAGCACAAACTCCTTATTTCCTTTGGATATACCAAGAATCAGCTAAATATAAAGAATCAATTTGGTAACTTCCCCATAGAAGTCTTAGTATCTAATATTCAATCTTAGTAACTTAATAAATTGAAATTCCTTTAAACTCCATATTATTTTGGTCTCCAAAAAATCTGCTTCATCTTTTCTTTAAAATAACTGAAGCAGGGGCTGGAGTTTAGCTCAGCAGCACAGTGCCTGCCTGGCAAGCACAAGGTCGTGAGTTTGATTCCCGGTACCAGAAAAAATAAAAAAATAAAAAAAATAACCGAAGCATTTTTATTTGCTAGTTAAGATGCTTAATAGTTTAAAATGCCATGCTAGGTAAGATCAACAGTTTATCCAAAGTCACATACAGTTATCCACTGTACAAATGGTGTATAATAGAATTTTCTATATTTACTTCCTCATAATGATGCACTCAGTAATTGTTTTTGTCACAGACACTATGCTAGGAAAATAACGTACTATAGTTAACATGATGGAAAGAGTCTCTATCTTTCAAAATTTGACTTTGGCCCTGAAAATGCTGAGAAGGGTACATATTCCAAACGGAGAAAAGAGAATGATTAAATTAAAACCTGAACCAACTTTATCAGGACTACTCTGTATTTTAAACTGTCTATAAATTCTGCATCAACTCTATTAAAAACAGAAATAACAGTAAAGATTCTTAAAATTTATGAAAAGATATCAAAAATACATCACTAGCTGAAAATATTAAGGAGCCTAGTACAAGTCCAATTTTGTTAAAAATATACTTTTACACAAATGATACACAAAAGTGAATACAAAAAAGTCTTTAAAATGTATTAAGTCTTTGATAATGATTAGGGCCAGAATGCATCCTGAAATTTTTGGGGAATTCCCAGTTTTGTATACTTTTATCTCTATTGCTTAAGAGTTTGTATACTTATATCTCTATTGCTTAAGAATTTTGATGCAGAAAATGATAAAAACTGCCAGGAGTGGTGGTACACACCTGTAATCACAGCACTTAGGAAGCTGAGGCAGGAGCATCACAACTTTGAGACCAGCTTGAACTACATAATAAAACTCTGTTTCAATGATATAAACTAAGATGAAAATGGAAAACAACAGTTGCTGCTTTCTATACACAGATTTTAGGGGGATATTTAAATAATTATCCATGAAACATATTAAGCATCTTCTATATACAGGCACTGTGCCAGATACTAAAGAATAAAATATGCAGGTCATGTTTATAAATACTTTGACCAAAGCATATGGCCAGAAAGGTGAATTAAAGTCCACAGAAGAGTTAATGCTGATTTTTCTCACTATATCCTAAGCAAATTTAAGCTTTGAGTTAAGACTAAGATATAGTTATAAGGAAGATGGAGTTGCAGCAAGAGAGAATGGAAACACAAAGTTCTACTAGGAGAATAATATACTGACATGTAACGATGGTCCAATTTTGGACTTAATATTTAAATGCCAATGTAACATGAGAAGTGGGAGATATTTAAAGTAGGAAACTAGAAATTCAGGAACTGACAAAGAGCTGAAGTCACAGGTACAGAAGTGATCTAGAGAAAGCTATTAACAGATAATACAGGTTGAATATTCTGATCCCAGAAATCCAAAACCTGAAATGCTCCAAAAAATGAAACTATTTGAGCACTAACATTACACCAGAAGCGGAAAATTCCATATTGGACTTCATGTGACAATTCACATTTAAAACACAGGCACACTGAAAGTACTGTATAAAAGTACCTTCATGCTGTATACATACACTACAAGGTATATATGAAGAATAAATGAATTTTGTGTTTAGACTAGGATCTTATCTCCCAAGTATTTCACTATATCAATGCAAATATTCCAAAACTTAAAAAAGCACCTGGAATCTAAAATAATTCTGGTCCCAAACATTTTGAGTAAGAAATAAACAATAATGATATATGAGATAGGCAACAGGTAGGTAACACTATACAAAAAAATTTTACCATTTCTTATATATCAGATATTTACACATATATTTCCTTGTATCAGTGTCAGAAAGTGACAGAAATTATTTCACAGCAAAATTTAAGCCTCTGAGCCCAAATACTTTGTGGCTAAATAAACAGTATATAGCAGAGCTGGGATTTGAACTCTGGTATTTCTAACCATATTTCATATTCTCAGACATATCTGAAGAACATAAAACCAAGATATACCTACACTGTTATGATGGAAAGATTAACAAATAAAAGACATAGAAAATAGTAAAAGTTCTTTAGAGAAGCTACATGCTTGTTGAAGTTCTCAGAACTAGTAATTGACCTAGTCAAGACTAGAATAGAGATGTCTGGATTTCTAGTTCAGTAGTCTTTGTACTATATGCTAATCTTGTGTGGTGACAGTATTTTGATATATGACGGTATTTTGATATAATACTTGGTATATATGGGGGGACTTAAAAACTATTTTTATCATCCTTGTTTATTAGTATTAAAAACTACCTCAAATTCTTTTGGGACATATGTGTTACATAAATGCCTAAAAGCTACATAGTTTATGTAAATAAGCTAATCTATGTTGTACTACTTATTATTTTATATAGGCCGTAGTTTTTCCCCAGGGTAGCGGTGGCAAACGCACTGCATGTGTGCCACAGCGGGCTGTTTCTATCACTGAATGCTCCAAAAGGTTCGCCACCACTGCCCTAGAGCCTGGCACACTTCCAGTAGTCTTTTTACCTTAGTCAAGCTACTACCTAGCTTCAGATTCCTTTTCCCTGCCTACTATTACAGAACAGATTTTTTCACATTCTGTTTAAGACACTTTTGAAAGGATCTTCCTTAAATCTTAGCTCAAAAAACAGTTCCCAATCAGCTACACTGTGAAAATTCTCACATTCTTTAAAACATTTCTGCTTTTCTAAAATTTCAAATCACCTCCATTAATTAAGAAAGATGCAAAATAAAACAAAGCTCTAAAGTTCTCTTGGGATACTTCTTTCTTTTTCAGAACCATGAGCTCCCTGAAGCCACCATGCTGGATACATGTACATGTGGGTCTCAGTAATATAGCTATATCATAATGTATAATGTAATACATATATATGTCCATTATAATATAAACACTATATTTACACTGCCAAGTACTACTATACAGAAAGAAGTTACCACTAAGCCAATCAGTTTGGGATTTAGGGTTTTTCAAAAGCAGTTTATAGAATATGTGTCTTTGCTGAGAAATAAAACAATTAGTAAAACAATCATATATTGCTGTAATCAGTTTTCTTCCTTGTTATCATTACACCATTTTATATGAAATGACTTCAACAAAACTTCCCATCACTTTAAGTAGACCCAGTTGATCATACAGTCTCAGTAACTACATTAAGTCTAATCATACCAAAGATATGCAAAAGTAAAAACCACATCAGGAAAAAAAAGTACTGAACTCTGAAATCTGATTATCTAAAATGTTTTTTAGAGAGTCCATGGAAGAAATGCCCACAAGATTGGACATGACTGCCTACTGATTTGGATTCTTAGTTCACCCCATACACAACAAAATAAATTTTACTTCTCACCTTCTTTTACACTGCAAAAGAAATAGTTGGTCTCCATTCCCCTAAAAAAAGTTTAAACTGTATAAGATGGTTTCCTACACAGTGGTAGGTAAAACACAAAATCAAATGACTATTTTATTTCTTTCCAGATGTTCAGTTTTTAAATAACTGTAAGATGAAGCAAGACCAGTCTAGTAATACAGTCAACTGAAATCTTAAAATAAAATGCTATTACTAAATAGTCCACAAGAGGGCACACTTTTGACTACTGTAAATAAAGTGGGAAAATTAAAAATTCAGACTTGAAAAACACAGTATGTTAGAAGTTGGCCAGATTCTTTTAGATTGATTATTCACCATAATTAGAAAGCAACAGATCTTGAAGTATGTTATCTTTAGTTTAAATGCACACACAGGAAACTTGGATGCATATGAGGGGACCTTGAGGGGACCAAGTCCCTCTACATTAATATCAAAATATGTCATGTCTTAGCCATCTGGAATTTGGCTGCCCTAACAATCTTTTCAAGACACTCTGGCTACTTTGATACAGTTCCTGTGAACAATTCATTCCCCAAAACAACTTAGTGTAAGAACAAGGGGGATGTTTTAGAAACTTTAGGAAAAATCTTCCAATTAAACAAGTGAGCTCACTAATTAAGGTATCTGAAAAAGCACCTGAGAAAGGATATACATAGAACACACCTATAATATGCAGAAGGACTGCAAGCTCGAGCCTAGTTTGGGCAATTTACTGAGACCCTGTCTCAAAATTTAGAAATAAAAAAACAAAAAACAAAAAAAACCCCTGGGGATGCACCTCAGTAGCTCAGTAGAAAGGCCTGAGATTCAATCCATAGAAGTCCTCACACACCCCCTGAATCACTTACGTATAATCTGCATCCTCATCCCTATTCTGCCATTCCTAGATTTTCTTTTGATTCCTTCTCATCTTCCTGTCCTCATTCCCTTGTTGATTTCACTCAGTTGTATGATTTTAAAACATCTCTATGCTCATCCTCAAATTCCTATCTCCTAACTAATCTCTTGCCCGTATGTTACATTCAGGGGTCCACATTCCTAATCAGCAATTTCAACTTTGATGTTTAGTAAGTGCAAATCTAGAGGACAGCTTGACAATCTTACTACTGACTTACTATTTATATATTTCAGATAGAAGTTCTTTACTTGATACCAAATACTTATAAATATTTCCTCCCAGTCTTTTGCTTGTTTTTCTATTCTCTTAATATTATCTTTTAAGAGCAGACTGATTTTTAGCCTTTAAGTAACATTTTTACCATTTGTTTTTTTCTGTAAATTGTACTTCTTGGTGCTGTAACTTAGAAAAGTATTTAACCCAAGTTCACAAAAAGTTTTCTATAATTTTATATTTGCAGGAGATCTATAATTTTTGTATGTTAATTTTAGTATGTACTATACAAAATATAATTTTTGTATGTACTATGTGCTGTAACTTAGAAAAATATGTATGTACTATACAAAAGATAATTTTTGTATGTACTATGTGCTGTAAACTTAGAAAAGTATCTAACCCAAGTTCACAAAAAGTTTTCTATAATTTTGTATTTTCAAGAGATCTATAATTTTTGTATGTTAATTTTTGTATGTACTATGAGTTTCATTTTTTTCAGATATGGATATCCAATTCTTCCATCACCGTTTGCTGAAAATACTATTCTTCCTGTCCTGAATGGATTTTTCACAGTTGTAAACCATTGGTTTCCTGTGTAATTAGGTCTATTTCTTGGCCTTTAAGTCTGCTGAATCAATGTATTTATCTATCTTGATAACAAATACCACTTTGTCTTGATTACTATCACTTTGTAATGAGTCTTGAAATGAAGTAATGTTAGTCCATACTGTCTTTCCTCCCCCTCAAAATTGTTGCAGTTCTAGGTTTTTCAGTTATACATGGATTTTGGAATCACCTTGTCAATTTCTTTTAAAATTGCTGGGATTATAATAAGTGCTATGTGAAATCTATGTATCAATTTCGGTAGCAGTAACATCTCAACAACACTTAACAATGTGTATCTTACATTTAATTTCTCCTAGCTGTTTTCTCTAGTTTTAAGTCTACCTTACTTTCACTAAGTATTTTTTATTTTGATGCTATTAACTGAGAAAAACTTGGTTTCCAAAATGTCATGCCAGTATGTAGAAACACTGAATATTGCTTATAAATCTTGTGTGCTGAAGACCTACCTTATATATTGATTCTGGTATCTTCTCTTTCTTTTTTTTTTTTTTGGTCTTTTTGAGACAGGGTGTCCCTATGTAGTTCAGGCTGGCCTTGAGCTCTCAATGACCCTCCTGCCTCAGCCCCGAGTGCTGGGATTACAGGCCACCACGCCCGGCTGATTCTGGTATCTTTTCCACACGCATGGACTTTTCTCCATAGAAAACCAGCCTTTCAGAAAATAAAGGCAGTTTTACTCTGGTTTTATTAAACCTCTTCACAGTTTCATTCCTTTCCACTTTGGATGCTTTTACTGCATTTTTTTTACTGCCTTACTACACTGGCTAGAATCTCCACAATGTTAAAATAGAAATGGTGAGTGTTGATGTACATTTTCTGTCCCAGACCTTAGAGGAAAAGCATTTTGTTTCTCACCATTAAATTTCAAACAGGATTTTGTATTTCTCCTTTATCGGGTTAAAAATTTTTTTCACTTATTCTTATTTTTGTAGCATTTTTAATGAATACTTTTAAAATTTCTGTATTTTGATTTAGTAGTAGATTCACAGTAAGTTAAAAAATGTAGAGGGAGATCAGGTATACTCTTCCTCCAGCCTCCTCCAATAACTACATTTTGTGTAACTACATTAGTTTCAAAACTACAGAATACTGCAACTGTCACAATCAAAGAGCTTCTTGATTTAACCAGCTATGTATGGCACTCTTTGGTGTTAGGGATTACAGACAGTTTCCCAAATATGTAGCTACACATAACTATCAGCACCGTCAACATACAGAATTATTCCATCACTGCAATAACCACTCCCTGTGCTTTGTGACCATATACCTGTACCTCATATCTTTAAAGCCTGTCAATCACTAATCTGTTCTCCATCTCTGTTATTTCAAGAATGTTACAAAAATAGAATTATATAGTTACACTGCCTTTTGAAAGTGGCATTTTACCACTCAGTATAATTTCCTTGTGGTCTCCAAGTTACTGTAGTAGTAATAAGTTATTCCTTTTCATTGCTGAGCAGTAGCATTCTATATGGATCTACCACCATTTGCTTAACAACTTATGCAATGAAAGACATTTGTTTGCTTCTAGTTTTTGGCTATTACAAGTAAAGGTGTTATAAACACTCATTTGCAGATTTTTTTTGCAGGAAAATAAAAGTTTTCATTTCATAGATACCTAAGAGGTGCACAGTTATGTTTTTATGTGGGATTCAGATTTACCCTTTAAAATTTATTCTGAGGTAATTATTTTAAAACTTTGTGAAAAAAGCCACGTTCTTACCAGAATCTTAAAGTTGTGTCTAACTGGGTAGATTAACAGCTGCAATTCAAGTTAATATTTTTAAGGATGGTATATTCTTTATGTGAAAAGGGAGGAAGAGGTTCAAAACTAAGCAACTATAGGCATCATGCTTAGCAACTAAGATATGTATGTAAACAGCAAGATTACTTTTTTGAAAAAATAATGTTATGAATCAAGATAAGTCAAATTGAAAGCACCTTGACTTAACCTATCAGTCCAGATATGCTCTAACTTGTACCTGTCTTCTTCTAATCTTGTATCAATCCATCATTATGTGCCAGCCACATAATTTTTTTTCCTTTGTGTTGAGCTCTGTCCTTTGGAAGTTGAACATGCTAGTATCTCCCTATCCTCATTTTTGCTTCCTATTTGCTTATTAAACTATTAACTCATGAGATTTCTTTAGTAAAATATCTCCCCCCCCATCATAAACTTAGTTACCTTTTTTACTTCCCAGAGTGTCCAATTCTTTCATTTAATAAAAGGACTAGGACTCTAGAATGCTAATAGGTAGGAATCTGGAATCACACCTTGGACAAGTTACTTTTATTTGAATGTGACCAGTTACTATTATCTTAAATTCAGGGGAGAAAAGTACTACCTATCATATAAAATAAGAACAAAATGGATGAAAATTCCTTAGAACAACTCCAGGTATATATTAAAAACTACGTTAAGTATCATCCATGATTGTTATGGAATTTATCACAATATGTAAGTATATGTTGCATAATGACTATTAGATATATCATCCCCTCCTGGACTCTTAAGCTCCATTAGGTACTAATTATCTCTATTTTGTTTTTGTTTACCATTATCTGGCTCTATTCTAGCTGGTAGGTAATAAGTGCTTGACGGTGAATATATATTTACTTTTTTAAAAAATCAGGAAATCAGATAAGCAAAAAGAAAATTGGAAAAGCGGTTGTAAGTTTCATTATCTAGTGATAAGAATATATTATCAGGTATTGGTAGAGAGAGGCTAAAAATACTTCAAGTCCAGGCAATTTTTTATTCTAATTGAACCTGAAAATTTTCTTTTCAAAATTTTTTGCTTCTTTTCTCATGCGTAACAGTTTACTGTGTTAAGCTGGGCATAGTGGTGCATGCCTGTAATTTCAGCATTCGGGAGGCAGAAGCAGGAGAATCTCTGTGAGTTTGAGGCCAGCCTGGGCTATGTAGTGAGTTTAAGGCCAGCTTGAACTGCACAGTGAGACCCTGTCTCAAAAAACCAAAAATCAAAACCAAAACCAAAACACACAAAAAAACCCACCAGTTAACTATGTTAAAAAATAGAAGCCTATCTTTTTACATCCCTCTTGTCGCTGGTCCCAACTTTACATAGTTTTCTTAAACAACAATAAAAATCCTCTCTGAGATAAAGTTTCACCTCTTACTCATTTCTTCTACATATTTTAAAAATCAACCACCTATTACATGTTTTAAAAATAGGAAATCATTAGCTAGCATTCCAAGACTTCCTAAACCAAGAAGTTTAAAAAGAAAAAAAAAAAAAAAAAAAAAAAAAAAAAAAAAAAAGCAAAAATGCTGTTCTGAAAGCTTAAGGTTTAAATTAAAGAATTTGTTCAGGTGCTTTTCATCGCCTGGAATCATTACTTTGGAGATTATACTATAATGCATAAAATCATTTAATTATTTCCATTAGCCTTCTGTATCAGATATACTGCTGTTATAATTTTTGTTTCATAGAAAGTTTACTTTTGTGTTGCTATGATCATTAAGTAAATCTGAAAGCTCACTTAAAATTTAAAAACCTATTCCTCCTAGTGAAATAATACTGATGACAGAATTTAAAGAACTTTTTGTCATTTTATATTCAGAAAGAATATGGTATCTGATGTTATCAAAACCTCTATGTTATGATTAGTTCATTGAACACGGACATATTAACTTGTAAGAAGACCTTTAATTTACGTTATCCTTAATTTATCAGTCTATAAAATAGCAAAGTGAAGAAATCCAGTAAAATTATTAAAAAAAATTTCTAAAGTAATGAATTAGAAATCACTTCTCTCCATTTATCTCTTCTCTTGTAAACAGAACTATATACTTTGTAACTTCAGCATTTTAGAAGGATGTTTGTTACTGGTTTCGATTGACTTTTCAGAAGTTCATCTTCCCTACAAAGCCATCCCAGTATTATTTTTCACATTCACTAGAATCATTTACTGGTTATACTGTATATGGTTTTCTTGAAATTTTTTAAAAATTTAGTACATGTTTGCTGTTCATAATGATTACATTCCTTGTGTGGAGTTGGTTCTCTTGAATTCTGTGAATATTTCAAACCAAATGCAGAATGATAGCCCAAGGGAAACATGGTTTAGCAGTAGTAAGTCTGAAGGAAAAAAATAATTTCACCAGAAGACAACAGTATTTTACATTCAACAAACTTTTCTCAATTTATAAAAACTTTTCATTGTGGGAAAATGTCAAATGTATGCAGAAGGGAATAAGGAATATCAGGTACTTCAACAATTGTCAACATGCTGTCATTTTAGTCTTAGGTATACCTCCACCCATTTTTTCAACCACTGCACAGTTATTATCATTATTTTTTTGGTACCGGGAATTGAACTCAGGACCTTGTGCTTGCCAGGCAGGGGCTGTGCTGCTGGGCTATATCCCAGTTTATTATTATCATCATTATTACCTAGTTTTTTGAGGGTTGATTTTATACACAGATTTCTCTACTGACAGAGAAATCTTTACAGTTTTGATAAGCATTCATCATGAATTAGAACATTTTCATCACAACACAAACCTTCCACAGGTTCCTTTGCAGTGAATATTACAAGCCGATGTCCTATGGTTTTTCTCTTCACCTGTGATTAATCTTATATGTTCTACAACTTACTATAAATGCAATTACATATGAGTGCTTTTCTTGATTTTAGCTTCTTTCATGTTCCTAAGATCTTCCCATAGTGTATCAGTACTCCTACCCTTTTTATTGTTCAGCAGTATTCCTCTGTGTGAAGCACCAGTATTTGAATATTCAGTCTCCTGCTGATGGACATTTAAATTGTGTCCAGTTATATGTGTCTTTTTACTCACATATTTTACTGCCTCAATGTAAGTAAAAGGAAGGAAATAAAAAAGTAGAGAATAGATTAAAAGAAAGCATACAATAAAAGTAACAAAAAAGTTCACTCTTAAAAGGTTAATCAAGTTTATAAGCCCCTAATAAGACTAATCTAAATCAAGAGATAATTTAAACTACAAATATCAGGAGAATATATTGCTACAGATACTACAGTATTCAGATGAATAAGGAAATACTGTATGATCAATCTTACTAAACTTCTTTTAAAAGTTGAGGAAAGAGGAACAATTCTCATTTCAGGAGAGCACACTAATAACTACTGGGCTAGGAGATAAGGAAAACTTATGGGGAAGATATTATCTATTCTGAATTGTGAAAGCTTGATAGGAAAGAGGAGTGGGAAGAGTATTCTGCTGAGAAGAAAAAGTACGAGGAAAGGCAGATAGATGTGAAACTGCACTATCGGTTTAAGAAATTTTGAGTTCTTCAAGATAAATGGAATTGGAAGATGTGGTAAGTATTTTAAAAAAACATAAAACAGGTCATAGAAAAGTTTTTTATGCCAAGTTAAGGAGTCTAAATACAACTGAAAGGTACAGGGAGTCACAAAAGGATTTTATGTTCATGAATGACATAAACAGACCTGGTATTAGAACATGTGCTATATAGCAATGCTGTGGAAGATGTAGGAAGAAGTCCCCAAACTGTAGGTAGGATGCACAGTAAGTAGGAAACATACTCCAGGCAAAGAATGTATTTAGGCAAAGAAATGAAATTAAAATGGCACACAGAAAAGCACATTTGTTCTCTAAAACTCTTAAGAGCTGACTCTCAAATGAGGCTCAGGTTTTCTAGTAAAGCAAATACCCTGTCTGTAACAAAACAGAAGCAGTGGTTGTTCCGAAGTACATACAGCACTCCTTTGCCAAGATGCTGTAAGGTGAGAGGAATTTCACCAGTAAGTCCTCATAAAGACGACTCTGGATAATGGAGAATGTCTTTGATAGCATCCCTAAAACAATCCAAACATTTGTTTTGGGGGAGTTGTTCCCTCCCTCCCTCCTTTCCTTCATCCCTTACTTCCTTTCTCTCCCCCGTTTCTCTCAATCAATCAAGAATAGGAAAAATACGAACATAATGTTATGAAGTTTCAGAAGTTTATTCAAAATATGTTCCACTTCTCAACAGATCTCTCAGGCAGGTTAGATTCTTCTTCAAAGTAAGTCTGATTCTGCTGTAATACATGAACCAGTAAGTAGATTATCACTCAAAACCAGTGCTACCAGTGCTACAGATAAATACTATACACTGAAATATCAGAATCTGAAAGCCAAAACGTTGATAAAACATCTTATTGGGGGTAATACTTTGTAATGCCCATATAGTTCACCACACTGCAAATTCTCCTTTACAGAAAAAAAAGGTTACATATGAACAAACATACCCACCTGCCTAATTAAAGGAAAGGTAAGGCCTACATTCAGAGGTATGGAGAGTAAAAAGAAAGTGAGTCTCATTATCCTCATTTTAAAGCTGCAAAAAGAAAAAAAAAATTAAACAAACTGTCCCAAAATATAATAATTAGTAAGAAATGGAACCAGGACCCAGAATCAATGTATCACTCCGATTTTTAAAGAAGTACTAAAATTGCTCTTACCATAAAGAGATATTCAACCTCAGTCAATATGAGCTACACTGATATATGAGCTTCTGAATATTGGCCAGTATGCTAACTGAGAAATCTTAAAGACACTCTGTTGCTGAGATGAGAAAAACAAGCACTGGCATCCACTGGTGGTTAGAAAGTAAAATGGAACTGGATAATTTTATACAGAATGTATTCTATTTATCTTTTTACTCAGCAATCCTACTTCTAGGATGTACCTTCCACAAATATGTAACAGCATATGCACAGGTTATTAATTACAGCATTATTTGTAAAAGAAAAACATTATGAACAGTATAATGCCTAAGTATAAGAAAGTGATTGGATAATCTGGTATATCCATATAGTGGAATACTATGCAGCAGTTACAAAATGAGTAAGACCTCTAACTGATGAATTTCCAGGGAAAAAAGCAAGGTATCTAAAAATGTATATACAGAGTACAACATTTTCTCTAATGAAAGAGAATTAAGAATATATGCAGATAATCACAAAAATTGGGGAAGATAAACTTGGAAGCAATGAAATAAATGCTTACCCACGAGAAAGGTAGGAATAGATGGCAGTTAGACTTCTCTGTATGTCTTCTTAACAGAGAAATTTTGACTTTTGAACCATGTATGTTACATACTCAAAAGTCAACATTATTGAGTAATGAATAAAAAATAAACCTTGTAACTGAACACAAGCTGCAGCAAATGAACCTAACTGTACATCAAATAATAACCTAGTCATACAGAAAAAACAATTCTAATAACTTTGACAACAGCACTTTATAAAATTCTTGGGCATAGTAAGTTGAAATTTGGGCCCCTTTCTCCTAAATAAATATAATGTGAATCTATGATTATGATCTAATATGGTACGAAGGTCTTTGCAAATGTAATAGAGGATATCTAGATGACATCACCCTGGATGTAGGACATGAACTAAGTTTAACAACATAAAATAGGAGAGAGAGAGAGAGACGAGAGAGAAGAGAGAAGAGAGAAGAGAAGAGAGAAGAGAGAGACATGTAAAGAAGGCCATGTAAAGATAAAATATATACTGCTGTTGTATACCATCAAATTTGTGCAATTTATTATGGTGGCTCTAGTAAACTGATATACTAGAATACATTCTAAGGGCAAAAATAATTTAAAATTTTGAAATTTATCTAATGTGTTTTGTGTTACCAGCGCTGCTGATACAATTCTAATACAATATGGTATCTGAGAAGTCAACTAATGAATCTTCAAAATCAAAGAAGTCACCAATTTGCTCCTGAGATCAGACTAGTGGCCTTGCAAGAAGTCACTGGTGACCTCAAGAAGACTCATTTTGAAAGCAATGGCATATAACAGCAGAAACCTGCTTAGGATACGAGGTATAATAACAAAATACAGTAAATGTGTAAATTCAAAAAATCATTACAATAAAAGAAACACTGCCACCAACCCCCTCAAAATACCCTCCCTTTGCTTCAAATACACTTATCCCACTGATCTTGTCACTTTCTGAAGGAGTACTGGAAATCTTTTTGGAAACTGTCTTTAGTTGAACTGTTGTGGCTGCCTCAATGTCCTGAATTGATTTCAAAATGTTTACCTTTTATGATCACTATGACTTTGTGGAAGAACCACAAGTCCCACAGTGCCCGATCTGCTGAATAGAGTGGATGAGGACACTGTAATGTTTTTATTTGACAGAAGTTGACATAAATGTTTGATCCACACTGTAAACAAAATAGACAGTGAATTTTTAAATTTAAACATTCATTGTATTTTTCGTTCATCTCTTGTAGGTTTAAGAAAGAAGAAAAGAGAGAGTAAGTCAGTTAATATACTCAGAACATACAGGAGGAAAAAGGTCAAGAGACCGTTTTTTGGTTTGTTTAAAAGGGGGAAAAAATCAAATTTGTATGCTCATGAAAGTGACTGATCAAGTAACAAGAAAAGAAGTGATGATACAGGCATGGGCTGAATTACAATTATCTTTTAAGTACAGTCAAGGGTATGTGATCTAATGAACAGAAGGGCTGGCTTTAAAAACCCGGATAATTCGCCTACCACAGAGAATGTCAGTATTTCTAGGTATAGAGACAGACAGGTAGAAAGGTTGATATGTGATGATAAATGATGCCAGATGCTTGAAAAACTTCCGATTGCCTCATTATTGTCACTGAAACAGGAAGCAAATTCATCAGCTCAAATTAAAAAATGGAGGAGGAGAGTTTAGAGGTTTTCAGGAAAGGGAAAAAAATGTTAAAACACCTTCCAGAAAAAGTCACCAGCCAGGGACAAAACCTTCAACACAAGAGTTTTTGGAAGACTTTCCAGACCCAAATTGCAAGAACAAGGAGGTGGTTATGACTGACCTCTGAATTTAAGGTTTAAGGAGAAAAACATGGGTTTGGGTTGGAGACTACTGCAGCCTTAGATGCTTGTGAATAAGTTCCAGCCTGCAACTCCTACTTTTCTGCTTCTGTGACTCCTCTCTTGCACCTTACTGGTTGACTGATTTCAGTTTTTCCAATGCTTCAATATCTCTGATTATTCTGCAGCTCTATGTACTAGGTCATACTTATACTTCCTCAAGAATTTATTTATTTTCATAGATTTTTAACATCATTAAAGCTTCACTACATAGACAACAGGGAATTCATTCTTATTCTTTTTTTTTTTTTTTTTTTTTTTTTTTGGTACCAGGAATCGAACTCCGGACCTTGTGCTTGCCAGGCAGGTGCTTGTGCCGTTGAACTATATCCCCGGCCTCTCATTCTGATTCTTTACTGCCACTACAAATTCTTGTAATACGTAAATTTGTCAATATACTTGACAATCATTTTCCTTAAGTATTTCTAAAATGTAAAATTTCTATCACTGTTACTGTTCATCAGTAATCCAACTTTTTCAGGCATAAACTTTTTAATCTCTGTCCTCTTCTAGATGATTAATCAATTCTTCCTTTCCTACTTTACTGCTCTAATCCTAATTAAAAACAATTCACTATTTGAAACCTCGATTACTATAATTATTCTTCTTCTTAAACTTTAAAACTTCTCTATTTCTAGCCATCTTTACAGCTACTTAATGACTCAGCCTTAAACAACTTTTTAAAAAAATTTTACTTGCACAATAAACTTCAAAAATATAATATTTACAAACTTAATTCCAAAGCCTTTATCTTCCATCCAAAGCTCTCTGTAATTTATACAACTCAATATTTTCCCCTACTCTAACATAAAACTCTCTATTCTTGACAGACTGTGGTCTTTTTACTGTTCTCAAAACATTCTACCCTCAACACTTTTTCTCTCCCTCTCCCCAACTTCTTTTTCTATTGCTGGGGACTGAACTCAGTGCCTTCTGAATGCTTAGCAAGTACTCTACGACTAAGTTATATCTCCTATAATTTTTTTAAATTTTGAGACAGGGGCTCACTAAGTGGCCCATGCTGGCCTTAAATGTGTGATCCTTCTGCCTCAGCCTCCCAAGTAGCTGGGATTACATGATGTACCACTTTATTAGGATCAATTTTCTT
This sequence comes from Chinchilla lanigera, assembly GCF_000276665.1. Taxonomy (NCBI): domain Eukaryota; kingdom Metazoa; phylum Chordata; class Mammalia; order Rodentia; family Chinchillidae; genus Chinchilla; species Chinchilla lanigera. The sequence goes on along the minus strand of NW_004955426.1, from coordinate 21,713,017 downwards.
ATACTGCTATTTTTCTCTCTATGCCTAAATAAATTTTAAGAGTCTTCCATTCCTCTATCATTACTTTACTTGCCATCCTTCAAGCTCTATCTCTTCCCTGAAATTTTCCTCTATTAGTATTTTATATTAGAATCTCTACCTTTAGTGAATTCTTATATGCACACAAGTCATCTGGCCATACTTTGCTATATTATTTCTAGTTATGGTATTTCATTCTTATCATTTCCTTAGCACTTTAAAGGCAAAATCTTGTCTCATCTTTTAAGAGAAAATAACATTCATTTTAAGAAATTTCCTAAAATACCTAGCACACACAGCAGCAGTCATATGATTATGAGGTTAAACTGAAGTGTACACAGCTGAGAAACCACTTGAGCATGTACTATATTAAAAACTCTAGGCTGTATTCAATCAAACTCTATGTTAAAGACTTTTAAATCTGAAGGCTAAATGAGTTTCTGTATACATGATAACAACACTGGAAAGCCATATATGAACATAAATCAAGTGATCTTAACACCATGATTTTCACGTTAAGCTTATATTAGCAGCCTGTTTTTTACTGAAAAACAAAACAAAACACATTTTAACAGAAACCTATCATGTAAACTTAAATTACTCCTGTCCACCTTTAATACCCAAAGGAGAGAAAAATGAGAGCTGTACTTTTATGAAGACTGGAAATGTAAAATCCCTAGAAGAATCCTAAGTAAAATATGAAACAGATCCATAAAAAACCAGTAATATCATTTACTTATTTATCAAACATACATATATATAGCTGATGAGGAAGTAAGGGAGACAGAATAGTAGAGCCAGCTGATATCTTATTTGCAGTGAACTATATGGTATCTAGTAATTTTTACTACTGGTCTGTGAAAGCGTAATTAGAAATCTGCTCACCCATAGAATTAATTATTAAATTACAAATTAAATTCTTTATAAAAGTACTATTGAGTTGATATTAAAAACAAATTTCCATCATTTTATGGACCCTAATTTCCATTTCCTCTCCCTTTTTGTTCCCAAAAATTAAACCAGGTTTTTTGAGGGGGTGGCACTGGGGCCAGAACCCAGGGCTTTGTGGATGGTAGTCAAGTATTCTACCATTGAGCTACTCTCCCAGCCCATGACCAAATACTTACTACTCTAAGACAAAAGCCCACACATGAAAAATGTCTATTACAATTTGATCCAAAATCACCAATGTGTAAATAACCTTTGAATAACCACTATGGAAATAGACCAAATTTAACATTATAATCTCCAAAGACATTTTCTTTTTACCAAACAGAATTTTAAAATTTTTATTAGTACACTTTTGCAGTATATAATGGTTACATTGTGAGTTGGTACATGTACGTATTTTAATTCTTTTTTATTCTGTTCCCTTCCCCTCCACATACCCTCCCTTCCTGTCTTGGTCCCCCTCTCTTTTAAGCTCTATTTCCCTGTTTCCTATGGAATCGGAATTTTAATAGAACAAAAATGACAAACATCTATAAACCTTGGGAGAAAAAGCACTACTGCAGCTGGTGCAAAGGGAAAACAGTTTATTGTAAGTAACTGAAATACATACAGCAAAACTCAGTATGACTAAATATAAGTTTCACTACATATGGACACAAATAGTTAACTACTAAAAAACCTCACTAGAACTGACAATATATCATAGCTTAGAAATATAAAATAGCCATAATTATCAAGGTATAAAAGTTTGTGATTATTTAGAAAACAATACATTTTTAAATTCAGTACTACCATTTGGGACAAATCTACTTCAACCTTCATTAAAAGAGGCTTTTTTTTCACTACTATATTGGGATAAAAATTCACCTATAAAAGTAGATTATGGTCAGTTAGAATAAACATTGTAATCCTTATAGCAAGCTTTATATTTAACCCAAAAGACAGAAAAGGAAGAATAGCAAGAGTAAATATAATCCTATCAATAATCACATCAAGTAAGAATAGACTATACCACTCAAAAGGCAGACTATCATATATTGGGTAAAATAACAAGACTAAGAAGCACAGTATGTAAGTCTACAAAAGACATATATTAGATTTAAGGATACAAGTAGACTGAAAGTAAGTGAACAGGAATTATTTTTTACACAAACAACATGAAGGCTAAGATGGCTATATTAATAACCCATAAAACAGACTTCAAAATAAACAGTATTAAAGATAAAGAGGGATATTTCTTAACAATTAAAGAATCAACATATTAGGGAGATATGATATTTATAAAAGTATTCATATTTAACAACAGAGCTGTCAAATACATGACGCAAAAACTGACAAAAATGATGAAACAGAAAAGGAGAAAATCAACAATGATATAAAAGACTTATACGACACTATTAACCAACTTAATTTACATTTGTAGAACTCTCCAATGACTGTTCAGCATATACTTTTAAGCAAACAGAAACATTCTCCAAAATTTACCATATGTTGTGTCTCAAACTAAATCTCAGCAAATTTACTGAGAATTATAAAAAGAAATGTTCTTTCACTATGAATGAATGAACTGAAATCCAGAAGGAAAAGAAATCTGGAAAAATCTGTGTCAAAGAAAGAAATTTTAATACAAAATTAAATATTCTGAACTAAGTTAAAATTAAAATGTAATATGTCAAACTTCATGGGACTACTGCTAGACAGTCTTCATGGGAAAATGAATAGCTTCAAATGCCTAAACACACTGGGTATCCCTCAGCTGCAATGCTTGGGATGAAACAGATTCTAGATATGGAGTTTTGGATTTTTTGTTGTTAGTACATTGCAGTAAATAATGATTACATTCTTCATGAGGAGTTAGTACATAACATATCTTAATTTTTTTAACTTTCCCTTGCCTTCCACTCCCTCCATCTTTTGTGTCCTTCCTATTTGCCAAAGATCTATCTCCCTGTTTCCTATTTACTATCTTGTATTTTGCTCTTTAAATTATTTATACTCTAGGTCCTTCAAAATTTGCATGGGCTTTATTTGGCTAACCTGAAGAGCCAAAATGCTCCAAAATAAGGATAGATCAATGAAGAGAATTTAGAATACATAAATTCCTATATTTATGTTTGATTTTTCATAAAGATGGAAAGGAAATTCAATGTTAGAAAGAAAAGTTTTGTCAAAAGGTTTATACACACAAATGAACTTAGATTATCTCACTCCATAACCCAAAATTTATTCAAATGGATCAAAGACTAATGGTAAAAAAAACTAGATATGAGATATATGTCTATCTGTTAGTATATGGATAAATAAAATGGCGTATCAAAGCAATGAAATACAAAGCACCATTGAAAAGAACCAAAATGTGATATATGCTACGCCATGGATGAACCTCAAAACATGCCAAATGAAAGAAGCCTTACACAAAAGATTATGATATAGTATGATTTTAGATAAAGTATCTGGAAAGGTTCATAAAAGGCCAAGTAGATGAAGAGTTGCCTGGAATTGGTCACTGGAATTGGGATCTGACTCCACAATAGGTTTGAAGAAAATTTACGGAGTGACAGAAAAGTTTAAGACTGAAAACCATCAAACTGTGTACTTACTGTTATGACTTGTGTCTAGATGTCCCCACAAGTTTTAAGCAGCCACAGGTGTGGCTTTTTAGAGGTGAATGGATCTAGAGTGTGTGATGCTGGGATTGAGGGTTTGTGATTACTAATTAGTACACTGACTGGCCTGGCATAGTTCTGGGTATAGATAATGTGAAGACCCACCCTAGATGTGAGCGCTACCTTCCCTAAGGGGGTGTAGCCTGGATAGAATATAAGGAACAGAAAGAGGACTGCTGTGGTCGCTTGTTGCTTGTTTTTTTTTTGTGTGCGTGTCTTTCTGAGACTCGGTCTAACTATGCAATTCAGGCTGGTCTTGAGCTCACTTTTTAGCCCAGGCTGGTCTCAAACTCACAAGGATCCTCCTGCCTCAGCTTTCCAAGTCCTGAGATTACAGGCATGCGCCACCATGCCCAGAAACCCTTGCTGCTTGTTGCTGCCTTTCTGTCTGTCATGAACTGTTTCTCCTCTGTGACGCCCCTCTGCCATCCACCCTGCCTTGTAGCCAGCCAATTATGAACTGAAACCTCTATAAACCATGAGCTGAAATAAACCTTTCCTTCGTTAACTTTGAGTGATGGGTATTTTGTTTTAGAAACAAGAAAATAACTAAGACGTTTACCAGTAGATGAACTTAAATTATATCTCAAAAATATAAAGTACAATTGCATTTGGAGATAATGTCCACATTTAGTTAGTTCTAAACACTTTTCCTTAGATTCATTTTTTTTCTTAAAAATATGACCATATTAACCTAAGAATTAGTTTAGTCACATGCTAACAATTTCTGTGAATTAAAAAGCAAACAGGATGATCTGCATTAATGAACACTAACTTGCCCTTGACTAAAACTTCTCATAAGGAATAGAAATGCCATCATGTTACTTAAGCTCACAGACTGCCACCTGCATGTTGTTAAAGACTGTTTCACTTACTGTAAGATGACAGTTACAGTCAATATAAATTATTCACTCTCTCTTTTAAATAGAAAATACACAAATTTATTACATGCCTAAGGGAAGGGAGTATTAGACTCCTGTAATTATTCTTAAATAGACACACTGTTATTAAAGAGTGGGAGGGTATCTTTTAAAATAATGTAGTCTAGTCCTTTTGTTTTACATTATAAAAGGAAGCAAAGAGATGGAATGAAGTGCTCACAATCACACCTTCAAAGTCAGTTGCAAAGCTTCCCAGTCTTATGACTTTCTGCTTTTTCTCTCACCGAGTATGATTTTATTGAAAGAAAGTGGGAGAAGCTTATACTACCTTTGTATAACCTTCTAACAATAAGTGAAATCCAATATAAATTTGTGTCTTGCTTCTTAAATTCAGCTTTTGCTGTCCGATTCTTTCTAGATGTGAGCTTTCTAAGTGAATTTACTTTCTTACTACAAATAAACACATAACCACTTTTTCTACCCTAGTGTTCTCAGATGATGAGACCTAACAGGCTATCTACCTACTAACTAATGAATCGCCTTATGCCAATGTTTCAATATTGTTTAAAATTCCACCTCCACACCACTAATTTTCATTCACCCCCTTTGGGGTGATAGCAGCCAACTGAGGACATGCTCAACTGTCTTTCAAAAAACTTTGTATTATAAAGTTACAAAAGCTTGTTTTAAAAAAAATAGTAACAATAAACATGCTAAAGAGAAGAAAGCTTATTTCTACTGTTTAAGAACTCAGAAAAGGTCCATCTTCTTGAATGAATTTCGAAACATGGAACAGACCAAAGTAAGAATGGAAAGAAATAGAACTGGTCAAGTTAGGCATCCACAGACCAGAAACTGGGAAAGACTAATTGCAATAATATTTGGTGCTAATTTCACTCAGAGGACCACAAATAGCTGTGAACATGGAAAACTCAAGATAATTACAACTAGTGATAGGAAAGGGAGAGGATGGAGTCACTGAGAAAGTTCTTACAGCTGAAACCACTGATTTTTAGACTGCCTCTCCCAGCATGGCCTACCCACCTGCCTCCACAAATTACTTTTGCCTGTACAATAGAAAACATTGTTAATAATACATTCTTGCAGATAATTTTTACTTTGGTTTATATCACATAGGTAATTACTTACTATACATCCCTAAAGATTTCCATGGGCAACTTTAATTACAAAAGTAGTCTCCAAACTGATCATCGTGCTCTATCTTTAAAATCATTTCTTGGGCAAGGTATTGTGGCACATACCTGAAAACCCAGTACTCTGGGAGGCTCACATAATAGAGAACTGTCAAGTTCAAACTCAGCCGGGGCAAGCATTGCTTGAACTATTCTCTTGAAATCTGAATTTGTTTAAGCAATCTCATGCTACCTGTATATCTAATTGTACTTTTACTTCTGTAGTTATACCAAATTTTAATTATTTATAAAATTCTAGATTTCACATTACATTATGTACTCCTTAATGACAAAGGTATTGTCATTTTTTTTTTATTTCCAGTGCCTACTACAATTCCAGATGTTTTACATGGTAAGTAAACTGAACTGAACTGCTGACCTGCTAAGCAGTTCACTACACACATAAATGATCACCAAACTGGTTTTTGAGAAAGGGTTTTCCTAATTTTCTATCCAAACAGGATGACCTAATAAAGAAGAGCTTTTTCCTTTAGTTAACCAGTTCAGGGCTAAACATTCTTGATAGACAGATAGACAGTAGGAATTCCTAGCTCAAATATCCACAGTGATCACCAAATCACTCAGCTTTTTTTTTTTTAAGACAGGGTCTCAGTATATATTCCAGGTTGGCCTTGAACTTGAGGCAATCCTCCTGCCTCATCTTCCCAAGTGCTGGGATTTCAAGTGTGCATCACTGAACTGGCTTCCACAAAATCACTTTGAATGAGTAAAAACAAGGATGGATATAAATAAAGGGAAGGAGGTATGTGACTGGAGATTGTCTAAGGCAGCAACTCCACTTGACAGTAGGTATAGTACTGGGAATGCAGGTCATATGGCCAAGAAAAGCTGAAAATTTGCCCTACCCCCATCTACTTTTTAATGTGCTTTCTTGACTTTAAATCTTCCCTTCTTTCTTTCCTTCCTCCCTTTTCCCCCATTTTCCTTCCCTCCTTCCCTTTGTCTTTCTTCAGTATAGGTGAGGAAAACAAGCATGTACGGTGGATTTGGACTATAAGGCATTAATTTGCAACCTTTGAAAAGAACGCAGCTTCTTCAGTTGATAATGATAAGATTATTAGTTCAAGGAATCTAAACTGTTTTTTTATTCATTTCTTGCCTCCTTCCTCAGGCTCTTATCTACACAACCTCCCCCTACCCAATATGACACAAACATATTGGCTTTCTTTTAGTTTCACAGATCTTCTTTCTGCCTCATTACCTTTATAACCTTTCACCCTAAAAGCTGAGCGTACGCCAGATGTGGTGGCACAGTTCTGTATTCCCAGCACTTGGGAGGCTGAGGCAAGAGGAGCATTGTGAGTTCCAGGCCAGATTGGGCTACAAAGTGAGTTCAAGGCCTGCCTGAACTGCAGAGTGAAACCCTGTCTCAAAAAGACAATCAATCAGTCAAGGCTAAATGTAAACTACCCCTTTCCAAATCCATCAAACTGGCTTATTCCTACTTTGGTCACAGTCAAGAAGGCATTTTATGATCTTTCCTTGACTAGATTAAATCTCCTGTTAACCATATTCTCAGGAGTTCTTCCCAGGAGCACTTGTTATAATTATGAGATAACCATTTCTGTAACTATTTGTTCTAATAACTACTTCCCTCCCTGGACTTCAAGTTCTATGGTAGAAAATGGATACATCTTTAAGTTCTAGGACAGAAAATGACTACATCTTGTTCATTCATATATAATGAAACATGGCATTTGACAGTCATCAATAAATACTTGAAAGAAAAAAGCTACTTTTTACTATCATGTAAGTTCTTATATATGAACTTTCTATGAATTATATTTTCACAACTTTGAAATATTAAATGGGTCTTACATAATCCATCAGAATGTCATTCAAACCAATTAGCTGATATTTAATACAGACCCTATAGAGAAAGCCAAAACAAGTCAAAATTAACTTCTACAACTGCAGAGCAAGCTTCTTCTGGACATAAACCTGACGAGTATTTGTCAGAATATCAAAATTATAAAGTAATACAACAAATACATAGAATGTTTTCAGGCCACAGAAAAATGGACATAAAAGTCAGAAACTGGGTAATTTCCATAAAGAACTTGCTAGGTCTGTGTATCTGTGTGTGTGTGTGTGTGTGTGTGTGTGTGTGTGTGTGTGTTTTCCCTGGCTAGTAGGTGTGTGTGTGTTTGTTTGTTTTCCCTGGCACTGGGGATAGGATCCAGAAGCCGTCTACCACTGAGCTGTGTCCATAGCCCTTTCTATTATTTATTTTGATATAGGGTCTTTTTTTTTTTTTTTTTTTTTTTTTTTTGGTCTTTCTGAGACAGGGTCCCACTATGCAGTTCAGGCTGGCCTTGAGCTCACTTTGTAGCCCAGGCTGATCTCGAACTCGCAACAATCCTCCTGCCTCAGCCTCCCAAATGCTGGGATTATAGGACTGTGCCACCACACCCAGCTGATATAGGGTCTTGCTAGGTTGCCCAAGTGCGACTTGAACTTGTGATTCTCCTCTCAGCCTCTCTCAGTGCTGGGCTTACAGATGTGTACCGCCATGCATAGCTTAGATAGGTGTTTTTTAAACAAAAATGATTCCTAGCATTTAAAGATCATCCTAGCTACTAGATCAAGAGATCTCAATAAAGATAATTCCCTCAACTTACTCATGAATAGGGCGAGGGAGGATAAAATTTACTACCTAAGAATATAACACTGTTCCATGGAAGCCAGCTTTAGTTGGTTACAAATCTTTTAAAATGTAGTTTTTTTTAAACTTCGTCTATAGAGATATTACTGGGAAGTACTAGAAGAATTTAAAAGGTGGCCAAAAAAAAAAAAAAAAAAAAAAGAAACTGGTACTTCAAATCATCCACAAATGTACATCTTATTTAATCAGCCATACTTAAAAATTCTCTTTATCAAAGGTAAGGAAAGATAAACCATTTTTTCTAAGGGCTTGCTTTTTGATACCATGACATTAATATTATCAAATCTAGGTATAATAACCTTAGCTAATAAACAAGTAAACGCATTTCAGAGAGACTTTCCCAACTTCAAAAAAGTAAGCAGGAAGGTTAAATATAGGACTTTCTGGAATAAAAACTTGTGTGGTATGCAGTAATGCCAAATACCACAGTCAGAAAGCCAGTGTAATCCCAGGGATACTACTATCCAATGTGCTTGTGTTTCATTGTTGTGTCATCTTTCCTTCTCTTTTTCCCATGATGCCGCGGATCAAATCCAGGGCCTTAGGCATACTAGGCAAGAGCTCTATCACCGAACATTACCCTTAGCCTAAAACATTTTTTGTGTGTGTTACTAAAGATTTAACCCATAGCCTCATGCATGCTAGGCAAGCACTATTCCACTGAGCTATATCCATAGTCCTTTTTTATTTTTGAGACATGGTCTTGCTAAATTGTCCAGTCTAGTCTCAAATTTGCCCTCAATCTTGTCTTGAGTAGATAAGATTACAGGCAAGCAACAACATATTCAGCTTCCCACATTTCATACTTGGTTAAAAGAGTACTTGATAATGGCCAAAAGAAAACTGAACCCCAGTTGTATTTCATGCATAGCTTTTATGAACTAAACAAAATATATTTATAGGAATACATTATCCACTTCAGTAGTCTGAGATGAAATTTTACCTATACTATGAATAGCATGATTTTTCAAAAAAAATAGTATGTTGAAAGACAAAATAATATAGAAATTATAATAAAAATACAATTTTAAGGAAATGGATCAATGTATTTATACACAATGGAATACTACTGTGATATAAAGAAGGAAAATTTGAGTCACTTGAGACTATAAGTGAAATAAATCACACACACAAACCTAAATATCACATGGGAAACTCAAAGCATAAACAAAGAGAAAAAAAGGGATCAAGGTCATTATGTCAACATGGGGGTGAGAAATGAAAGTAATGAAACCACACTGAGAAAATACTACTTGACAATAAAAGATATAATCATTTCTTGTTTTCCTTTACTAACGACTTATGACTTTGATGCCAAACCGTTCAATAACATAATTGGCCTGCTGTAGCATGGTTCATCACCACTGACTTATGGTTTATCAAACTAATATACATCAACTTTGTGTTAGTCACATTCACTTTGGAAAACTAGTACTTTTATTAAAATAGCTTCATAAAAATACAGGATTTGACTCCATGGTAAACTAATTCTTTACATAACTGAAGGCAAACTAAAATCCTGGCTACTTTTAGAGAGCTACAAAGTTAGCAAAGTAGTGACACTAGGGACTTCCCTCAAAAAGTCTGCAAGTCCTAAGTTGTCATATTTGATTCTGACTTGCCAAGAATATAAAGAAAAAGAATTTTGAGTAGAGTACTGAATATTTTCATGGGATGATAAACAAGACAGCAGGCGCAGTACTACAGTATTAAGACAACAGATTTGAGGAAAGAGCGCATTTTTATTTTACTTTAGTGTGACTATTGAAACATAAATGTCACCAGACTAACAGTTTTATACATAATGTTTCTAATGGTAATTTTGCTAATTTTAAGATTTTAGCCTAGATTTTTATATCATTCCATTTTCACAATAATACTCAAATCAGAAATAATATATATTCATGGAAATATCACTAATGGATTTTCAGAAGGTGAAGATTTACTTTTCCAGTTACACATAATGTACTCTATGTGTGTTTCTAGGAAAAGCGTGATACAGGATGAGACTTCTGATATAGAATGGAGTGGCAGTAAAATATTAGTACGAAAACTGAAGTACTGTATATTATTTGGTATTAATATGAGACTAAGGTAATATGAACATTTTTTGAACACTGTAAGCCTGATCTATGGTAAAATGTAATCTGAAGTAAAGCCCTAGATGACAAGATTAAAATAGCAGGAGCAAAAGCTACCTACATCAGCCAAAGCAGAAAGCACGAGTGGAGAAGAAACTGTCTACAATGGAACAGGCTGAGGAGTACAGATCTCTATTTCTGAGAGCGGGTATGATTGAAACATTTTTCAAAAGTTGCTGAAAACTTGCTAATGAAGTATTTTATGACATGAGAAAAGAAAACTCAGGCAGTCTCTGAAAAACAATTTTTTAAGGAACAAACAAGACGATTAAAGACACCAGTTAAAGTATATAAAGTAGCCAAACTATTGAAATGAGGTATGCAACAGAGGTGGTGGTCATTGCACTAGGCAACATTTTTCTTTGCTTGAAGACAATTATGATTCCATTTTCATAGCCTCAGGTGGCAGAGTATTAATATCCCTGTCTCATTTTTTTGAATATATGAAGTAAACTAATTAACTGCTACTTAAAAATATTGTTTCTTGTCTCACATTAATGTGTTCCTTATATCAAAGAGTATCTGTCATTAAATTTTCAGACTCAGCCTACTTAAAGGTTAAAGCATTGACTTTAAACTTATACAGTTAAGTATCAAAAGTAACTTTCACACATGCCCTAAAACCTGATCATCACTCATTAAAAGTCTACTTACATGATTTCACTATATCTGAGTATTATTACTGTACCATGATGTACTGTCTTCTTTAAAATGGCTATTTATTGAAATGTTTAGACTGATAGTATGCATATAATGTTTCTAAACATATCTTAAATTCAACTTATGTTTTCCTAGCCTTTGAAAACTTCACATCTGTGTTACTTAAGAAGCTGCTTTTTTTTTTTTTTTAATCTTTTAACTCAAGATATCAGGGATGCACGTGCAAAGTTACATTTTTCTACTATTTTGTAACCTCTTTACCTTACCAAAAAGCTGCTCATTGTAATGGGTAAAAAAGGAGTGACAGCTTATATCCTAGTATTAATATATCATAACCTACTCAGGAGCTGGGTGTGATGGTGAATGCCTATAATCCCAGCACTCAGGAGGCTGAGACAGCAGGATCGCTGAGTTCAAGACCAGCCTGGGCTACAAAGGGAGTTCAAGGCCATCCTGAACTGTATAGCAAAATCCTGTCTCAAAAAGACAAACCAAAACCAAAACCAAAACCAAACAAAAAACCCTGTTCTGGAATCCACAAGATAAAGTGGAATATCTGACAAGTTTTAAAAAAATAATTTTAAAAGATTCCAAGATAGTTCTATTAAAGTCTATTTTAGCTTACTGAGTCACTTGGTATTAATGACAATGGACACCTATTCACATAGTACTTTAAAATTTATAATTTGTGAACGGTGCAATTAAGAATTTGACTTTTTAAAAAATTCTTTTACTCTGGTATCTCTTTGCAATACATAATAATTAGTTATTATCAGAGGTGTTTATTGTGCACATGGACTAACGCTGCATTTTTAAAAGGTGTACAATGAACATAATACCTTATTTCCCAGTCACACACTTGCCACACAAAACCTTGCCTACTAAATCAAAAGCTGTTTTTCTGCTGCAGTTCAGTACTTAAAACTTCCATTTGACATGTTCAAATTCATGCTTTTTAAACAAAGATCATACACTACTTTACAGAAGTATATGGTAAAGCAAGAAGATAATGTGGGACATAAATATATCAATATTATAATGTCAATTCACCTAAGTATATAGAAAGGCTGCTTTTTATTCTGAAGTTAAGCCTTCCCTACCTTACGCCTTTAGTATTACAATGTTCTCTTTTAAATTAAAATAAGTATCTTTTAAAAACATCCTTACTTAGCATAGAAAGCTGATAATCCTATATTAATGCGTAACTGATTAGTAAAATTCACTTAATACTATATAAATTGTGGGTATGTCTGTGTTTTTTTTGTTTCTGTAAAACAACCAATATTAAAACACCCTGGTTTTCTCAATTTATAAAAATGAAGAGTCAGCTATACATTTTAGCCAAGCACTTACTGACATTTTTTGAAGTTTCAGAGAAAGTTGTCAGTTTCTTCCCAACGACAGTAGTAATTTAGTAAATAACTGCAAATATAAGGGTCATCTTCTGCCTAAGTTTTACAAAAAACAAATTCAAACACTTAAATGAACTTGTAATAAAGAGGAACGCTGACAGAGGTAACTGTGTTTTATTAGGAAACTCAGTTTTGGATGATGAATACTGAGAAAAGATATTTTATTCACTTTCTTTTCCTCCAAAAACTAGAGCTCTGTAAACACAAAAAGTTGGAGAAAGGACAACTACAAGAAATAAATGACAATGATAATTATTGGTTACAACTGGGTGTAGACATTTCTCATGCTTTCTACTGATACCAGATATATTTCCTTTTATTCTGTATCCTATCATTGATAAAAAATGATGAAATATACTTTCACTGTCTTATAAAGCTAATAGCTGGATCCCTTAGGTGTTTGATATAAATATGTATCTATATCTCTGATGTGTTTAGTTAGCGTCATTTGTACAAGAGGTGTAGGCAACTCTAGAGATCCTTAGGCATGTATTACAACATATTACTTTAGAGTAACATTTATTGTCTTTGTATTTCAAAACAAAAGTCAGAAATAGAACAAAGAAACATGACTACTTTTTAAAAAGTTCTCTGACTATAACTGAACAAAGGTTGAAAGAAGCTTTATACTTTCATAATATTAATGCAGTTCTCTCCCTTTCATTCTACAGTTATGATATGGCTTTGGTGGTTTTTCCTCACTCCCATCAAGAATCATGGAGGCATAAAAGACTGAAACACCTGAGAATTTCATCTAATAAAGGCTTTTGATTTATTATTTACCTAATTCAATAAAAGGAAGTAGGTAAGCAAGGTTGGTAGAAGGCTCAAGTTGACTGAGAAATCTTGAATTTTCCACAATTTGAATTTTGGACAATTATCTCAAAATATTCAAAATGATGTTTTCTACTACTTGTGGTTCTATTAAAATTTTAATATTAGCAATTAACTAAGTACCATACTCCAAGAGACAGGTATCTGTTTAGACACTGAAGTTTATATAGGTTTAGCCAATCTATGTAGACATTTCAAATACATTTAACACATTCCTGCCAGCTTCCACCACCACAGGTACATTCATGAATGTCCCATCAAGTGGCTTGTACTATGGCAGTTCAAACCTCCTGGCAGTGAAATACACAAATTACGGCCCCATCATGAACTTAAGATAAATAATTATACAGAATATTTTGAATAGTATTTGGATATTTGTCCAGAAATACATTAGAATTTATACCTGAGACTAACAACAACAACCAAAAAAAGCCCAAGAATAAGGGAATGCTTATACATAGGGAATGCTAGCCCACTCTAAAAACACTACCCTAATGCTATTTTAATGTAAATGATATAAATTTCAAGAAGAAAATGTTACTGAGAACACTCTTTCTTAAAAATCTCAAAAAATTAGATTAAAAACAGTATTTAAAAAACAGCTATCATTAAAAGTTAAGTGACAAAAGTAAAATCTCAAAACCCCGTAAGTTCTCCAGATGACATACAGTACTCTGTAATGTGAGACAAATCCCTAAACCTTCTGCAAATTCATTTGCACATAAAGTTTTGAAGGCAATAAATAAAAACGGGTTACATGAGAAACAGTCAATATATTAATAGTAAGCCACTCCTCTGGCAGAAAACTTTTGTGGTAAAACTTTACTACAGTTTAACAAACAGGATTATTGTAGTAATGGCAATTATCCAGAGGTTTAAAAAGCTAGAAAATTTGCAACGACCCACACAGTATGTGACAGAGACGTTCAGTGCTCCTCAAATATCCATGCACTTCCCATCCTATATGTCCCAGGAACCTTACCATTTGGCCATGGGACTTGCTCTGCTTAACAGATTGTGAGTAGAAGTGACTGTCATTTCCCCTCTGAAATATTTAAGAGTCAAAGGAAGACCCTCCAGCTCTTTATTTCCCTGTGGTACTCACCGTGCAGTCCCACTGTTCCAGATATCCAGCTGTACATATTCTCAGAAACTCCATCAGGGTAGTTTCTTGAGTTATTGTGTAGAGCAGATCTATTACCTGACCAACTTAAATAATGGGGTAAGCCACTGACACTGCAAGGTTAACTTATTCTGACTAAAAGTGGGTTTCTCAACCACAGATCCTAATGATCTGGTCATTTTATTTAGTAGGTTGTGTATGCTGAGGCACCTGGTTTAGTCGCATTATGACACTCTACCTTAAGAAAAACGACATTCTCTTATATAAAAATAAACTATCACACTTAAGTTTAACATTGATATTACCCAATATATAGTTCATATGGAAGTCTCCCCTGCAACTGTCCCAATAATGTCCTCTGAAGGGATAAAACAGGATCAATAAAGGATCGGGTTGCACTTGGTTGGCAAGTCTCTTCTGGTCTCTTTTCGCCTAGAAGAGTGACAGTGAGCCTTTCAGAGACTGAGGGGCAAACTACAACCCCAAACCAACTTAGTTATTGCAAAGTGCCAACACTGCAATTAAACTGGAACACAGAGGTTTTAGTTTAGAAAAAACAACCCTATCTTAACATCTTCTGTCTTAAAAGAAAAACACAATAGCATATGTGCTATAGGTTTGGCACCACTAACCCAGAATGTTTTCTCAATCCGTATTTTTAATCTTTCAAGATAATGACTTTTTTAACAGTAGAAATCACACTTTGCTGAAAAGACAAAGAAGTTTTTCTTAATCCAATTTACTTTTATTAGTTCATATTAATATATATTTACACTAATAGTTGATATAGAATCTGAGATTTGTTTATTTTCATCTTCATTACCCCTTTTTCTTCTTCCCCCATTCCTCACCTTTAAAAAGTCTAACTTTTAGGTTCCTGTCATCTCTCTTTCATTTTTAGATTGCTCATGTAAGAGAAAACATGTACTATTTAATTTTCTAAGGCTAGCTTATTTTGCTTAACATGATGTTCTCCAGTTCTATCCATTTTTCTGCAAAGGATATGATTTTGTTCTTCTTTATGACTGAATATTCCCTTGTTTACATAGACCATATTTCCTTTATCCATTCTTCTGTTGATTGGACTCTCAGTTATTTCCATAGCTTATCTATTGTGAATTGCACCACTATAATCAATGAGTAGATCAACTAGCATTTCTATTTTAGTTTTTTGAGTAATTTCCACACTCAATTTCTTTAGTGGTTGTACTAGTTCATATTCCCACTAATGGTGCAGTAGGGTCCATTCCTGATTCCCTACCCCCTATACTCCCACTAACATTCAATGTTTTTTGTATTCTTAATAACCATTCTAATTGGGATGAGATGGAATCTCAATGTAATTTTGACTTAAGTTTCCCTAATGGCTAAAGATGTTCAACCTTTTTTTCACATACTTCTTGGCCACTTGTACTACTTGTTTTAAGAAGAGTCTATTAATTTGCCCATTTATAGGCTGGGTTATTTGGGTTTTTAAGGTTAATTTTTTGAGTTCTTTATATGTTCTAGATATTAATCCTTTATCAGAAGAGTAGTTAACCAAGATTTTTCTCCCATTCTATAGGTTGTCTCTTCACTCTATAGTCTCCTTTGCTATGCAGAAGCTCTTTAATTTGATGTAGTGCCATTTGCTGACCCTTGCTATTATTTCCTATGCTACTTCTATTTTCTACGCTACTATTCTATTCTTATTCTTATTCCTAGGCTTATTTTTTAAGCTACTATTCTATTCAGGAAGTTTTTGTGCCTATGGCCTCAACTGTTTTCCATGTGTTTTCCTCTAGCAGTTACAAAGTTTCTGATCTTATGCATAGGTCTTTACTGATTTGATTTTAGTACAAAATAAGAGATAGGGATATAGTTTCAAGGTTTACATGTGGATGTTCAGTTTCCCCAGCATCATTCGTTTAAAGATGCTCTTAAGTGTATGTTTTTGGCCCCTTTGCCAAAATCATATAGTTCTGTGTACATGGTTTGTTTCTGTGTACTCTGCTCTATTCCACTGGTCTATATAAGCTACTGGCATTTAAAAAGCATTAATGTCAATTGTTTTGCACAGTGTTGCTCAATTTCTATGGCTTTTTTTTTCTTTCTCATTATTAGAGTCAGGCTGAAAGAAACTGAGTTTGGGTATTTAAAACAATTATAAAAAGTAAACTATGAAGACAGTACCGGAGAAAATACTGCAGAAGAAAGGGTTTTAACACTCTACAATCTGTGCTTTCTAGGACAAACACTAGTCACTCCCCCTTTGAATGTGCATGCTGATGACTGTCAACCCTGACAACTCCCTAACCCTGTCATTTATGTAACTACGTGACTGCTGGACATCTTCAACTGACTTCTGGAATTCAACTTTGAACAGGAAACTCAAATTTAGTAGGTTCAAAACTCATTTCAGCCACAAAGTTACTGATTCTCTCTCTCCTTTCCTATCTATCAGTACTTTAATCTCTAAAGCCTAATTGAGATACTACTTTCAGCCTTACTTCACACAGCAAGTGGGCACCAAGCAGCCTACCAATTCTACCTGATTTTCTTAAATCCATTCTCTTTGCTCTTATTACATATATTTGTCTGTGTTCCAGGACAGTGGTGGTGAACCTATGGCATCTGGGCTATAGCCAGCTGTTTATTATCACTGAAAGTTCTACCGTGTTTGCCATCACTGCTCTAGGAACTCAGGATTTCTTCTGTGCTGTTCTCTTGCAATAGCCTGAATGGGATCCCATCTTCTTGTCTTATCATCTCTACAGATAGGTTCCCCACTGTATCAGACCACATGATTTATTTTAAAAACTAATTTTATCAAACTGCTTCCTTCTTAAAATTCTTCAATGGTTCTTCAAGCACAAAATAGTCAACCACTTAAACTCTTTGCATTACCTATCTATATCTCCTATCTATCTATCTATCTATCTAGTGCAGGGGATTGAATCGTTAGCTTTCTCACTGAGCTACATCTTCAGCTCTGCCTTTTAAAATTTTGAGACAAGGTTTCACTAAATTGCTAAGTTACTCAGGCTGAGCTCAGACTTTCAATCCTCCTACCTCAGCCTCCCAAAGTGCTGGAATAATGGGCAAGCACCAATACTCTCAGCTCTACTCACTTCCTGACTTGCACTTAATACTGCTTTCTTTGCTATGGTGCTTCTTTTTAAATTTTATTTTAAAGAGAATAGTGAAAAAAAAGAAGAACAATAGCAAAATACCATCACCACAGACAAAAACAAAACAAAGCAAAAACATTAAAAATGATACAGGGTTTCAAAACAAAACGATAGGAATTAACTGTGGCTGTTATATCACATATTGTTATCTTCAATGAAGTTGCTCAGATTACCAGATGTAAGAATGCAAGATTGATCAAACTATTAAAGAGAATAGGGGGCTGGGGATTTAGCTCAGCGGCACATTGCCTGCCTGGCAAGCGCAAGGTCATGAGTTCGATTCCTGGTACCGGAAAAAATGCCCCCCCCCAAAAGAGAATAAAAAAATAAAAAAAAAAAAAAAACAGAGACAATACAGAGTTTCACTAGACAAGATGATAGGAATTCATTAATGGTTGTTACAGGGCATACTGCTGTCTTCAAATCAGTTGCTCAGATTACCAGATATACACATGCAAAATTGGTCAAAATTAAAAAAACATTTAAGCATTAACTGTTTCTTTCAATAAACCACCAAATATCAGCAGTACAGTAGTATGGTGCTTCTTAACTTCAGTCACAAGATACCATCTCTAAGACTTTAATTTTTCTACAGAATAAAAAAAATTTCAAGAGGTAGAACAATAATACTTGAAACTCATTAACTTTTTTCCTATGTAAATTTCTTATGTAAATTAATAATTTGATCAGGAAATATGTCATGTTTAACACACTGCATTAAGTACTATGAAAGATAAAGTTAGACATATACCTTGTTCTAGAAGAGATTCCTGTTTCTTTTCAAAAAGTACATATATAATTATAGTATAAGTTAGAAAAGTACAAGGGCCATAAGATCCAAGTAAGCTCAGAGGAAGGAGAAATTATATCTAATGGGAGAGGCTAAAAGGAAATAAGGGAAAATTTCCTAGAGGAGGTGGTATCTGGCATCTTTACAGAAAGGTTTGGGCTTGATTATGAAGAAAATAATCATAATTATTGCCAACTCAGGTTAAGCCAAGTATCCTAAATTAGTTTCTACCCCTATATACAGGGAATATAACATGTTCCTTGGGTAATAACTGCCCTTTAAAATTGATTCTCATAAGAAGAAAGGGATGCCCATTCAGAGTCTGATAAATACCATTTAGGAAAAAGCTCTCCAGGTGCTAAGCCCTCCTTACAACATCCTCCAAGTGAGAAATTGCTCTTAAGGGGACACCCGATTGACCAATTTCTAGCAAATTTTCTACACTTCTGAAGTCTTCACACAATACTTCTCTAATCACAGACTTAAATAAATTTCCCCTCTTAGTTCAGCTGACAATTCCTCAAAGGGAAGATAAAAGATATCAGAAAAATAAAATAAGCCAAAACTCAAACATTAAAAATGCAAATATGCTTATTTATTACAGAATTCCCACCCTCAAATACAATTTAATGTGCAGCCTTCTCCCATAAATATAACCCTTTTAATTCTTGGCCTTGCTAGTTCCGTTACCATTCTTCCCTTTTAAGAGCTGGGTAAGTACAAAAGCCTACATAACAATTATTGTATTTAAGGACAGATCACCACTACTGAAATACAGTATCAGCTTCTGTATCTTCTGTTTATATTCTTTCACCACTACTAAAAAGGAGTAAGACACTGTATCTTTGGGACCAGAAGTATACAGCTTGGTGTTAAGTAAAGAGATACAAATTGCTAAGGCAACACTTTTATTGGCATACACGGTTCATAGCTAGAAACACATGAACCCAAACAGCTTCTGGAAGAACATTTAAAGGCAATAAAAACAAAAAAGGTATACAGGTTGGACCCAAGAAATGGATGAAGACGACGGGAGAACAGGGAGAAATAGTCAAAATGTGAAAGACTCTGAGCCTCTAGTACTCCAATAAAGATAGTGCTGCTTATCCCCCATTAAGTTACTAGATTTCTTTGAAAACATTTTTGGGCAGATTCAAGAGGTTGCCTTTTTCCACTAAGTAGCAATTGGGTCATCTTCAGAAATGAAAGTAAATCATGGGGGAACCAAATGTGTGCTAGAAAATGCAGTATTATTGTCCCTTTCTTAACCTCTAAATGTTTTGGTTCTAGTTATTTATTTAAATAATAATTAAGAGATCACTTCTCAGGCCTTACTTAAACATACACACATTTTATTTCAAGACTGCAATTATATCAATAATACTGTTCTAATCTACCTCTTTTTTTCACTTTAATGACATACTGTTTGTGAACAATTTATCTAGGATACAGAGTCCAACTTCTATTTTAAAAAATAGGTATATACACCAGGCACAGTGGCACACACTTGTATCCTTAGCAACTCAAAAGAATGAGGGAGGATTATTGAACCAAGGAGTCTAAGAGCAACCTGGGCAATGCATCTTAAAAACAGCAGCAATAACAACAAATAAAGTAAGAAAAAATAGCATGCATAGTATGTACCATATACTATTTAATCATTTCTCTATAACTATGTAGGTAGGTGACGTTTCTCTGCTGCTGTTTAGTTGGCGTTCTTCCTAACTTTTATTTATTTTTGTTCTTATTAAAAATAATACTGCAAAAGAACATGAATTGTTATGCCAAGATTTCTGTAGGATATATTTCTAGAAGTGAGGTTAATGAGAAATATATACTTCCAATTTTCCTTACAAGAGTATGTAGTACAAAATTATCTTCCAGGCTGGGTGTAGTAACATACACCTGTCAGCACTCAGAAGGGGAGACAGGAGGATTGTCAGGAGTTTGAGGCCAGCCTGGGTTACATAGTTCAAGGCCAAGTGAACTATAAAGCCATATCCTTTCACAAAACAAAACAAAATTTACAAAAAGATTGCAGTAAATCCTCTCCTGAATTTCTAAGTTACCAGTTTTGTAATGATAAAAGAAAGTCCTTCTGTTTGATATCCTAATACTCTGAACCTTACCTAATCCTTTTTATTCATGTCCAGTGTATATCTTCATCCTGAACACTATGACATGAAATTAACCTATTCTGAAAACATCAAACTAGCATTCTTCAAAAGACCTGACCAATTCTCAACAGAAGGTGATACTTGCTCACTAACCCTGACAAAACCTTGTGGCCACTTTGGGTACTCAAGCACCTGATGCTTCCGGGCTGGAGATACAGCTCAGGGGCAGGGCACTTGCCTAGCATGTGCAAAGTCCTGGATTTGGTCCTCAGTGCCACAAGAATAAGAAAAAAGATTAAATAATCAAGTAACTTAAGCTTCCAACTAGCCATAGCGAGTACATCTAGGTGCACTATTTTAGATGCAACTTGGGACACTGAAGAGAAAGGAAACTGAAATCAGAACTTACAGATTACTTTTAAATGCCTCCAGTTCTTCAGTCATTTGTGAAATATTATCCTTAATACCTTTGTATTTCTTAAAATTGTAATTTCCTTGCAGCACCAATTCTAGGTTTCCTATGCAATTCCTGGACAGATACTAACTGCTCTATTTACAAGGTGAGCTCAACAAATTTTGAATAAATGATTGGCTTTACTACTAAGGGAATTAAAAACATATCTCAATAAAGACTGGGTTCTGATTTAGAACTATAATCTGAAGAAAGCTGAAAACAAACCAAAAGATATTCATAAATAAAATGTGCTTCACTCACTTGACAGAATGTTATTATATATAAAGCTAACTTAGACATTTTTTACTTGAAAAAGCAGTTTACAAGATTAAAGAATTTTAAAGCAAATACTGAAGCACTCTGTAATCTCATCTCTTCACCCCTAGATAAAAACAATTTTTATTTCAGAAGACTGTCTTTTAGCATGTAAACATTTTATACAGTGACAGTTGGAGTGTGTGTAGTATTTTGTATTCTACTGTCTTCATATCAAATATTCATGGATCTTTGTATTAATCATTCAGAAGGCTATATATGCTACCCGAAATAAATGAATATACTGCTTTTGTTGGGCCTCATCAGCATAGGCAGCCAGGAAAAGTAGGGAGGCTGAGGCAGGAGGGTTGCAAGTTCAAGCCCAGCTTGGGTAACTTAGACCCTACATCCAAAAAGGAGGATGTAGCTCGGTATGAAGGCCCTGGATTCAATCCCCAGTATGATGGTGGTGGTGGGGCCGGGGCGGGTGGTGGGGTGGTTATGCAAAAACTTCAACTTGCTCCCTAAGCTTATTTTTGGTAAAGTTTTCTACTTTTGCCACAGTTAGTAGAATCCACATACTAACTGTATTGGAGATTGTGGGAGACAGCCTCTAAAGTGGCTCCCTATGATGCTCCTTTGTTGCTCATGGTCTTGTGCAATCCCCTGTCTTTGTAATGTGTGCTGGACTTAAAGTTTCCTTGTAAAAGAATATAGCAAAAGTGATAGCCTATCATTTCTAAGATCACAGTATGAAGAGTCTGGCTTCTGCCATGGTACCCTCTTCTTACTATAAGGGAAGTCAGATCCCAAGTTGTAAGCAGCTCCAAAGTGAGGCCCATGTGACAGAGTTTAGGTACCCAGCCATCAACCAGAGAAAACCTGTGGCCCGCGAAGAGCCAAGTGAGTAAGCTCCAAAGTAGGCTGTCTACCAGCTAAGCTTTGTGATGACACTGTGGGGCCCACCAACAGCCTGACTGTAGGAAGACTCCAGTATCCTTGTAGGATACCTGAGTAACGGGGCACTCAGCTAAGCTGCAATCAGATTCTTGGCTCACAGGAATTGTAAGATAAATGTTTACTGTTTTAAGGCTCCTAAATTGTTATACAGCAACAGGTAACTAATATTTTTTTAAAAATTCTAATGTATCACTTCAGCTATAGTACACCACATTATTCAACAAACTTCCTTTTGCAAAAATAACATATAGCCTTATCTTATTTATGAACATTTCTATCCATACTACAACTGAACCTCAAAATCAATCCCATGCAGTTATGTGGTACATGTAAGAACAGATTATACCATATATTTAAGGAGTATGGATTTCAATCTAATATACCCCTTTTTATACTCAGAGTTTAAAAAACTTGTTTATTACTACTCACTGAGCTACTTATTCATAACTGCATCTTGGGTTTTTTTCATTTTAAAAATTTCCTTCACAAAAGGATATCATAAAATTTCTTAGAAAAAAGAATCAAGTTATATCATGTACAAGTACAAATTCCCTACAATGAATGCGATCATTATGTATACCTAAAATGTATCAATACAAAAATTTTTGAGGAAAAAAAAGAAAACTTCTTAGAAAATGCTAGTAGTAGTCTTGAGATGCTGTAGTATTTCCTGAAATATTAGTATTTCTATGAGAATGCAGGCTAAAGGAAAGATTTTTTTCATACGCGAAGGAACAGCCTAAAATCACAACAGAAATGACAATTCAGAAAAAACAACAAAAAGAAAAGATAACATTCAAATTAATGCCTCACCATTTATCTACAAGTCCATTTTTTAGCCTGTCTGTATGAAATCTGCCCAAATATTTAGTGAGCATCTACTGAGTACCAGAAATCATACTTAAGGCTGACATTAACTTGGATGAATATGATGTAATCTATCCCTGCCCTCTTCTCTGGCCTATAAGATTACCAGGGTAAGGGAAGAAGGTGACTACAGTATAATATGATTGATATACAATACACAATAAAGGTGAGAGAACACAGGAAAGAGAATGACAAGTCCTACTTAAAGGAGACAAGTAAAGCATTATAGAAAAGATGGGATTGTGTTGGAATTTAAAAGAATAAATAGAAAATTGCTAATTTCCTGCCAAAGACAGCAAAAATGGCATTCCAAGGGAAGAGGAAAAAAAAATCACAATGCAAAAGAAATTAGTATGGGTTCCCTCTTTTAGATTTATCAATAAGAATAATAAATCAGCTTCTTACAATCTCATTTATTCATTCAAATACACACCCACACCCACACACACCCCGAATATATGCTATATATGCCTGGCACTGGGGTAGGAACTAGAAATAAAGCAACAGGAATGATATTAGGTTTCTGACCTTAAGGAAATTAAAAGTCTTACAGAACTTAGGAGCAACATGCATTCATCATTAATTATGCTCACTTTGAATTGCTTATGGGACTTCCTTTTCATCCCTTGGGTAAATCACATTCTTAGTATGCATTAGTTTCTAATTTGTAAAATGGAGATATTATTATATCTGTACCTTAAAGACTATAAGGAAGATTAAATAATGCAAGTAAAATATTCAAACCAATGAGCTCTTAATAAATATTACCATTATTGCTTTTATTATCACATCATTGCTAAGAAAGAGGTAATTAAAGGTTTTAATGAAAACCTTTTCTATTTTCTAAATTATACGGAACAGAAGGAAGGACTATTCTATTTAGTTTCTTCTGGATTTTGTAAATAATTTACAAGTAGTGATAGTGTAACTGTCAACGAAGACATTAAGTACCCCTATTCTGTCATAAATTCCAAAAGAAGGGTACTGAAAACAATGCCTGATTCATCAGTAAAGTCTCTGGTATACAATCTAGAATTGGCTTTATTTGTGTATTAGTAGGTTTTCAATTGTTTACATATGCACTTAAAAATTAATACTCAGCCAGGCACAGACACTTGAAAGCCTGAGGCACAAAGACAGTAAGTTTGAGGCCAGCAGGGGCAATATATGGAAGCCCTATCTCAAAAATAAAAATAAAAATAAAAATAAAAACCACTGGGGATGTACCTCACTTTCCTCCCATGTGGAACCACGTGCAATCCTCAGTTTTGCAAAGAAAAAGAAAGTAATATTCGGTAACTCTGGCCAAAAGGTATCATTAATTTACTCTGTGGCTAAAATATAAAAAATAAGAAATTAAAAATAAAAAGTTGATTTATACTGGAAGGGATGTTTCAAAGGGTATGCGGAATGAGACTTGTAGTTACTGGTGAAAGAGAGGAAAGGAAAAAAGAGGTTGCCTGAAATGAAGAAATAAACTACTATGGAAAAGGGTGACTGAGGTTTAAAATTGAAAAATGTTCACTTTAAATACGGCACCGTAACATCCAAAGTTTTAGATGATTTCTTTCAGCTGAAGGTCTTTCTATGATACTCTAGTGTTCAAAAACTCAACAAACTAAATATAATACAATCATGTGCACTGAATGAGAGTTTTTTTGTTTTTGTTTTTTTTTGGTACTGGGAATCGAACTCATGACCTCAGGCTTACCAGGCAAGTGCTTATGCCACTGAGCTATATCCCAGGCCTGGTGTGCAGTGAATGAGAAAGATACAACACAAAGAAAGCAAATTATAACACTTCCACAGAAACCAAATCCCACCCCCACAAACACACACAGAATAAAAATTTTAAGTATATGTAAGGTAATCATATTACATTTATGTTTAAGCAGGAAAAATATAATACAAAACTGAAGTCTTCAATGTGGAAAAACAAAAGTTATTTTACACTTCAATTTTTACCAACCCCCCTCTTTAAGTTATAATTTCATGCCCTACAAACTATTAAGGGGGTTCTCAGAGGACTTTTTACTTTGTCTGTTTATTCACTTCTAAATGCAAAGCCTGACTCCAACAGTTTCAAGACCTTATCTCCTGAAGTGAAGACTAAGGAAAAATTTGAAACCACAACAAATTGGGTAATGCAGCAGCATTAAAAAAAAAATCTGAGCCGGGTATGGTGGCACACGCCTGTAATCCCAGCACTCGGGAGGCTGAGGTAGGAGGATCGTTGCGAGTTCGAGTACAGTCTGCGCTACAAAATGAGTTCAAGGTCAGCCTGAACTGCATAGTGGGACCCTGTCTCAGAAAGACCAAAAAAAAAAAAAAAAAAAAAAAATCTGATCTCCAAAGACAAAGACTTGAGTTTTCTAGTAAAATCAAAATCCAATTAAAAAATTCTGCTTTAAATCTTAACATGACTAAAGAATACAAGGAACATTGTGCTTAATATAGTCAACTTGAATGTAAGTTCCCTAAAGGTTGTAGAGAAGCAGTACAATACAGCAAGAATAGATTGTATTTCTTTTTTACTTATTTATTTATTTATTTATTTATTTATTTATTTATTTTTGAGCTGGGAACTGAATTCAGGACCTCACGCCTGCCAGGCACATACCGTGCCACTGAGCTATATCCCCAGTCCCCAAGAATAGATTTTAGAATAAGAAAAACACTGAGTTTTCCCTATTTCCAAATGTGTAATTTGGGACAAACTATTTAACTTCCTGAACATCAATTTCCTCATTAGTGAAATGAAAATACAATCTACTTTATAAGATTTTCTCCAAGAGTATTTAAACAATGAATAACATATAGAAAGTATTTGATATGTTTAAGAGATAAAAGGCAGGCTCTTCCTACTAATCCCTGTATCTATTACAACTCCAAAAAGTCAGTGATAAGAACAACATTATTGAGAATGAAAAGCAAAAACCAAACAAGAACTTTGGAGGTGCTTTATAAACTTCATCTTCATTTAATCTTTATTGATCAATACAACGCATCATAAATGAACTAGTTTTACTTCTAATTCCCTAATTTCTAGTGAGGTTGGGCACCCTTTTTATATGTGCATTTGCCATTTTAGGTATTTATTCCTGCAGCAAACATCTGAAATGCCTTACTACAGGTAAAGAGTATGGTTTAAGTAATGGAATACTGTCTTCAATTTTTTAATTCTATGCTACAGCCACATAGCAAGGGAAAGGAATGAATCAAATGAAGAACAAACTGTCTCTAGAAAAAGAGTATGAATTAGAACACATGAACTCAGCAAGACTGCAGGGCACAAGATCAATATATAAAAATCAACTGTACTTCCATATACTACCAATAATACAGAAATAAAATTAAGGAGAAAATCCATTTATAACAGAATCAAATGCTTACAACAAAGTTAACCAAAGTCAAGCAAAACTTGTACTGAAAACAAAAAGAAATTAAGGCTTAAAAAAAAAATGGGAAGCCATCCCATCCATGATGATGGTTTGGAGGACATCATGACTTATGATGGCAGTATACCCCAAAGTGATCTACAGATTTAACATAAGCCTTATAAAAATCAGGCATTTCGTAAAAATTGATGAACTGATCCTAACCCCGTTATGAAAATAAAAGACATCTAGAATAGTCAAAACAATCCTGGAAAAAGAACAAAGTTGGAGGACTTCAACTTTCTATTTTCAAACCATACTACAAAGCTATAGTACTCAAGACATTGCAGAACGCGTACAAAGATAGATCAACCATATAAAATAAAACTGAGAGTTCAGAAATAAATTCTTATATGTATATTCACCTGATTTTTGACAAGGGTGAAAGACTATTAAACATAATCTTTTCAAAAATGATGCTGGGCAACTGAATAAGCACATGGAAAGAATGAAGCTGGATCCCTACACCTTATATCATATGTAAAAAATTAACTCAAATATGTATCCAGAATACATAAAAAATTATAATTAAACAATGAAATATCAGAAAACCCAACTAAAAGATGGGCAAAGTGAGATAACAAGTACTAGCAAAGATATGGAAAAACTGGACCCCTCACAGACAGTTGACAAGAGCAAAAAATGGTGCAACCATTCAGGAATCAGACTGGTGGTTTCCTAGAGTTAAACAGCGTACAACCTAGAAATTCCAGTCTTATGTATGTACAGGAGAACTGTTGTGCCAGAGAAACTTGTACATGAATTTTTATAGCAACATTAGTCATAATAACCAAAAAGTGAAAACAACCCAAATGTCAAAGTATAAATAAAAAGTGGTATATCCATACAGTGGAGTACTATTCAGCCATAAAAGGAATACAGATCTGATATATTCTACAATATGTATGACAAGTAAAAAGCCAGGCCACATTGTATGATTCCAGCTATATCAAAAAAGAATCCATAGCAATACAAGTTAAGCCAGAGACTGCCATGGACTGAGGCAAGAGGAGAATAGGGAGTGACTGCTAATGGATATGAAGGGGTTTTTTAGGGGATTAAAATCCTCCAGAACTAGATAATGATAGGTGCCCAATTTGGAATACAGTAACCCCCTTTTATATGTGGTTTCACTTTGCTCAGTTCAGTTACCTGTGATCAACCATAGCCTGAAAATATTAAATAAAAATTCTAGAAATAAACAATTTATAAGTTTTAAATTATATGTCATTCTAAGTAGCAAGCACTGTTCTGTCCTCTCCTATCCTGTACCACTGTCTCACCCTATCCCACACCATGCCTCTACAAATGTGAACCATCCCTTTGTCCTGCATATCTATGCTGTATATACTACCTATCCTTAGTCACTTACTTGTTGTCCAGGCTATCAGATCAACTGTAAGGTATTACAATGCTTGTGTTTAAGTAAACCTTATTTTACTTAATAATGGCTCCAAAGCACAAGAGTAGCAATGCTGGTAATTCAGGTATGGCACAGATACACCATAAAGTGCTTCCTTTAAGTGTCAACACAAGAATGAACATAGTACCTAAGATATTTTGAGAGACGACATCCACATAATTCTTATTACAGTATATGGCAACAATTGTTTTATTTTATTAGTAGTTACTGTTAATCTCTTACTGTGACTAATGCATGAATTAAATTTTGCCATGGGTAGGTATATATAAGAAAAAACAGCATCTACCAAGGGTTGTGGTATTCCCCTTGGAGAAGAAGCTGTATACTGCACTAAAAAATGAACTGCACTGTTTAAAAGGGTGAGTTTTATGTTTGTGAGACTGAGATTATTTTCTAAACCTCTACCAACTAGTCCAGCTGAGCTACATCAGTTATCATCAAATGCTTACTTAGAGCCTGTTCCAGGCAAAATACTTTTATGAAGTAGGCTTACCTTACTTTCAAACGGTTTATACTGATTAAGATAATAAAATAAGGTAAAAATGAAACAAAACAAACCTTCGCTTGATATTCAGTAAGAAATAAATCATATTTTGTTATGGCTTGTGTCTAGATGTCCCCGCAAAAGCCTCAGGCACTCACAGCTGGGTGGCTGGAAAGGTAGCTGGATCTAGGGTGTGTGATGGGATTAAATTGTGTGATGCTAGGATTCACTATGCTTGATTATTAAATTACTGATTGGTTCAGCATAGTTCTGTGTGTGGTTAACAGGAAGGCCCACTCTGGGTGTAGGGGGCACTACCAAAAAGGTGGGTAGCCTGGGAGGAATAAAAGGGAGAAGAGAGGCAGGATGCTGCTGCTTTCTGCTTTGCTGTCTTCTGTTTGCTTGTCATAGACTATTTCATCTCTGAAATGCCACCCTGCCTTGGAGCCAGCCAACTATGGACTGAAACCTCTACAAACTGTGAGTCGAAATAAACCTTTCCTCCTTTAACTTGTGGGTGATGCGTTTTTGTCTCTGCATTGAGAAAAGTAACTAAAACACATTTCAAACATATGAATAAGACAATATTAAGATAAAAAGATCACATAAATTGGAGGAGGAGGAAAGAGAGAAAGAATATTAATCTGGAAAAAATATAGATGATTCTCAGATGCCATGCGTCCTAGTGAAAGATCATGACAGAAAGAAAAAAGGCAGAACTAGGATAGATGGAGAGCAAATGAGGTAAATGTTTTAAAGATGTGAAGCAGGACAATATAAATGAATTATTAAATGTGGGGAATATATACATCTGTATACATTTAAGCAAACACATATTGTCACATAGACATAAGAGTATAGTAATACAGCACAATACCTTTGGAGGCGTAATTATCTCTAGAGTTAAATCAAGCTTCTGGATTGCAGGTATATGGCCATGCTGTATTATGAAGACATACTGATAATATTTTAATACCAGAGTAACTTAAACTGCTGATTACTTTTTTGCTTCTTATTAAATACCCTAATAATTCATTAGAAACATTAATTCGCAGAGTTCTGCTGGGAAATATATTCAACAATATATTTCCCCTCAAATTACATTTAGAAAGTAAGATGCCACCTAACAAAAAATAACAAATACTTGCTGAGGACTTACTCTAAGTATATAGCATATTTCTAAGCAGTCAAGTTACCTTTAGATAGCTCATATCTACCATAACTTAAGAGTATACTTTTTAAATACAAGACACCTTTAGTACCACTTTTAGTATGGGTCAGTTTACAATTTTCTGCAAATTTGTGTTGTGTCTTTCTTGTTTGCTGTAACTTTTTTACTCACCCCGTCCCAATTCATTTATAGTATTTGTGACTTTAAAATTTTTCCTCAGTTCTATCTCCTTTTTAATATCTGGCAACCCCCATCCCCGCTCATCCTTCAAAACTAAATACATCTGTTCAGTTTATTCCTATTGTTAATTCTAATTCAAATAATTCACATAATTCCTTGCTACTTTGAACCTCACAGATGATGTTTTTATAGGATAGGATAAATACAGTAATCTTTTACGCAGCAAAGTAAAATTCTAAAGGGCAATTGGAGAAAAAAAGTTCTGGCAACAAACCCTAGTATTCATTGCTGAGCGAGCAGCAGTTATTCAATTAATTATTGTTGAATGATTGGAAAGTCTAATGGAACAGCTAAGGAAAACTTTGTAAATGTACCCTTCATCTCCAGGAAAGGATTATAGTTTGAAAAATTTCCCTAGGTAATTCTGATGTGTTATCTTTCTAGTCAAAAAACAAAACAGCCAAATAAAAAAATAAAGCTGGGTTTGGTGATATACACCTATAACCCTAGCACTCTGGGAGGCTGAGACAGGAAGATCACCAAGTTCCACCTGAGTCTGGGCAACTTAGCCAGAACCTGTCTTACAATAAAAAATTTTAAAAGAGGGTTGGGGATGTAGCTCAGTGTAAAGGGCTTAGGTTCAACCCCCAAATCACACAGCACAACACTTTTGCTTAAATGTACTTAGATCCTAGGAATGAACTAATTTTCATTTGACAGTGTGTCAATTATCTGTGATAAATCAATCTGACTGCCTTATAATTATTAGTACATTTTATACTTCTGAAAAGTATCTGCCACTTTAATTATTTAAAAAATAGACTTTTAGTTATAATTGTAAAGAGAATCCTCTTATGAGCAGAGTAGCATCTCATTACATGTATGATTTAGTATAAAACAACTGAAGGGACAATCTTGAGATTAAAGTGGATAAACAAATACATGAGGAAGGCCTAAGAGAGACTTAAACAACAGAAAAGTTATATAAGAACATTCATTCAGTTATTTCTAAGCTCAAAATGATAACTGTTAAAATACGAGAAAACTAAGCATTGGAAAAATATAGTACTATTATCTATTAGTGATTTAAACCATATAAATTTTTTTTTAAAAAAAGCACAGGACTTATCACATTACTTTTAAGCCTGATTTAAGACTAGAAAACTCTCTATTAGTCTTGAAAGTTATTATCAAATAATCACTAGTATCCACAATTTGGCCAAGTCAATAAATTTTCAATGTCCGTTCCTTCCAAAATTCTATTCTAGGCTTTGTAGCCTGTATTTGTATTTGAAGGCAGCTCAAACTGATTTAATTTGTATTCCATCCTCCAATGGCCACAATTATGAATGCTGGTGAGGCTGTAGGGTGTCATTGTTGGTGGGAATATAAACTAATACACCAGTATGAAAATCAATATGGAGATTACTCAGAAAACTAAAAACAGAAATTCCATTTGACCCAACTATTCCTTAAGTATTTTCCCAAAAGAATTAAAGACATCATATTACAGAGACAGACACATACCCATGTTTAGAGCAGCAGTTTATAACAGCCAAATCTTGGAAGCAGTCTATATATATCCATCAAAAGATGAATGGATAAGAAAATGTGGTATTTACACACAATGCAGTACTACTTTGCCATAAAGAAAGATAAACTTCAGTCACATTGTAGGAAAATGGATATACCTTGAAATCATAAAGTTATGTAAGTCAAACATATAGACTTAAAGATTGCTTGTTTTCTCTTATATGAGAAACCTGAATTATAAATAAAGAGCAAAATAAAAGATAGATAATAGGGAGACAGATGTTTCTCAAATGGGAAGGGCATCAAGAGACGTAGGGAGGGGGCAAGAGAGGTGGAAAAGGAGATTAATCACTAAATCATAACCAAGTTCCTTAACATTTATTATGATTTTTCCTTCTCTACATTCTGTTTTGAGAACCTCATCAACTTTCACTGGCCTACTTAGCATCCTTTTTTTCTGACTACTCTTCAGTATTTTAAAACTACAAAATGTACTTCATTATTAAGCAATACCCTGGCTCCCCACCACGTTTGAAACAAAATATAGAATTCTTAGTAAAATATTAACATTCCTTCATAATCTATACCCTGACACTTTCTGTAGTTTCAAATCATTCTGCCATGTCCCTTTTTAGGCTTATACTCTAATAATAATCTGAGGTATCTGCAGTTTCCAAATTCCAACTGTTGCCTCAGGCTCTTAAGTCTGACAGACAGCCTTCAAAAACCTAGCTTACAAACCATCTCTCCTAGAAAAACTTTTCTGATTTACTTCTTCCCCACACTAGTCTACATTAGGTGACTTCCTCAGTGCTCCTACAGCATTTTTGTTCATCTTAATCACACACTTAGATTATTACAACATGATTTTTGTTTTTCTGGCTGACAATAAGCTTTACTAGACTGTAAGATCTTTGACAGGTAGGCTGAAGTTTTTTACGTCACCAATTCCAATGCCTAATAGTTCTTGAACAGAAATAGGATACACACAATGTTTGATGAATGAAAGAATGCATCCCAGACCATGGTCATGTACACACAATTGTGAATGTTTCAGACTACTAAACTAATACTAAACTACTAAACTAACAGGTCTACTATCAACTACTAAACTAATAGGTCTCTATCTAGAAACTGACTTTTCCTTTTAGTATGTTCCAATTCAGAATCTCTATACCACTTCCAATATATATTAAAAAAAAGGGCTGAGGATGTAGTTCAGTCAGAATATCCTGGGTTCAATCCTCAGGACTTAAAAGCTCAGAACCACTTGAATTCACAATTGAAAAAAACGAACTTGGGTTAATATTTGCCCCAAATATCACTTGGCAAGTACAATAACTAGTTTAGATTCAATCTCATGTTAATTTCACTATATAATATCTCTAAATGATACACCCAGTTTGAAAAAAATCATAATTTTTATCATCAAGAGGTTGAAAAAAGATGTATGAAAATGAGATCACAACCACAACATTGTGGAGAGGAGCATTTAAATGGCTTAAGAATATTTTTAATAGGATTAGTGGATTCTCTATGAAAAATAAAATTAATTTGCTGCATAAATGAAGATGAATGAAAATAAAGCAGTATGACAGGGTAAAACTATTTTTGGAATATGTATTAAGAGCTATAAAAATGTTCAGCCCGGGGAGGGTAGAGCACGGCTCTAATCCCAACTACTCAAGATGCTGAGGCAGGAGGATAACAACTTTGTTGCCAGCCTGGGCAACTTAACAAGACCATTTCAAAATGTCAAAATTTTAAAGAGGGGCTGTAGGAGGGTGTCACTAGTAGAGTGCTTGCCAGCATGTACAAGGCTTGAGTTCAATTCCCAGTTTAGGGGTGGTGGGGGGCGGGTTTCAAATATTTCTGCCCAACTTAAAATTTTACTCATAGAATTCTATTCTAAGTGATAAAGCCCTGAAAAGGAAACAAAAACACTACACATACAAAGATCTTCTCTTGTTTCATTACACAGAAAAAAAAGTGAAAGCAAATAAAATAGCCCTTAGTAGAAAGAAAAAATTATGGTTCATCCAATGACAAAATACTGGTGATATTTTAGTTAGGAATACTAGTACTATTCAGGAAACCAGGAAAATCTTTATGAAACAATTCTTAAAACAGAAATGTATACATTTATTCCATGAATACATATACATATATTTAGCCATAATATACACATATAGAAAATTTTATTGAAAAATCTAGGCTGCTTGATCCTGCTGTCTTTTGCCTGCCACACTCTGAGCTGTATTTCCTCTTTGATGCCCCTCTGCTATGCCACTCTACATTAGAGCCAGCTGACTATGAACTCAAACCTCTACAAACTACAGATCCAGGCAGTACTATTAAAGAAGAAAGTAAACACTAGATACCTCAGCTGTCCCAAATGATTAAGGAGAAACTAAAGAAATTCACTACTAGATGATGCTAAGAAGAATAACCTAAGACTAACTGGAGTTAAAAAGAAGTGAGAAGATATCACACGTGCAATAAAAATGTCTATTTATAGAAAAATCATAGCAAAAATTTTTCCAAGTGTGAGAAAAGACTGCAACATATGTACAGGTAAGCAAGGCTTACAGAATGCCATAAAAGTACAGTGCAAAAAACAAGCTCCCCACAACATACCATAGTTGAAATCCAAAATGTTCAACAAAAAGTCTAAAGTCGTTAGAGAAAAGCAAAAAATCATGTATAAAAGTAAACGTATTAGGATTACAGCAAACTTCTCAACAAAAACTTTTAAAGACCTGGAGAGCTTGGAGAGAAGTATTTCAAGCCCTCAAAGAAAAAATTTCCAAAGAAGACACAGATCCTGCAAAACTACCTGTTAATATGGATGGAGAAAAAGGACATTACACAACACAGGACATCTTAAATGATATGTATGAACACCAAGGCAGGCCTCCAAAAAATACTTAAGAATATCCTAGACAGAGACAACAAAGAAAAACAAAACCACCAAGTCAAGTGGAACGAATACATCAAACAAGGAAGAAAACAGATCAGCCAATTAAAGATGAGTTCAGATTCCATGAGAAGACTAACGTAATTTGCATGAGAAGAGAAAGCAATGTTTGTCAGGAATCTTGAAATGACAGAACATTTTAAATCAAGCAACTATAAAAATAAAATTCACTCTGTAATCTGAAATAAAGAAAAATTTAGTAGGAAATATATAAAATTTGAAATTATAGATATAATCCCCATTTTCCAAGTAGCATGCATTTTTTTCCACATTACTTCTGTAATGAAAAATACTGAGATCTTCAACTTTGAGGTTCTTGAATATTTTTAAGTCCTAAATTCCACAATCTACCTTACTTATCAGAAAATTATATATAATTTTGACTTACAAGAAAATTAAAGGAAAGGAATGGAGAATTACTGAACAGAAACCTTTATCTGACAACACTAAAATCTTGGTGGGTATCTTCTAGTTGAAAATACCAGAATCAGTAAAACCATATGATAATTAGTACAGCTGACAACATGGCTCAACAGCTACTTAACACATTAGAGATTCAGATGTATCTGAATGTATTCTAGGGCAGTGACAAACGTCTTACAAATAAATTTAAATTTTAGTTTTCAAATCCCCTTATCTGAAGACTGAGGACAGTGCAGTGGTCCCCTGAAATACATTATGAACCACGAGTAACTGGAAAAGACTGCAGACTTTTTCTTTCATGTTTTCTTTCGTCTGTAAGACTTGCTCAGTATTCAGAAAGCCCTATCTTACCTTCTCCAATTAGGTCTACAACCTAAAACTGAGATACATTCAAATGTACTCAACATGTTTCTTAGCCCAGTGTGGAGGCACACACCTGTACTCAGCACTCCAGGAGACTGAGGGAGGATTCTAAATTTTGAAAATTAAAAAAGTTTACTTAAAATTTTATTTCTTGAGTGCTCAATATGGGTAAATACTACAGGAATCTAATGACTACTACACTGAGTCTCCTTTTAGTCTTTATAAATTGCCTCTGGATTGATCCCATGTATTCCAAAATATGGTAGTTAGGGCAGAGCATATTATTCTTTTAGTTATAAATTTTAAATATAATGAACAAAATTTACTTGATTTTCAAGACAGCATAACATTTTAAGATGCCTTTCACAGAAGATATGCAATTATTTAAGCCAGTAACTCTAAGCAAACCCTTTTGTTCAAATTAAGAAGGGGCGGGAATTTCTTTTTCTAAGAAATAACCAAAGGTGTTAAAAAACCATGAACAATTTCTAAACTCTAAAACAAGTAACAGAGTCATAACATATCTGACATTTGCCATTAAAAATGTTCTCATGCTTCATGCCTAGCAACACGGGTATAATATTCCATGGCGTTTGTTTCTTTAGTTTTCTGCCATCTGCAAAAGTGAAAACGTTATTCCAGCAAATTTGTTTCCACAAAATGGGAAAGTTAATTAAATAGCCCTTCTTCTGCTTTTCCTCTCATAGTCCCACTTTCATGTTTACTCTGACTCTGCTCTTGAATACATAAAACAGTACTGAAATGAACATACACTTCCATGAAACATGGTAGTATAAAAGCAAGGTATGGAATGATAAAGGTTGAATTTATTCCAGCTGATAATACTAGATGAAAGCCTTAGGTTTTAAACACATAATGGAAATGTGTAAAGGCATTTGTTTTTAGGTTATATAATGTAAATATTGCTGACGATTAAACCTTAATTTTAAATGCCAGAGCCTAAGCAAGAAGTATTCAAACACTAAATATATACTTACAGTATTTTATAGTTAGCTCTAAGTCTTTCTTAAAACACTGAACTTATTCAATCAGACAAGTTTTAGATTTAGACCCACACTCAAGAATTAAAATATTGGAGGAAAGATGGATTCAAGTGATATTCAGGCAAAGTATTACAAATGTTGGAACTGGGTGAACAATGACATTGGAGGTACAGTAAAAGAGAAGGGTCAAAGATTATCTCAAGTTTCTAGTTTAGGCAAATGAGTCAATGATAGAAAATTAACTTGCTTCATATAAAAAGTTTTCTTTCTTTTAAAATAGGAAGGATTGAATTTGAGTTTATATACTATTAAATTTCTGGTATTTGTGCGATTATCAAGAGGTGCTTGGTAGACAGCTAGATCTGGGGCTCAGGAGAGAAATATATTCAGGAGACAGATTTGTGAGTTATCAGTTCATAGGTACTTGTAGGAAGTTTTGTGAATAAATGTGATCAAAAGAAAGAGTCAATAGAACTATGGTTGAAGAATCACCTTGGGAACATAAATATTTAAAGGGACAGAGAGCAGAACTCTTCTTAGCAAAAGAATCTAAAAATGAGAAGCCAAAGACATAGGAGAATATGAGAACAGAGAGAAAGTTGTTTCAGAAAGTTGGGGATAGGGGTGGGGGATGTTAAAGAAAATGGCTCTTTCCTCATTATCCGCCTCCCCCGAAACAGCAACGTTTCTAACTATAATATACCCTATTTTAAAACATTAAAGCTGAATGGACAATTTTTAGCAATCTACTTATTGTACCATTCCTCATTTCTTGTTCTACTCTCTGTATGTTAACTATCCAAAATACATGATATTACTTTCTTAATTACAATGAAAAACAGCAATATCTTATTTCACCTGGTCAGTAGAGCACTTAACCTAACAGCATTTATTAATACAAATAAATGTCATTTAATAATAATGTTAACTGAGTTGGGCATGGTGGTGCACAATTGTAATCCCAGCACTCAAGGGGTTGACGCAGAGATATAGCTGCAAGTTTGAAACCACCCTGGGCTACATAGTGAGTTCAAGGCTAGTCGCAACTAAACAGCAAGACCCTGACTCAAACAAGATAACAGTAATAGTAATAGTAATAGTAATGTCAAATGTACCAGATTTTGGGGAAGTTACAGGTAAAAACAGGAGAGTAAAATATTCAATAATAAGGCACCGGCTAAGCTTTGAGAGGAATAGCTAAGGTTGTTCAAAGTACTATTTTTAATAATATTCTCATAAGAGTAGTATCAAAGTTAAAGGGTACAATTTAAACAACTTCAAAAGTCAGTCACCAACTACAAATACATGCAACAACATGAATGAATCTCAATAGCTAAGTAAAAAAAACCAGACATAAAAGACTGTACAGTATATGATTCCATTTACATGACATGACAGTCTAGAAAAGGCAAAACTATGGAGACAGATCAGGTTAACATGGGCTGTTGTAGATATAGGGAACTGCTTACAAAGGAACAACAGACCATTTTAGGATAATGGAAAAATTCTGATTGTAAGCGTGGCGGCTGCAAGATTATATTTCAAAATCATCTAACTGAATGAACATGTATAATTTGAATTTTATTCCATAAATTACACCTCAATAAATCTAATTTTTTACATATAGTCATCAAATCACTATTTCAGATAAACAGCATTTTTAGTGTGCTACAATGTATTTCTCATTATGGTTAACTTACCTACATTATTATACAAGATACTTCAAATGGCAAAGAAATTTTGAAAATAAGTTTATCTAAGAATAAAACAAAGCATTTAGATACCTTCCCTCTTGCAATAAACTCTCGTATTTTATCTTTAATTATATTGTCCAAAGGACCAGAACAAAAATTCCTCTCTATGCTTGACAGTTGTAACAGCTGAAAAAGGAACTCTTTTAAATTTTTATTTGATTTATTTTTATATGTAAGTTATATTACATACGCAATGTTAAGGATATATATGATGTGTTTAGCCCAAAGGCATAAGAGTCAAAGAGGTACCTACTATATATCCAGGAAAATTATATTTTGAAATTAACAGAATTATATTTGCCACTCACTAATCTTAGACTTAGAGATACAGTACTGAGTTTGAGTCCGTAACACTGCAAAAAGAAAAAAAGAAGAAAGGAAATAAACAGCCCAATTCCAACGAATCAAAAAAGCTTTACTACTGAATATCTAAAATAGGTCAAGCACCCTATGGCCAGTAGACAGAGAACAAATTATGTTATCAAGAGATATACATAACAAACTGAACAAATGCTATCAAAGGGGGGAAATGATCAGAGAAACGCAAAGCAAGTTATGCTTTCTAAGAATAATAATACTAATATAAACCTGTGTAGAGCAACACTTTATCATTAAGTTAAAACTAAATTATATATTGCTGACAGTAAGATGACCAATTTCTTTAGCTGAAATTGAGAACCCATCATCCTGTCAGATAGAAGACAACTGAAAGCAGTTTTTAATACACTGAAAAGTTAGTTGCCAAATAACAGTGTTGAGAAAACTCAGTGATGCATTTCCTGGCTAGGATTAATATCAAATATATTTTTGTTTTGCAAATAAATTAAATATCACAAATATCAATCATAAAGATTAAGATTAATATTTTAAAATAACATATCCTCAGTAATAACTCATTAGTGTTTTGGAAATTATTATATTTAAGGTTTGTAAAACAATATGTATTTTAAAAAATTAATGGCGATGAATATTTTAAAAATAAACTATAGCCTGAATAACTTGTTAGTGTTCTTGGACATTGTTACATTTAAGGTATGTAAAACACGATGCATTTTTTAAAATTAACGGTCAAAAAATTTTCATTTTATCTGCATAAGACCGCATGATTCTTTAGAATTAAGATAAATGACCTAAATATTTAAATCTAACAAAAAGGAATCCAGCATTTCAAAATTTGTAACAACTTTTGAATCTCAGGATACAGCAATACATATATTTTTAAAAATTAATATTGCTAATTTTATGCTCCTGAGTGCTGAAAAAAATGTTTCCTTTCTGACAAAGGGCAAACATATACAAAAGAAAACTTTAATAAAAGAGTTGGTGTATCTATGTGAAGTGATATGTTTCATACATGTAAGACAGGAAAGCAATTTATCTAATGACATGACTTATTTTAGAAGTTTAATGTATTCTTGGGTAATTTTCTTAATTCTTAACATTTTTAGAAAAAAATAACTCAGGAATCAGAATGAAGTCATGAAAATAAAGTTGCTCTGCCAACTTTCTGGAAGCTATGT
Organism: Chinchilla lanigera; assembly: GCF_000276665.1. Lineage (NCBI taxonomy): Eukaryota > Metazoa > Chordata > Mammalia > Rodentia > Chinchillidae > Chinchilla > Chinchilla lanigera. Next base: position 21,673,570 of record NW_004955426.1, on the reverse strand, counting down.
ATTCCTTAGATACACATATTTAATATATTCCAGTGCATATATTTTAAAATATCTCATTGAAATGCATATTTATATATTACAAATACATTTGATAGACAAGTATTTTCAAAAGACTACAGTTAAATAATCTATCAGCTATAACTGACCAAACACTTTAAGAATTTTTTAAAAATTATCTTGAGGGGGCAAGGGATGTAGCTTAGTGATACAGCATGTGCTGAGTCCCCAGATACTGAGTACCACAAAGAAAAAAGTTTTTGATGATCTACTGATGAGCCATACACGATCTGTCGACTTTATAATCAAGTCCTTCTTTTCATGAAATATTGTATTACAAAGTTTGAAAGGCAGAGTGGTAGGATGGAAAATTTAAGTGCTTTAAAATCAGGCATGTTTGAATTGGAATTCTATTCTACACTTCCTTGATGTGCCACTCAGGACAAACTTCAATTTTCATATTCGTGAAACAAGAACATCATAACTAACTTCACTGGGTAAACTGAGAAGTACAGATCCTGATACACAGTGCAGTTGTTAAGGCTACTGACTGGGTAAAACACCAACTGTGAAGTTCGTCCTTGGTTTTTTTGGCACTTACCTGCTGTGTGACCTTGGGCTCATCACTTAATCATCCTATAACTCAATTTCATCAATGAGCTACCCTCATACTATATGTCAAGGAATTAAGAAAACTGCACTTTGGAAGGCTGAGGCTGAAAAATCACAAGTTCAAGTCCCACCTGGGCAACTTGTCTAAACCTTATCTCAAAATTTAAAATAAAAAAAAAGAAAATAAATATAAAGCCCCAGCCCAGTTTCTGGCACATTGGAATCATTCAAGAGTATTACATATTATAAATGTAAAAGCAGTGAACATAACATTTAACATAGACCTTAGTAAGTATTAGTTTTCTTACAGTATTCGAAATTCAAATTTATCCTGAAAATAAAGACTCACCATAAAGGATAAAAAAAGTTTTACAAAGAACTGCCTATAAGGTTATTTTGTAATGGGCAAAGCTATGGATTAACTGCACAACCTCTCAAATCTTCAAGAGGATCAACATTCCAGCATAAATACTGGAATTAAAAAAAATATTAGTCATACTAATTTATAGGCATCTACTATACAATTAGTCGCATACATCTGTATGAATGAAATCACTCTCTAAAGCTGTATCTTGTCTAAAGCTAAATTATTTGTCAAAAAAAGATGTCAATATAAAATCTTAAAAAAATTCATAGACCTTTTAACAAAATTAAAAGATAATAAATATCTGTTGATTTCAAGAACACATATCTTGGATATATAGCCTGAATTCTATTTTAGTGTCTTTGCCTGATGTATATAATTTCCTTGACTATATGGCTTTTAAATATTGACCAACCAAAAGAATATTAAGATTTTACTAAAACTAGAAATTCACAGTTCTAAATCCTTAAGAATAAATGTTAATCAGACTAATCATTTACTAATTATAAGACCACAGGCAAGTTAGATCTGGCTGGGCATGCCTGTTATCCCAGCACTTCAAGAGGCTGAGGCAGGAGTATCTGAATTCCAACCTAGCCCATGTGATTTACTGACAGCAAAACCCTGTCTCAAAAATAATCAATAGGCAAAAGGCTGATGATGTAGTCCACTGGAAAGGCCTCAGATTCCACCCCCAGTATGGGACGGACACACACAAACACACACACACACACACACACACACACACACACACACAAACACACATCCTGGACAATTTTCTAAACCTTCCCAATCTCAGTTTCTTTCTTCTTTAAGCTGGATAATAACCATTTTTATTTAAGTCTTACTAGAAGAATTACATGAGATAATACTATAGGAAGATAGTTAACACAATTCCTGCAAATAATAAGCCCTCAAAATCTTATGCGGCAAAATCTATCAGGCAATGCTAGTAAAATAATCAATCTCTCTTAATATCACTTTGGGAATAGAAAGAAATATGCTTTAAGACAATGCAAACTTACAAACCCAACCCATTAAAATTAATTACAAATTTATACCAAATCAAAATTACATAAAAGACAAAACCTAAAATCACTTTTATTACTTTACTTCTGTAGGCAAACTGTTTGGAGCACATAAAATACCTTTTATAATTACAATGATGGCCTTCAATTAAGAAACATGGTTTTAAAAAATGCTTTCAAACTAACTAGAAACACTAAAATTCACTCTAGTAATTTTTAAATAAAATTTTAAAAACCCAACATTTCAGGAGACATTAATATCATTTCCTAACAATATGGTTACTCACTTATACTTCTCTGTAGGGACACATGAAAATAAAAACAGTCATTCAAACACCAAACACATACACCCAAGGCTGCCAGGATTTCTAATGTAAAAGTTCTACTTTATAGGAAAACACTTACAAGAAACAGTTATCATCTCTCAAAGATTAAAAAGAAAAAGAGGAAAAAGTAACTTGAACTCAGATAATTGAAGAAGTCACAAATGATATCAGTGTCAGCACTGAGCAACACCTACCTTCAAAATGAAAGCTCAGAAATTTCTTAAAGCAACATAATCTATTTAAAGAAAACTAGTAAGTGTCAGAAAATCCTTTCTTCTTCAACTGATTCACTCTAGGAATCTACGCAAATCACCTGGTCTCTAGTGTCAAGTTTTTTGTCAAAAACTAGAAATCATGCTGGTCATTTCTCTCACAGAAACATGAGAGTATTTCTAAACAGACTCAGGTCACCTTGAAGAAGGACCAGTTTAAAAATACAAAAAATTAATATAAATGACAACTGTTGAAAATAGGAAAAACTTTGCTTAAAAAGTGATCTTTGAAGGCTGTAAGGCCATAAATTACTACGAAAGCCAGTTCACTATGCTTAGGATATTAAAATAAGCATCTTCAACAAAACAGTTAATTATCAAGCTTCTATAAAGGTACTTAGCCAGTACTTTCCTATTTATATTATGACAAATAAATGTGATAGAATTAAAACATTTCTCTAAATAGAATTTTATTTACCTCAGACCTCCCAATCACCTAATACAAAAGTGAAATATTAGTTTAAAATTTTAGACTTATTTACGAATTATGCTTTTCCTAGTAAGCAATAAAAAGTTAAATGAAAGTACCTAAAACTCAAATTGAGTTTTTATTTACTCATCTATTATTAATTATGCATCCAATTTTGAGAAAGCAGCAACACTACAATAGGTTATGTCAAAATCTAACACAGTTCAGATATTTCTATGACAATGTAATCATTTATTAGTACAAAAAAATTAAGTATGGAATTAGGTTAGGAAGCCTTAGAAAAGACATGTTTGTGTTGGTACTCTAGCCCCGTCCCCCATCCCCCAAATGTTTTCATGTTTCAGTGCCTTGTTTTGCTTATATTTTTAAAATTTAATAATGACCACTGTGCAGAGCCAAAATTGTTTACTACTGTTGTAAAAAGTTTCACTTTTACCCCTAAAGAGAATCTCAAAGTCTTTCTTCAAAAATATTTTTTAAAAAATGTAGACAGTAGTATAATCATACCTAGCACAGGTTCAAAAATACACTCAAATAATTCCACTAAACAAATGTTTGAATGACTTTAAAAAGGAAGCATTCTATATATACTTCTCAAAACACTGAAGATATTTAATGTTCAATATGAATTTACTAGATTTATTACTTAGTTTAAAATTGTCTTCAAGTCAAATAATATAACTAGAATTTTAAGAATACTGGAACACTTAATGTTTGTCTCTTTTCACTGACTTTTTAAAAAAATGGAAATACTGTACAAGGTTAGCCACTGGTAAGTATCTCAATACAGGAGAGGCCCAACAGACCATCAGTAGAACACAAATTATCCTCTCCAATTAAGTTATCAAAAGTTTAAAGTTCAAGTTTAACTTTTGAGTATTCTCTTTTAAAAATGCCCAATTTAAATGGTCCAGGCCAAGCGACATTTTCAAATATATTTTAAAGAAATGTTTATGCTATCTTAATGAAAGCTATCACAAAATTTGTATTACATATGTAGAATTATTAGATCTGCAGCACTGGGAAAATAGGAGGAATAATTAACTATAATCAAATTCCAAAGGCTCAAGAAAAAAAAGATTAAACTGGTATTTAACACACTGAATCAAGCATCTGCATAGGGCTCCCTTAAAAAGCTCTAAACATAAGTTGCTTCTGATGAAATCTAAACAAGAACTATTCTTCCCATCTTTAGTGGAAATACATTCATCCCTTGACAAACATCTTAGTATTTTAATGAATAAAAGTCGCAAAGACAACCACAGGAACACATGAAAACCTTTTAAACATTTATAATGAAGCCCTTACCACACCCCATGGCCCCCCAAAACGAAACCTTCAGCTTTTTCTTAAAATGTGAAAAGTTCCTCCCTTATGCATTCCCTCCTTGGCATGTCCCCCATCCGCACCCCCCACCTCCAGCCCACTGTAGGCCTGAGGCCCCGTGGCAAACAGTGTCTAACAGGAGCAGGCAGCACAAAGACAGGAATGGGAGATTAGTGGGAGGGAGGGAGGCCGGGATTGGGGCTCAGCAGGAGCTTCAGGCTTTTTAAAATTCAAACTGCTCCCTGACCAATACAAATCACGGACACGCTACTGACTACTACACGGATTTATAGCATTAAAAACATGCCTTGTACGTGACAGCTATATTAACTTCACTCTTTCTAACATTCATCCGTACGCTTGTAGTAAATGTGAAACAGTTTGTTGTATGGAGGATGCTAAACTCAAAAATAAGGTTTAGAAAAGTTACTTACTCAACAGTGACAATAATCATTTAATAAGAAACAAAATATTTCGACCCAGTGGCACCCACTAGCAAAACAAGGAACTTTATTGAGCAGCGATGCTTCATTTTAACCAGTAAGGGTTTTCCTTCACTGAATATGAAACAAAGTATCAAAAGGGTCTAAGCCAGGTACATTTACAGTATTTCTCTATGCAACTTCTCTGACTGGGGACTTTTAACCTGGCGGCTCCCCCTTCTATCCATCTACTAAGGCCTCCATAAACAAGCCCTCACCACTTCTCCTGAACTAGAACTTGTTAAGATAGAACTGATATTTTTCTTCAGCATTTACAGATACATTTGACCTATTAAAACGACACCTCTCTCATTACACAGTCAAACATCATGGCACAAACAGCCAATGACAACCCTGGGACCTCAAGAAGATCTGCCCTGACATGAAAGGATGGCACCTTCTTTCTTTTTCAAAAACCTCTCAAAGATTTTAAGCATGACTTAATTTCTCTCTTTTTAAAGAATATTCGTCTTAATCCTTATCTCAGCACAATACTCAGAACATTTAAAATTCTTTGTATGCTTGTACATGTTTGGGTCAGGAAGTACCTGAGTGCTTTATGCACAGTCGTTTAAAATTGCCCTTACATAACGCATACAAATATAAAGTGGCAGAGTAAACCTGTCAAGTACTTTATACTTGACTTTGAATTAAAAGTCCATGTGCAATACACACTGTCAAACAACATAAAAGCTCTCCGGGGGGTAGGGGGGGACAGTCGCCTCTACATTATGGTTTTCTGTATTAAACATGGATGTGGATGGCTCAATTCTTTCAAAAAGAAAACGACTCTTTATTAACTTTCCCACGTCCACACAAGTTTTACAAAGAGCAAGAATTACACCGTTTTCGTGTCGGAGTATTTACATTGGGCTCGCTAACTGAAACTACTTCCTCCCTCCGTGGGGTCACAGGGGGAGAAGGGGGGTTGTTTGTTTCACTGGGACGCTCCCCGCTCCCGGACCGGGAAAGTTGTAAATATGGGGACGATCGGCGCACATTCGCTGTTAGTTGTATTGTTTCCGCCTCCTCACGAGCCACGGCTCCGCTCCCGGGCGAGGCCTGTCACCGGCCAGCAGCCGCTCCGCTCAGCCCGGCGCGCTCCTAATCCCCGAGCTCAAGTAGATTCCGCTGGCCCGCGGCCTGCACTCTCCGCCGGGCCTACGCCTCCCCGGCCGCCCGGCAGGAGCGCGGTCCCCAGCCCGGGAGCCGGCCGAGAGCGGGCACAAAACCACCGCCAGCCGGGGCGGCTGCCACCGGAGAGGAGCGAACTCTCGACTCGCCGCCGGGGCGAGCCGGGGCGGCCGGGGCAGCGGCGGGGAGGGAGCCGGAGCGGAGCGCTGAGGACCTGGCGCCGCCGCCGCCGCCGCCGCCGAAATAAAGAGCAGGAATTTACCTGGGCGAATCGGCGTCCGAATCCAAGAGGAGGCCGCGGCCGCGGTGGCGAGAGACTATAATCCGGGCCGGGAGGGGGGGTGGCTACGGCTCCTCTTCCGTCTCCTCAGTGCGGGGAACATGTAGAGCCGGGGGGAGACCAGCGGCGAAGACAAATCGCTGCTTCTTCTTCCTCCTCCTCCTCCTTCTCCCACATAGAAACACTCACAAACACCCGACCGGGGCCCGAGCTACCGGGGGGGCATCGCCGCGGGCCCGGGAACCAATCCTCCTGCCGGCGGGGGCGTCCCTCCCTGCGGCTTGGCGGTGTCGGGTGAGTCGGTACCGACGGAGGGAGGGGGGGAGGGCGGGGGGAAGGAGCCCTGTGTGTCTCTCTCTCTCGTTCCGTCTCTCCCTCTCAGAACAAAATGCCGACCGGAAGTGCAGCTGCAGGAATGACTCCCTCCGCCGGCGCCAAACACTAACAACCACCCCCTCTTCCCCACTCC
>NW_004955426.1:21636052-21666485 GCF_000276665.1 Chinchilla lanigera | reverse complement strand
CGCTCGGAGTCCCCGCGCGCCGTCCTCAGCCTCGGGGAGCCCCGCTGCGGGCGGCCACGCCGAGGACGCGGGCGAAGCGACGGCGACGGGGCATTCCTGAAGTGTGTGCCCCCCGGGTGGATGGATGTATCGTGCACCTTTCTCCTTTTGAGAGCCGGACTTCACGCCTGTCTGCGTGTCGTCGCTGCGGAGGGGGAGCACAGCCCCGCGAGGTGAAGATGACGCCCAGCCGCACTGAGTTGGAATCAGTCGTGCTTGTGATGCATTTATTTCTGGAGACGGGCGCTCGCTGCTGGACTTGCTTCTGCTGGCGGTGGATTTGATTCCTCCCTAACAGTCTGGATGAGGCCTGTAGGCGACGCTGTGCGAGCGAGGAGCGGCTGCGGCGGAGCCGAGTTCGGCGCCCGCGTCCGGGTGTGGGTGGAGCCGTGAGCTGCGCTCCCTCTGGGCGTTGGAGTCGAGGCGCCGGACCAGGCTGGAGTACAAACTGAGATACGTACTGTATCAAGCCCTGTAGTCGCTCCCTGTAAAACGAGGGAGTGGTTGCAGTGGTTCCCGGTTCTCTAAGGTTTATTTGTGTAAATGAGAAGGGGGCTTCCTACAGGTAAAAGGTGCAGTAAGTAAGCAGGTTATATTCAGACAGGCCGAAGTTTGTGTTCTTTTAGTCAGCCTTAATTGTACTGTGCATATGCGTGTACCAGTGTGCTAAAACTATGGGAAAACTTGCCTACATGTTATTCCCTTGCCCCAGAAATCACCGAAGGGGCGAAGACCTTGTCACTCCTTTGCTGAGGACCCTGCCTTGGGTTCCTATCGCGACCCGAGTGGGTAAAAGCCAGAGCCGTGACGTTGCCCAGAGGGGCCGGGGTGAGGGGGTGAGGGGGTGAGGGGTCAGGGCTCTGCCGGGCTCCTTCCCCAAGTATTGGTAGGGCTCTCGCCCTCATCTTTCTGGAGTTTTGCTCAAATGTGAGGTCGGTGTTTCTTTGCATGGCTACCATTTAAACTGCAAATTCCCTGGTTTATCCCTTGGATATTCCACCTTTCTTATCCTTTTCTCCTTCCCCAGTAGAATGTAAACTCCAGGAGGACAAAGGTTGGGTTTTTTTCTGCTGGTGTTCTGTCCAGCGGCTAGGCTAGAACAATACCATAAGGTAGGTGTGGTGACACCCTCACCTCTGTTTCTGAAGTCTTTTTAATATGTGCTTAAGTATGCCTAACATATTTATATGCTATAGACAGCTTTATGAAAGGTGGTGAAAACTGGAAAAATGCAACTTTGTTGATCTGGAAAAAAGATCATTTGTAGACATTTGAAAGCTCACGAACTGGTGATATTTTTTGCTTTTAGGTTTCTAAAAAAGAGCAAGCTGGAGTGCAGTAGTTTAGTGGATCATATGATCGTATCCATAGTAGAATGAATCATTTTGCTTTCTTCATCCAGTCCTCTTCCCAAATACACGTTTGCGTGTTATTTTCAGTGAACTGGAGTCCGAGAATTTGGTTGGCTTTGCCCAAATCGAACACCTCTGGGAAAATTCGTTCACCCTATTGTGCACAAACTGTGTAGTGTAGTAGGCACAGGGATTCAAATGTGTTTGTGTCTAGAGCGAGGAGGCCTTACATATAGGGCTGCATAAGGCTACTCTGATTACTCAGTTATGCTGTCAGGCAAAGCAAAAGCTAGATTTATTTTTACAGTTTTCTTCTGAAGAAAAGGTTCAGTGAAAGCTGAGATCAAGCTTAGTGTAGCTCTTTTAATTCACCGTTTGGTTTGCTGTTTCTTTACATTTATCTCCCTTATGACAACACGTGGTGTACCAATAATTTAAAAATATTTTTAAAAACTATAAAACGAAGGAAAGAAGTATTTCCTGGTGGCTGGCAAAGTATTCTTTTAAATTAAATAAGTAAATACACCAGTACATTACAAGCTATACACTTACCCTTTGGCATGTTATGCTATTTCACATTTTCATATTTCATTTACTGAATTTTTGCACAAAAAAGTCTTGATATTTTAAAACCACTAATAACAATTAAACATTGTTTAGTAAATCAGTATTCTATTTATTACAGGTTTACTCATTAATCTTAAGAACAGATTAAGTAACACAGATCTCTCAGAATATATTGTTGTCTTTCAAAATAATAACATTTCAGTTTGCTTATGAAAGGATAATTATCTTCCTGTATACTTAAATGTTACTGGTGAACTAGTAATTTTGTATGTCTAAGGAACTGTAGCTGGTAGACTATGGTGGAGAAAGTCCTGGCATTACTGCAGAAGTTCATTTTTAATTTAAAATTTAAATATTTAGTTTCTTCCCTCACTTAAATACATATTGAGAACTTACTAGGTGCTAATTAGTTTAATGTTAGGCATTTCATATAAAATAATGAAAACAGACAAGGTAACTTTTTATAAGGGCTTTAATTTGAATATGGTTCATACCAGTTTTTCCCTCCAGTATACACTGTTCCAATGCATATCAGTATTTCCCCATTAAATCAATATTTTCCTTGCCTAAATTTTAAATTTAGGCAAAATGTAGGCCAAATTGAGATCTTACATAGAATCAATTAATAGTCACGTTTTCTTGATTTTGTCTTTTTCTCTTTTTTGCTTGTTGTCACTAACACTATCAATTTGTTTCACTCTTACACTTTTAAAACTCTTATGTCCAAAATCAGTTGACTTTTAGTAGCCTTATATTTCATTGTTATATCCTTGTCAATTTTTGTTTGGAAGGTAGCCCAATAAATCTTTAATAAGACCTAAGATTGCCTCCTTGCTTTAAGGAATGAGTTGCAGGATTCAGTTTTATTTGCTGAGTGTATTTTTGGATATTCTCATATGTAGTTTTGGACCGTAAACTGCAGGTTTAATATAAATTTTAAATGGATTTTAAATATTAACTACCTGTACTAAATACCATTGCAAAAATTAGTACAAACTGACACATTATGAATTCTTTATTGAAGAGTATTTATCTTAAAGATAAATGCAATTTACCATACAGTGATGGGAATTTAAAAAAAAACTTAGAAAATCATCCCACTATACTTGTTACTCATCCTTGTTAGTGATAAAATTATCTTTAATAGGAAGCAAGTTTTAAAGGATAGAAAAAAACAAGTAAAAGATATTGCATGAAAAAAGATATTGTATGAATGTTTTATAAGTTTTAGACTATCAAAATTATTTAATGTTTAGGATAATTAGGTTACCTTTAAGATTAAAACATTGATGAGTTAGTGATGCTGATTTTGAGATCGGAATTGTACAGTTATCAGATGATTTAACAGTCTGTAAGTATGTTCCTGTTTCAAGTTTTTTAAAGTAAGTAATCAAATTTGCAATAGTGGTTATGAGGCTTACTCAACATGTTTGGTCCATTTTTATTTAGAGTCTAGAAATTATTTTTTTTTCCTTCTGTGACGGTCTTTATTCATTTTGGCCTATTCTGGTCTTCAAGTATAAGCTTTAATGCCGGGTATGGTACCATACACCTGTAAACCCAGCACTCAGAAGGCTGAGGTGAGAGAATCATCCTCAGTTTGAGTCTGGCTACATAAGTGAGTTCAAGCCCAGCCTATATTACATAGTGAGACTCTGTCTCAAACAAACAGAATAAGCTTTATCCTTTTATTAATCCTTCTGACCTATAATTAAGACTTTTCTCTACATTTATAGATTTTAACAATGCTATTCATTTATAACCCAGTGACTTAACTATATTTGTTTGTTTTAGCATGCCTCATGTTTCTAAGTCAGAGTAACCAGCTACATGTTATACAAGTTTCAGTGAGCAAGGCATAGGGTAGGACCCTCAATGAAACGCATTTCTGAAATATGATTTCAATATAAAGTTATTTAAGGCCATAAATCTTCATGATAGCCTAATCTTCATGGAACCTACACATATGCTGGATCTGAACCAGAAAGTTAAACTGTACATGTATTTTAATACTGAATTGTTCTAGACAAACATCAGTTCGAAAATAGTTTTAATACAAAATTTATTAAAAACTTAAAAGATCTACAGTTGGTATGAAGGAAGCTTATGATGCTCATTTTAACTGATCTTTCACATCAACTTGTCAAAGCATCTGCTGTAGATCAGTATTGTTACGTATCATACATCATGAAATTAATTTAGTGGGTTTTCTAGCATTTTGTATTTAAAATACAGAAAATAAAAAATCTGAGTACATCACATATGGTAAAGATACAATTTCAAATAAACATTTTGTTTATGTGTGTGCTATGTGTGCTGAGTTACCTTAAAATATATTTCTTACTGTGAATTATAGGCAAAAAAGTGTTGTTGTTTTTTAATCTACAGCGCAAGTGTTTCTTTACCTCCATCTTAGAAAATGGAAAAAGGAGGTTAGAAATTTCTGATTGCCTATATAATAGTGGATTTTAGAGGAGGCACCAGGGTATTTTAGATTTGATACTGGTTTCAAAAAGGTAATCTAGGACAGAATGTATGTTGGTAAAATGTCAAAGATGATTAAAGTTAGGAGAAATTACTTTCCTAGTAGATTTAAATTTGTTATATTTAGATTATGATTATTGTTGATCTGTTGGAGCATATTTTCTAATATTTCAGATACAGCAAAATAATAAATGTGAAGCAACAGTTTGTTTCTCCTCTCGGCTTCCCTTCAATTTTAAGACAAGTGTTTATTAATTAGTTGTAGGAGAGCAAAGCAAATGGCCATCTTTTACAGAGTAATTTATAAGAACAAGTTACTCCTTAAAAATATAACTTCTCCCACAAAAAAACTCATAAACTTTCAGTGAAGTTTTTTGCTGTAGCCAAAGTATATAATTTAAGTGTTAACTCTCACTTGCCATTTCATTTATTCTATATATTTAAATAAATGTACTTAAAATTGTATACAGGACTTGAAAAGAAAAACGACAGACTTGTGTACAAAATTAAAAGGGAAGACATATTGTATGAATAGAATTTTAAAAACCTAAAAATAAAGGATTATATGATTCTGAAATGTTTTAATAAAATTTAAAGATTTCTTACTGTTTCACTTTATTTGCTATGTGTAGATTTTAGTACTGTACTGTTATGAAGTCTATTTAAGGGAGCATTAATAAATACTTTGTTTTTCAGAAATGTTAGCCAGGACCTTTCAATGATAGATACGTAAGTTCTGGCTTTGTTAAAACATTAGCTATGTACAAAATTTACTAGAGAATAACATAAACATCTCTTTGAATTTTGAAGCCAAAGCTATTCATCCTGAAATTTTCAGTATAGCACTACATACCCTTACATGAGAATTATACTACTACCAGTAGGGGGAGATAAGTCAGCCTTACAAGGTAGGCATCTAAAGGAAGAACACATGACTTCCTGTTTTGAATTTAACTGTTGTTGCAGCTGTTTCTGAGTTTACTAAAAAGCAGTCAAAAAGAAGGGCTACCAATGTATTAAATGTGGATAAGGTGACAGTTTTAACTGACAAAATTGTCTCTTACAAACCAAATTGAAAATAGTATACTTCTGTTCAAATTAAGGACAGCACAAGGAAGGGTATTTGGCATCAAAGATAATTATTTTAAAACCATTTGTTAAAAGCTAAGCAAGTATAATGTGCAAACGTGAAGATGCTGATTTTCTACAATGGTTGGTGAAATGTGAATTAGAACAAAGAAGAACTTATCAACCATTAACCAAAGGAAATTTAAATAGAAATTTAAAAGTGGAAATGTCTCAGTATTATAACGTAAGATGGGAAGAAGGAAAAAAAAAAGCCATGATGAATTGCTACCCAGATGTAGCAGTGAGCATTTCTTAGTAACTCCATATTTACTTAAAGCTGAAATTGGATTCTAAATAGGCACATTTTAAAATTACAAAGTGGTACAAATAAATAGATTGAATATATTGTTTGTGCTTAATCTAAGAAATGGTTAAATTTTAGAAAATTATTACAGTGAATAATTAATGTAATGAAGTGATTTTTTTTTTCACCATACAACAATAGTTTCCACTATCCCTTACAGATAAAATGTACAGTTTTGTGACAGTTGTTTGGAGGAACTAGCTTAATGATATTCAGCTCATTAAATAGTTTTTAGGAATCTCAAAATGCCTAATACATTGGGTGCACACTGAGTAGACAGGTATGATCTACTTAACTGTTGTTGAAGTAGAACTATAAGAGCTGAGTGTTAGCTAACTACATCAAAATAAAAACCTGAAAGATACATTTTAAAATTATAATACACTAAATTGTAGTAGCCTCAGCATTTGCTCATTTTATGGAAACACTTCAAAACAGGAGAATGAATTTAGACAAGTTTTAGCCATATGTACATTTATTCATGTGTTTATTCATTTAAAAAAATATATTTCTTGAGCACTTGTACTTCCATAGGACATGAAGTACATCTTTATATTTTTTTTTTTCCGGTACTGGGAATCGAACTCACGACCTCCCGCTTGCCAGGCAGGCGCTATGCCACTGAGCTAAATCCCCAGCCCCACATCTTCATTTTTTACTAGAGAAAATTCTTAAATCTTGTTGAAATTCTTAGTTTCATTAATAGCAGTCATAAAAATTCAATACGCAACCACTGACTCCAAGAAAAATGTAACTGAGAAGCAAATCATTTAGTAGTGAGTCCTAGAAGGCAGACTACAGGCCTCCTGTAGGTCAGTTCTTTTTGTAACTATTACAATGTACTGATATTATTTAATATATTTGCATTTGGTGTAAGTTTTAATCATAGCAATGACATTCAGGACAAAATTCATCACGTATCACTCCTAAGAGGAATTTTAATGCTAAAAAAAGAAAAGAACAAATATTCCTCTGTGCTTTCTTTTTACATACAAGTTGTGATGAATATAATATAGGCTATTAAAATTGTATGAACTGTGATCTTTTAAAATTATATTTTAAATTTTGTTAATGTCTCCTTCCATGGAAAAGTAGCTATAATGAGCCTATAAAATTTATATTAATAAAGTGGCAGTGGCTTTATCATGAACCATTCCTTATTGATAAATATAATTCCTTATTGATGAGTTAATGCACATAAAAGTTCAACCAAAACTAATAATTATATCACTGAAATCAGCACTTCAAAGTCTGTGTAGAATAAATATTCCTAGTTTTATCTAGTTTTTGCTTAATAATTTAAGACTGGCTATAACATTTGTCACCAAAGGAAGGAAAAAAAAATAGCTCATACCTTGTCTTATTTTAGAGAATAAGGCAGGCAACATTAGGAAAAGAAAGTGACTTCCAGGAACAAAATCAAGGGGCTAGAGTTTCTTTAACCCTAAATTAAATACAGAAATTTATACACACTCATGAATGTTATTTTAAACATTGCTCCTTATATACTTAAAATATTTTTTCTCTTTGAAAACAACCTCAAAACCCAAATTTCTTTTGTAGTCATGTTTCTAATTTAGCAACTGTCTTCCTGTGTTGGAGTGAGTACTCTTCCAAAATCACTACTCTGAAGCCAGGCGTGGTGCACACGTGTAATCCCAGCACTCAGGAGGCCTGGGAAGGAGGATTGACCTAAGTTTGAGGCCACTGTGGCCTAAATAGTGAGTTCTAGGCCATTCTGAACCACATAGTGAGACCCTGTCTCCAGAAAGCAAAACCAAAACCCCTAAAGATGAAAGTCCATTCTGATGTAGCTTTCTATTACCTTCTTTAAAATTCCAAAGTCAACATTCATTAGCTTTCTCCAATACATTCAGATGATTCCTCATGATAATATCTAGAGGATTTAACTTTTCCTTATATTGAGACAAACTGTAACTTTTGCTTGAGGTAAGAAGAAATAGTTTGCACTATGAATTTGGAAGAGCTATAGTAGTACTTAACAATATACATGCAGAAGTATTTTCAGTTTAAAACCTATTGTATTATCTTACCTGTAAAAATTTATGAATGTCCACTCGGTTAGGAGTTAAGAATTGATGATGACATGTTTAATCTTATGTGTATAATCTTTTGAATTTCAATCCTGCAGTACTGCTGTAACAATGTACTTGTGAAAACAGGCTCTAAGTTTAAGGGATGCTGACTAGAAAACTAGTATGAAAACCATTTTGACCATAGTACATTTATTCAATACAGAAAAGAGTTATGTATGCTTCTCAAGAGGAAAGTCTCTAATTCTCTGTATTTTTAGGTATATGCTGTATTAATAGTAAGTGTATCAGAAGAATATGTGCACCTTAGAGAACTTTTAAATTCGTATATGCAAACTTGCCAGATAAATTGTTCCTTAAGAATATATAACATTGTTATTACTGTAAACTAATGAAGATTCAACAAGTATGTGCCCAGCACCTATATACTGGAAACATGAATGTAAAATTAATAACCTGGTCCTTTTCCTCATAAGTCATAATCCAGAAGCCTAAGTGAAATATATTTAAAACAGTGGGATAGGTAAAGGATAGTAAATAATATTGAAAGAGATATAAGAGCATCAAAGATACATAGAAGTTTTGGCAAAAACTTCACAAGAGAGATAAATTTTGAATGTTAGTGAAGAAGAATTTTCCAAGCAGATAACAGGGAGTTAGGAAAGAAATTAGCCATTCTAAAGATGGGGAAAAATATATAAAAAGGTACATTAGAAAGTTTTTTAAAATTTTATAATCTGGAAATAGTTTGGATAGAGTGGAAATTAGGCTAGGATCTGTTTCTCCAGTCTAAAAAAAATTTGTATTTTACCCCACATACATATATGTGAAACATTTGTATTTTAGACTAACTCCAAGTTAAATTTTAAAAAGTCACCTATTACATTAACGAGAAAAGATTATATGTAATGAAAGTGTGGTGTGGCTGGAAATTTCATACAGTTTAGAAATACATATTTAATTGCTAAAAATGTTCATACTTTTTCTGCTTTTTTCCCCCTTCATATTGAGCTATATCCCTGCCCCTCCTCTTTGAGACAGTCACACTGAGCTACATCCCTAGTCCCTTTTTTAATTTTTATTTTGAGACAGGGTCTTGCTCAGTGGCTAAATTGCCCAGACTGGACTCAAACTTGCCATCCTCTTGCCTCAGCCTCCCAGAGTGCTGAGATTACATAGGATACACCTGGCTTGTTCATACTTTACAACATAGTACTTTCTCATCTAAACTCTTGATGTGGCTCTATTGCTTTTGTAATTTCAATTAAAACAGGGAGGAACTTGGTCAACTAAATGAACAATAGAATGTAAAAAGGTAGAGAAAGGTGAATCAACGAGAAAACTAATGTAATTGAGTAAGATAGGAGGGCTGGGCTATGGAAGCGGGGATGAAGGGTTAGGATTAGACTTGAAAGACAAAGTAGAATGAAAGACTTGAACCAATGAATATGTAAGGTAAGAGAAAGCATGGGAAATTAAATATTACTGACAACTTGGGCCTAGTTCTCTAGATGGACACTGGTGCCCTAGGAGAAACTGTATAGCCCTAGAGCACAGAGTAGTAGAATAGATTGAGTTCTGGATAAGGTAAATTGAGATTCCCACTAAGAGATACCAGTTTAGGTAGTAGGGAAGATGTCTGGATATTCGGGAAGCAGCCAAAGATGACAGAAATCTTTATATGGGTGGTCAATAAAGCTACAGAGTTGAATACAGGAAAACTCCAGGTGTGGTGGATAGGCCTGTAATCCCAGCACTCAGGAGGCTGAGGCAGGAGAAATATCACAAGTCTAAGGCCAGCTGGGCTACGTAATGAGTTCATGACTAGCCTGACCCACATAGCAAGGCCCTGTCTCAAAAAACAAAAAAAGGACAGAGCCAAAGAATTGTATGGAATGGTAAGCCACCAAACTTTGACATGGTTTAAGAAACTATCGCTTTCACCCTAAAATGTTTGAAAAATAAGTTTTAAAAATAAGACACATTTAGTCAAAATCAATTGATGTTGGGCTCTAAAATCAATATCCTATAAGATCATATCTAATCCTGGGGATTATTCATTTACTATGTCTTGCATTTTACTTGAAAATGGGAGTCTAGGAAGACAAAAGTTGATATCCTAAGAGAATAAGAGAAACGTTTAATAACATTTGATCTTTTAGTGACAAATTCTTCTTAGTATTAAATAATAGTACAAAATTTAGTTATAGCTTCCAAACTTTTCTAGTAGTTTTCATCTGTTTTATCTGCAAGGTGCCACTCCAATCCAACCTACACACCCACCTCACTGTTCCTGCTGCTTCACTTTTATCACTCCTTAATCCCTATTTCTGTTACTACAGGTGCTCTCAGAATACCTATCCAGTCACCGCTGTCCCCACATATTTTGGTTTCTTGGGGGGGATAAAGAGAAGAACAAAGGATTAAGATGCAATATGTGCATGTACCAACTCCCTGATGAATGAATGTGATGAATGTATTCTTTATTGAAAACATGCTGATAAAAAATACATTTAAAAAAAGTAAATCAAGGGCAATTTCATGGTTTTGGTTTTTCCAGTTACCTAATGGTAAGAAGAAATTAATACAACCGGATGGAGGTGAAGATTTCATATTTCAGAGGTTTCCATATTTTTCAGCCATGAACCACAACAATAAAATATCTGTATGTCTGTGGGCCACGTATATTTTAAGTCATAACAAACATGGAGTTGTTGTCTATTCATTATTCAAAAGTATTTAGTTTTATTTACAAAGCAGTGTCCAAATAGCTTCGTCAGCTTTATTGATATAAAGGTGCAGAATTATGGGACAAGTACCTCATCTTCAGTTAATCTGAAAGCCATTGAGAAGATGGGCATAAACAGATCAAACATTGCTTAAGAACCATGGACTGCTGTTCAACAGGTGTTAAGACAACTAGCCACATGCAAAAAACTAGGACCCTTATCTCATGCCATTTATAAGAATTAAAATGGATTAATGACCTCCATATAAAAGCAAATCCTATAAAACTCAGAAGAAAACATGAAGGTAAATTTTTATGGCCTTAGATTTATCAAAGGATTCTTAGCTGTTAAAACAAAAGCAGAGCCACTAAAACCAAACGAAAGACATGAACAAATTGAAACCTTACATACGACTTACAGGAATATAAAATGGTATAGCCACTTTTGAAAACAGTTCAGAAGTTCCTCAAATGATTAAACATTTAGTTACCATATGACCCAGCAATTCTGCTCCTAGATAGATAAACAAGAGAAATGAAAACATGTCCATACAGAAATCTGTGCAAAATGTTTATTGCAGCATTATTCAGAACTGCCAAAAGCTGGCAACAACCCAGATGTCTATCAACCAAGAAGGACATAAACAAAAAGTGGTGTGTCCATACTATGTTATACTGTTTGGCCATTAAAAAAAATTGTGAAGTGCTGATAATGAGCTGCAACAGGAATGACTCCTGAAATAATTATATCAAGTAGAAGAAGCCAGTCACAAGAGATTATATACTCTACAGTTCCATTCATATTAATTAGCAGAAGCCTGTGTGAATAGAAAATGGAGTTCTATGTAGACACAAAGTAGATTAATGTAAGTTGTTTAAATCTGAAGATAGGAAGATGGGTGCGTAAGGTTACAGAGATTCTTTTTCAGGTGATAAAAATGTTCTAAAATTGACTGTAGTGACTGTTACGTGTATCTGTGAGAGTACCAAAAACCAATAAACTTCACTTTAAATGAGTGAAATGAGCTGGCTATTGTGCATATACCTGTAATGTAGGTACTCTTGGAGGATGAGGCACAAGGATTGTAAGTTCAAACCCAGCCTGTGCAGTTGATCAATGTAGGGAGACCCTGTCTCAAAATAAGAAATAAAAGTTGCAGATTCAGTTCGGTGCAAAGGGCCTGGGTTCAATCCCCAGTACTGGGACAGGGTGAGGTAAACTGTATATGGTATGTGGATTCTACCTTAATAAAACTGTTAAACTGAAATAAAACAAAACAAAAACAGGAATTGTATATAGACATAGTCCATTTCAATTCCTGATCCAGATTGACATTACTGGAAGTGGCTCTGAGATTTGATTTCCATAGACAAGGCTGATGCTTAGAAAATTCAAAGATGTCACTCTAAAGTCAGCTGCAGAAACTTAAAGTAGAATCCATGCTAATGAAAATTTGTGAATTTCTTTGAAATTCTGATTTCATTTCTATCAAACAGCTCAGCAGTTCTTTAAATTCTATGATTCCATTTAGCACAGGGCAGGTCTAGACTGGGACATGAATGCACATGCCAGCTAACACCTATCCATTCCCCTTGTTCTGATTTATACATAGTATTAACAACTCTAGTTCTTTCACAAATGCATGAGTTGTTTTTTTTTTTTTTTTTTTTCTCTGCAGGCTCAAGTTCAGTGTATGCAGATATCTTGCTTGCGGTATCAAACAGAAAATATAGTCACGTTAGTTATTTGGGTTCAAACAAAGTTGGATCCTTTAATTGCCAAAGTTTTAGATATTAAGTAACGCAACCGTAGTAGTTTTCGACAGGTTACACAATATAGCCATTTTACTTCAATACAATAAACTAAATCCAAATCATTTAGAATAGCACAGAAATAATATTAACAACAAAATACCTGAAATTATGTTTGACCAATGTTCCATGCCTAGATCTGGTTATTTGAGTAACCACTTTGAAGATAACAATATGTAATGCAACAACCATTGTTTATTTCCTATCACCTTGTCTTGAAATTCTGTATTGTTTTTATGTTGTTTTGTTTATTGTTTTGGTTTTATTTTGTTTTTGTTCTTTTCTCTTTAAAAGAAAAAATATATGAAATCTACATAAAGAAAAGTATGATACATTATACTAAGAACTATAAAAAGGGCAAGAAGAGAACTGTACTCAATTTATGGGCTTTTTCTTGGAAATTAAAAATCATTCTAAGGGGGCTGGGGATTTAGCTCAGTGGCAAAAGCGCCTGCCTGGCAAGCGCAAGGTCGTGAGTTCGGTTCCCGGTACCAGAGAAAAACCAAAAAAAAAAAAACAACAACAAAAATCATTCTAAAATTTATATTGAATAATAGGTAAAAACAGACAAAAATGTTTTTATGAATGAAGGGGATTTGTCTCTTTAAATATTAAAACACACTGTAAAACTAAAATAATTGCAACATAATTGTCACCAGAATTTACAGACAATTATAAGAAACTGGTATGTCATAAGCCAAAGAAGTGGAATAGACTATTTAACACATGATGTTAAGAAAAGGCTTTTTATAAATCCAGCTTTGTTTAGTGAGAAACCTCCAGGTCTTCCTTGATATCTCTCTCCCTTATTTCCCTCGTGCCCCACCTAGTCAAGCAATCATTAAATCCCTGTTTGTATATGGTACTGGGGATTAAATCCAAATTTAATGGGAGAGGGGGTCTTGGGGATTAAAGCTATATTCCTAGTCCTTCATTTTGTCTTCTAAATATCTGTTGAATCTGTCCACTTCTCTTTGTCTCCATGTCTTAACACTTAAATGTCTTCCAACTGGATTTTTAAAATCATAGTTTAAAAAGATATTAACTTATAGAGGAATAAGCACATAATCTTATATTTAAAAATCAGAAAAAATACATCATAATATCAATTCTGTTACTTTAAAAACTGGCTACAGAGAACTACACACTAACATGGAATCTCTGAAAGGTAGGCTTAACATTAATCAATTTTTCTCTCACACTTTCTTTTTGGACACTAACTTTTTATCATTAGCCAAGAACAACCAACCAAAATATACATACTTTATAGTTATTAGGAATCATTCTGAAATGTTGGTGAATCCAAACACACCATTTCAGCAAACTTTAATAAAATGGAAAATTTCCATATTGTATTTAGAATTTAAAAGTGATTAAAATTATCCAGTTCATTTTATTAGAATAATAGAATCTAATGACTAAAATATAGCCAAAAGATTCTTAAAATAGAACACAAAGAAAATTCTCAGTTAAATACTAAACATTGAAATCCAATAGTAAATAATCTACCATAACTATGTTCATAACAGCACTGCAAAGATGTAAACCCATTAATATAAAACATACCATATCAGTCAGTTAAGTCAGAGAACACATAGAATGTTTTCAACAAATACACACAAGGTGTTCAACACCTATCTCATGTAAAATCTCCTGGAAAGAGAACAGAAAGTTATTTGGTAAAAGGGACTACAGAAACTGGGTATTTGGAAAAAATCTTGTTAGTGTTTCATCACCTACCAAAATCTCATATATTATAAAGAATTATAGTTAAAAATTAATCACCTCAAATCTAAAAGAAACCATGAAAAATGTATACAACATTTTTGAATTAATAAGAATTTTTGAACATAAAAATGTAGAAAATTTAAAGGAGAAAAAATATAAATTAACTTACAATATTCAGAATTTCAGACTAACTTTTCTTGGATTATTAATCAAATATAATCTAAATTCTAAATAAAAATTTTGTTCTAGTGATATGACCAAGTGATCTTTGTACTTATAAGTAACAAATCATACACTTTCTTCATTTGTGCTTTGGTAGTTCATGTAGAACTTCACACACACACACACACACACACACACACACACACACACATCATGTACTGCATAAAGTCATTTCAATCAATGATGGATACACACAGATGGTCCCATAAGATTATAATGAAGCCAAAAAATTCCTATTTCATAGGAACTGCATTTTACAGTGCCTTTTGTATGTTTACATATGAAAACATCTCTGTTACAGTTGTCCACAGTAGTCATTACAGTAATATGCTGCACAGGTTTGCAAGATCGCAATAAGCTATATATATCATAGAGTCTAGATGTGTAATAGCCTGTGAACATGTAGGTTACCTAAGTATATTCTAGATGTTTAGACAATGATGTTTAGACAATGATGTTTAGATGTTTAGACAATGACAAAATTGTCTAATGAAGCAATTTTCATGTACTCCTGTCCTTAAGTGATGAGTGACTGTTAATATATTAATATATTTCACTCTTTTGAAAAAAATCTGTTCCTCTGTTCTTGTGGTTTCAGAAACAACACAATGCTTAGGTAGGCATTCTATAAACATTTGTTGAATTAATGATGACCCCTCTCCCAGTGTTCACATTTCAATTAAAAATTAGGAGTTTCTGATATTTTTTTTCTTCCATATAACTATCAGACAAGAAATAACCTATAACTTGGAATCATACTAAGGATAAAACTCATGGATTGTAATTTGAGGTAGGATTTGCCAACATTACACATTGTAGCAAATCATTTCTTTGTGGACACGGTGACAGTATGATTACTTTCTTGTTGCTGGGACAAAAACCCAATAGGTCCAAGTTAAAGGAAGAAAGGTTTATATTTTAGCTCACAGGTTGTAGAGATTTCAGTCTATATTTAGCTGGCTCCAAGGCAGGGAGGCATGGCAGAGGGGCATGGCAGAGGAGAAACAGTCCATGGCAGGACAGGCAGGAGGCAGCAAGCAGTGGGTCTGCCTTCCTTCTTTTCCCCTTATATTCCATCCAGGCTATAAGCCTACTGATTGCTATCACCCACATCCAGGGTAGGAGTTCCCATTATCCACACCCAGAACTATGCTAAACCAACCAGTGGACTAATTTAGTGATCACACATCTTTGCTCCATATTCACATACCCTTAACCTACATTCATGCACCCTAGATCCAGTGACCCCTGAAAAGCCCCACCTATGAGCCCATGTGGCTTTGGGGGGACATCTAGGTATAAACAATAACAATGATATTGTTTCTACCAAATTATTTTAGCATAAATGAACTAAAGCAAGTCACTATACTGCCTATTGCTAAATTATTTCATAGAACATTCATTAGTCTTGCAAAATGATCTCAAAATAAAGAGTTCTTTGGCCATATTTCTCTCTTAAAGATTTGTATATATCAACACATTAAAAGCTCTGAAAAGTGCTTGCTTCAGCAGCACATATGCTAAAAGTTCTGAAAAGTTCCTCAACAAAGAAATCTGTTAAATTTGTTTAACTCATTTTCATTTTTGATCATGAAATAAATGCTTCTGGTGCATAATCTTTATTAATGTCCTACTGTAGAAAGACCGTATTTCCTAATTCTAAGGTGAACTGATTCAAACATTTTAGACATGGAGTATACATACATTGTTCAAAATTTGTTTTCTAACTAAACCAAATTAAACACACATGATTAAAACAGGCCCACATTCTCTTTACATATTCTTTGACCTTATATTGTTTGAGTTTTTATTATATAAATAAGTCCATGTTTGTAAGTCAACACATTTAGTATTATCTTTTCAATAGTTTTAACAATTTAAACCTTTAATATTTAAAAATACTTGTGAAATATGTTTATTCAGGTAAAATCAGTAAGATTTTTTAAAAATATGAAGTACCAGGATTTATATAGAAGAAGACATAGGATATTATAAGAATAGTTCAAATTTTGGCCCAGAGGCAAATTTTACATCCTGGAATGTTATTTTTATGTTTGGACTTTGCTGTTATTAATTTGAAATTTTATTTGGTGATATATGTTATGTATATGTATAATTTCATCAATCATGACTTTGAAAATTGAGATTTAAATAAGAAATTGATAGGACTTGGGATGATAATCAGGAATGTTAACACTTAGAAACTTACTTGTGCTGTGAGGAATTGGCATTGTAATGTGAAAGAAGTTACCTCTGTGTAATGGTACTTTATTTCTATTTTCTTCTTTTGTCTCTCTTCATTTTCTAACATTTCTATAATAAATATAAATTAAATCAATAATAAAAAAATCACACATTTTCATTTTTAAAATCTTTCGTAGAGAAAGATAATGGAAAAGTTGCAAACATTTGAGACAAAAAGAGTTAGGGTAGCTGTCGGCCAAATTGTGATAAAGGCAGTTTATCTCCAGCACTCTCCCTTTCTCCAGCTTATTCTTTTTACCTCTAGTTAATCTGTGCCCTCATACTTAACTAACTAATGACCCCCATTTCCTCTTATCACCACTAGAATAAAATATTCACTGTCCTTTTCCCAGCCTGGCACTCCCTCTTCTCCTACCTTGTGACTCACAAATGAACTTTGAACAATTATAAGTGGAATTCACATTCTTTTCAGTTAGTTTATTATAGTGATATGAGGCTAACAGACTGAAGTGAAACATTGGTTGGCATGAGTACACACACACACACACACACACACACACACACACAATCAATGAGCCATAGAACATCTGTTTAACAATATCATTGATGTTTGATGAAGGTTTCACCACTTCCCCAGTGAAAATAGGAATAACAGCCAATAACACTCTAATTATTTGTACTGTTTATAGATACACATATTAGCTATTTTCCTGATAGAGTTTCTGTAGTTCAATCTTTTTCCAATTAAATTAATATTTTATGACAAAGCCTGAGGTTTAAAAAGCCCCTTTTGGCAATATTAAAGACAAAGTCTAAAGATTTGTAGTACCTAAGAATGGCACCTTTTACAGATTTTAGTATGTTGCCTACTCCTAAACCAGTTGCCTGCTCCTACATACTTCTGAATTAGATGCTTTACCTTTAGTAGTGATTAGGCCACGGGGTAGTATAAGATCAGAGTGCTAAAATGTGGACCTGAAAACACTGCCTTTTCATTTATTCAGATATAGTTGGAAACAGTCTATATCGTAGTTAAGAATCTGGATGTATTTCCCTACCCCAACACATCATTTAACTTTCTAAACCCCAGTTTCCTCATCTGAAGTTAGAAATTATAGTCAGATTTAATTAATATGACTAAGGGCAGCAATTTTTTTTATTTTAAAGAAAAAAAATAAACAAAAACAATGGTATAAAATTTCAAAACAAGATTTAGGAGAGAAACAAGATTGTAGAAACAAGAGGTAGTACACTACATATTGTTATCTTCAAAGTAGTTGCTCATATTATAAGATATAGGCATGAAAAATTGATCAAAAAATATAGGCATAAACCTCTTTTCAATGAACTAACGGCAAATAGTAGTATATCTTAGCTATCCTGTGTATATGTGTGTGTGTGTGTGTGTGTATTTTTCCTTTTCAAAGGGCATGAATTAAATGAGATAATACTTGTAAAGTTACAGCACAGCGTCTGGCATATAATCAATTGTAAATAAATGTTTATTATTGTTAGAAAGTTTTAATTCTGACCTTCATAGTAAGTAAATAAACTTTATACCAGGTAGGTAAAGTATCCCAAATAATCCAATGTACATACTTTTAAATACTATCAACCTCATAAGACTAAATTTTTGCAGTGAGAAACAATATTTTTTGAATCCCTATAAACCATTTGAAAATTTTAAAAGTTCCTTTCTTTAATGTCTCCTCTTCTCGAAGAAAAGAAATTATCAGTTCACTTTTCACAGATTTTTTGAAACTTTCCGCATTACTAAAATTAGAAACCAAGAAATATCCTTGGTTTTACTAAGAAATTAAGATGCTGCGACTAAAGTGTTACAAAGCTGTATCTACTTCACTGATGAATAAACTGAAAATGATTTGTCCAAGTTACAAAGAATTTATAGGAAGGGCATAAACAGGTTAGATAAATTCTAGTAATTCACTAGCACATGGCTATATACCCACGTTATCACAGAAATAGTATGTCTCCGATAGCATTATTGGCTATTGCTTATTATATGCTCTAGAAAAAAACAGTTGTGATATTCTTAAGACTTTAATGGGTTTAAAAGAGAAATTTTAAAAAATATTTTTGCATTCTACATTGGTTAAAAGTAAACGACAAAAACGGTACACTTTCTTGAGTAAGAAAACAGCCTGAAGGTCATCGTTGACATTTTGGTTCTCCCACAAACTTATAACATCACCACGTTAAGCTGAACAATTAAATATCTAGCTAAATGGTTTCAGTTGCGAATGAGAGACAAGTGGACTGCGTAAGTCCTGTAACGTGGACCTACGAGGGACTCACATCCTACTCCACCTACGAGGGCTCACATCCGTGATCTCTTCACTTGTAGTTTTGTGTTTCTGAGTACATTTCCTGAAATGAAATTTCCTTAGTCTTTTTCGCGGAAAAGTGGCTGAGATAAGGCGCGCAGAGCCCAGCGCTCGCAGGCGCCGGGAGCCCCCTTCGCCGCTGCTCCTCCGGCTGCGGCAAACCGCGACTGGGGAACGCGGGCCGCGCGCGGGTCCGCGCGGGGAGCAACGCCCGGCGCGCGCGCCCCGCCTCCCCCGCGCCTTCCTCTCCTCTCCCTCGCTCTCGCATTTTCCTCTGTGTTGTAAACCCTAAAAGTTATTTGAAAACGATCAAATAATACTTAACAATTACACATTTACTGAGTAGCTTCCATGAAAACAAGCCGTTTAGGTGGTGAAGCTGTCTGAGCCAAGACGTTCGTTTTCCCGCCCGCTGTCGCCCACGGCCCCTCGGTGCGGAGTCCACTCTCGGGGGACTACAGCGTGAGCGTCGGCTCTGCGTCTCGGCGCGGGTCCCGCGTGCGCTCCCGGCCCCAGCCCGCGCGCCCGAGGGACCAGGTCCAGAACTAGGCATTCCGTGAGCCGTTACAAGTGACGGAAATTCCTGATGCGGGACGGCGCGGTGCTTGTGTATCTGCAAGGAGCCACACGAACAGGCACTCGCTGTTACTCGAGGATTAATTGTGACACGGAGGGAGCGAGCGAGCGAGCGCTGCTTACCTGAGCGGGAAGCCTCGGGTTAAACCATTCTTCCCAGCCAGTTCTTGTTTGTGACTGGAAGAAAGTCTTAACTTGCAAATTCACTGCAGATTTACTTATGTTATCGCACATATTTGTTGATCATAATTTGTTCTACTGATTCCACTTGTAATTGTGAAGATTATTTATTAAATACGAGGCTAAGTAAGTTATATTTCTAAGAAAACGCCCCCACCTTTCCGGGAAAATGGAACCGTCCTCCGGCGGTCCAGTGGGTCTCAGGTCCGCTCCACCCGCGGGCTGCAAGTGGCGCTGTGTGTATTGGAGCGAAGAGGGCAAAGGACTGTGAATTATAGTAAAAAGAAGACACTTTTCTTGTTTAGAGTTGGCTCACCCTAATGGAGCTTTGAAAAATGCAAATAATGAGAGGAGGAGAATTTAGAAAAAGAAATCATTTAGTACTGAGATACTCAAACTACAACGAACCAATTTTACACAGTTGACATGATTTAAGTATATTACGATGAATACTTTTTCAAAGTAGGAAGCACTAAATATAAAGATCACGGAAAGTAACGTGAAGTTTTCACTTTTTAAATGAGAATACTTTTATCCCCCTAATTTTTATAGCACATGATCATTGCTTTTTAAAAAAATCGAACAGCACACAAAAGCATAAAAGAGAAAATAAAAGTCATCTTCAATTTCACTGCCCAGAGATAATCACTGCTAAAATTTTACCAATTTCTAGCTATGTTTTTTTGTTTGTTTGCTTCTTGTTTTTTGATTTTTTTGAAACAGCATCTCACGGAGTTCAGGCTGGCCTTGAGTTTACTTAGCCCAGGCTGGCCTCGAACTTGTGGCGATCCTACTGCCTTAGCCTCCCAAGTGCTGAGATTGCATGCTCGTGCCACCACCCCAGGCTCTAGCTATCTTTTAATGTACAGACATATTTATAATTTTTTTTTAACCTGGGTCATTCTATATGCATAGAGTTTTTGTAAACTGCTTTTTAGTGAAGTAAAATGTTGTGTACATCTACTGTTATTATAGGGCTACATTATTTTTTATCTGACTGTGTAGTATAGTTAAACAATAAGTTAATCAATTCCTGTTAAAAGGAAATTGCTTTCCAAATTAAAAAAAAAGCGTATAAGTAGTACTATAGAGAATATCCTTGTATATACAACTTTCAAGTACTTCCACATATATCTCCTAAGAATCATTTCTAGACGTGTAATCATTTCTAGAAGTGGAATCTTCTTGAAGAAAAAAATTTATTTAAAAATTTGAGCCAGGCTTGGTGGCACATGCCTGTAATGCCAACACTCAGGAGGCTGGGACAGGAGGACCCAACAAGTTTTAGGCCAACCTTGACTACATAGTGAGATGCTGTATCAAAATAAATTAATAAATAAAAATTTGATACTTATTTTCTAACTGCTGTCCAGACAAATTCAAAATTCCACAAGTACGAGAGAGTATCCATTTCTTTTTAAATTTTATTTTATTATTTTTTGTTTTTTGTTTTTTTTTCCGGTACCAGGAATCGAACTCACACCCTTGTGGATGCCAGTCAGGCTCTGTGCCACTGAGCTAAATCCCCAGACCCCCTTTTTATTTTAAAAATTAAAAAAAACAACATTGACAAAACAACAATGAAGACAAAATCAAAACAACACAAAAACAACAAAAATGATACATGACCTCAAAACGAAATGATAGAAATTTACAATTGTTGCTAAATTACATACTGTTATCTTCAACCAAATTGCTCAGTCCACCAGACATAAGAATGTAAGATTGATCAAACAATCAGACAGTAACAAGTAAAAAAAATAAATAAAACATTGTGAATGATGCAGAGCTTCACCATACAAGATGTTAGTAGTGCAACAATGGTTCTTATACTGCATATTGTTTTCAGAGCAGTCATTCGGATTATCAAATTCAAGCATGCAAAATTGGTCAAGAAAAAAGAAAATTTTAAGCATTGACTGTTCCTCTCAACAAACCACAGATATCAGCAATACACCTATTCCAGCTTCCTTATATATACATATAAATTTTTTCATTTAAAAAAACAACATAACAAAAACAAATACATAAACAAAACAGCATAGAGAACAATAAAAATGATACAGAATTTCAAAACATGGTGATAGGATACTAAAAATGGTTATTGTATTATGTAATGTCATCTTCAAAATGGTTACACATATAACCAGATAAAGAGAGTATCCATTTCTAACAAATACCACTAATAATCTTTTTCATCTTTGGTAAGCCAAACATCTTTTATTTTTATTTGGCAACTATCAAGCTCTTAATTTATTGTAAGAATTCTTTATATATTATAAATATTAAATTTTTCTTTATATTAACAAATATAAACCATTCCCCAATTTATTTGCCTTTTCATCTTTCTTATTGTGTATTTTAGACATCAATTATTTAAAATAATTTAATGCGTATATTTTTATAATCCTTACTATTTAATCATAGAATTATATTTTATTTTATTTTATTTTATTTTTTTTGGTTTTTCTCCGGTACCAGGAACCGAACTCACGACCTTGCGCTTGCCAGGCAGGCACTTTGCCGCTGAGCTAAATCCCCAGCCCCTCATAGAATTATATTTTAAAGGAATGAATGAATGAATTATAAAGTAGGAGTAAAGATACCTTCCCTCAGATTGTGAACTCCAACTTCTAAAGTATGTCATGGTAAGTAATTTGATTTGCTTATTGTCTGCCCTCACAAAAGTAATTTTACAAAAATCCACCAATTAAAATTTGATTACAGGGCTGGGAATATAGCTCAGTAGCACAAGCACCTGCCTGGCAAGCACAAGGTCCTGAGTTCAATTTCCACACACACACAAACTGATTATAATGTTATACTCTAACAACATTCTAGCCAGAATGTAACTCTAATTCAACCCTAATCTAACAATTTATCTTACAAATAAGAGACAATCATGTTGCCGTCGTTCCGTGTTTCCAGATACCAGAAACTTCACACAGATTTCAAACTGCCCCAGGAAGCTTCCAGCCCCAGAATGTGTACCAGGCTTTAGGACTGCTCACCATATACATTATATCCTAGTAACTATTACCAGGCACGTGCCTCAGCCTAGAATGTTAGCAGCCACTGTCAACTACTGCTCTTTTAGATAATGCCTTATGAATACGTTTATGAAAATGCTTTTCCTTTCCTTATCTTTGAAAATTTTTTAAAAATGGGATTATTGGATCAAAGGATATAAACGTTTATTTAACTCTCATTTTCTAGGACCACATTTCTCTCCAAATGGACCATCCCATGACATCCATGCATTCATTCCATTCCATTTCAACTTTATCGACGTGGAGTGTTATTTTGTTAGTTTGATAAACATGAAAGGGAAGCTTATTACAATTGTAATATTTATTTCTTTGGTTGCTCTATATTTCAGAATTATGGTTTATATATATCTTTAATAAAATCTGATTTCCAGAGGGATTGGAAGGGAAAATAATTAATTATGATAAAATCTGCTCGTATTTCTAAATTGTTTTCCCTAGTGGGGAGAAAGCTCAGCACATTTGTACTGAGCTACATCCCTAGTCCTTTCTCAATTTTTCATTTTGAAACAGGGTCTTATTAGGTTGCTCAGGCTGGGCTAAAACTAGTGATTGTCCTACCTCAGCCACCCAGAGTGCTAGGCTTACAGGCATATGTCATCACACCTGACTCTTTAGTGATTTTGAAAAGATAAGAAAAACAAGAACAATCCTATTTTTTCAAAACAAAGAAACATTTTATATAAAAAATACTCAATAAAAATACAAAACAATATATTCTGTCATAGACACTTAGATTCACTCTATTAATCTTTAAAGACATTTCATTAAATGGGGAGGGGAGCAGGGGTTGAAGGGAGGGTCAGGGGAGTAGGGAAAAGAAAAATTATAGAGTGTACAGGTACAAATTCTTTATGATGAATGTGATCACTATGTATATCTAAAAATGTACCAATAAAATCTAATTTTAAAAAAGGCATTCCATAACCAGATTTAGAATTGGGCCTAAAATATATTTATTTTACATACTGCAGCTGGAATAATCTTTTAAAAACACAGTGTGACCCTCAACTTTAATACTGGTCTTCTCTTAGTTCAGGAAATCTGTTATCTTTTAGTGCCCCAGGATTCTAGATTCTATGCCTAAAAGCTTCCCTATAATCCCAGCAATCAGGAGGTTGAGACAGAAGGATTGCTGTGAGTTCGTGGCCAGCCTGGGCTACATAGTTCAAGACCAGCTTGAATTATACAATGAAACCCTGTCCCCCCCACCCCCCCAAAAATCTCCAAAGGTTAGAGAATGGATATCAAAACAGAGTAAAGGAGTAAATTCTGGAGTACTGCAGCACAGGGAAATGACTGTAATCTTAAGAATCTATTATATGTTTTATGAACATCAAGAAGACAGGAGCTCAAAAACTGCAAACAAGGAAATGGTATGGAACCGGGAATGGTGGCATATGCTTATAATCCCAGTAACTGGGGAACTGAGGCAGGAGGATCACGGCAAGTTGGATGCCAGCCTGGGCTACACAGTGAGTTGTTCAGCCTGAACTACACAGTGAGACCTTGTCTTAGAGAGAGAGGAAAAGAAAAGACCCGGAGAGATGAAGAGGAAATGCTAGTTACCCTGATGTAACCAGCGCATTTTGTGTTGAAGCAATCAGGCTGTATCCCATTAATATGTACAATTAATACATTTTCATCAAAAATGGCAATAACACAGAGATCATTTTAAGAACAAGGATACAGGCACACATGAGGAGGGTTTCCTCCAGAAACCTTATGCAAATAACGAGGCCTGAAACTTAAGTTTCACAGTAAATCTACCTATAGATGCAACAATACCTGCCTTACCACTGCCTTGTTCTCTCACACTTGTGAGCCTTTCTATATGATGCAATAAGAAGGTCACAGCAATACATGTTCTCTGAATTAAAATATTTTTTTCTTAAGGTTAGTAGTTGCATTTAAAAACATGTCTTTTAATGAACCTATGGCATTCTCCAATAAAACTAGTTCAGTGGTTATGGCTGAGGAGAAGGGTCAGTAAGGCTAACTTCCTGATCATTGA
This sequence comes from Chinchilla lanigera, assembly GCF_000276665.1. Lineage (NCBI taxonomy): Eukaryota > Metazoa > Chordata > Mammalia > Rodentia > Chinchillidae > Chinchilla > Chinchilla lanigera. The sequence goes on along the minus strand of NW_004955426.1, from coordinate 21,641,700 downwards.
TAGATACTGGTTAGTTGCTAGATATTCACTATAACATATACAGTACTTGTAAAAAGCGATTCCAGTGATCAGTGACAGAGAGAAAAGGCACTGAGCGATGGGTGGTGACTAAAAGACAGGACAGGCTCTTGGAGAGAAGGAAAAAGGATGAAAACAAATTTCATATACTGTACTAGATGGTTTCTCTGGACTAGCCTGGGACCAAAAGCCATATGAGGAGCATCAGTTTTCCATATTATCATTAAGTATTTTTGATATTTTACTTTCCATTTGCTCTATTCTGAAATCTATTCTCTTGTAGATTAAAATAAACCTCTAATGGGCAATTATCTTGAAAGTCTACATATTTATGGTAAATATGCATTACATCCATGATTACAAAAATAGCTCTCATATATTAATTTATTTAACTAACAAACATTTATTAAACACCTAACAAATATTTATTGAGGAACTATTTTAAATGCTGAGGATGCAGTGGTGAACAAGAAAGAAATTATATCTTCACAAGTGAAAAGTCAATAAATAAAAAAAATTTTGAAAATGCAAGTGTGATAAGTGCTGTGAAGAAAAATAAAAATAAAGCAATGGAGAATGATGGCAGATGGTCAGGGCAGCAACTCTCTGTGGAAAGAACGTTTGAGGAGAAATGTGAGTGAAATGAGAGGTGAACAATGTGAATGTGTGGAGAGATACTATCCAAGCAGAGAGAAAACCAAGGATAAACAAGGATGAGGAGGAGTTGGATGCCAGAGAATCAGCAAGAGGATGTTTTATTTCTGAAAGAGTGAAGCAAACTGCAAATCCCTGCTTTTCTGAAACTTACATACCAGAGGGAAGGAGACAAGTAAATGAGTAAACAGTCACGTAAATGTATGTCTGGTAGTGATATATGCTATGAACAGAGCAGATCAGGAGAAGCAGGAGGGGCAAAATGAGTGTTACTTTAGACAAGAAGGTGAGATAAGGCTCCTTAGGGAGATAATTTTGAACAGGACTCTTGGTAGAAGTGGGAGGAGGATGCCATGTAGGTTTTGAGGATCTTTAGGCAGAAGAGTGAGTGCAAAGGTCCTGTGATGCTAGAGAAAAGTGAGGAATCTGGAGGGGAGTTAACAAGAAAGAAATTGGTAGGAGATTAAGTCAGATTTGTAGCCAGGGGCAGAATTGCTTGAGGCTTGTGTGTTTTTCGGTTTATCCTCAGTGAGAAGCATAAATGTTCATGGCAATTGTTCATTGCCAGTGAATAGCTTTGAGTAGAATAATGGTTTGATTTAGGGTTCACTCTGCTGTGTTTAGGGAACAAGGGTAGGGCTGGGAGACCAGTTAGAATTTACTGGGGTAGTCTAGGTGAGAGGAAAAGGCATTTGGAGTGAAATGGAGTTGTGGTGGAAAGGGCTCTGTGTGCATATACACTATATTTTACAAGCAGAACTGACAGAATTAAAGAGTGAGTTGGCAGAGGAGGTCTGTAAGAAACTAGGTATTAACTGATTTGAAGGCAGCAATATGCAGTGAACAACCACTGGTGAATTCCTATCATCTTGTCTAGTGAAACTCTGTATCATCTCTAATGTTTTTTAGTAATTATTCTTTTATTCTCTTTCATGGTTTGAACAATATTCCATTCTTACATCTGGTAACCTGAGCAACTTAGTTGAAGATAACAATTTGTAATATGACAACTACTCTTAATTCCTATCACTTTGTTTTTAAACACTATCATTTTTAATGTTCTTGCTTTGTTTTGTTTATGTCTGTGATGTTGGTATTTTGCTATTGTTCTTTTTTTATTACTCTCTTTAAAATAAAAAAACAAAAACAAACAAACAAAAAGAAACTAGGTGTTAATTTGAAAGCACTTAAAAAATCCAGATGAGATTATATATTTATAAATGTAATAATCTGATGTTTACATTTTAATTATTCAAACATGTTAATGACAGAAATATAAATTTGATTAATCCAATCAATGACATTCCTTTAAATGTGAAGGTCTGATTAAAAGAAAAATATAAAAAATTATTTTATTTTAGCTTTTATTAGCATCCTGCCATATAGGTAACACCCATATTAAACCACCTGTCAACAAATTTACCAAATACTGGTTGAGCCTGGCACAATACTAAGAACTGAGGACACAAGATCAACAAGGTACTGATGGGGAGTCATATTTAATACTATCCATGCTAGGGTATGTGGTACAGTATTTTATAGCATCGCAGTATACTTTAAAAAATAAAAATGTTTGCAATTGCAATGCTGATGTAGGGAAACAGTTACTTAGTTGTAGCAGCTTTTATTTGTATATTGCTCTAATTTTCATGGCGTGGAATTTGACTCCTAGAATTACTATAAAATCCAATAGAAGTGATAATGAACTATATGAGAAAGGAATTTTGTGTACCTCTGATTCGTGTTAATGATGCTTGATACAGATTTCTTCTTCAGTGACCAGATATACTAACAAATCTGTTACTTTGTAATTTCATGTCATCATCTGCTATTATAAAACCCAGCCAGAATTATAATTTGATCATTTCAGAAATATTCTTAATTCATCCAGTGAATGTTGCACTGTTTCTTAAATCTGCATTGTGTGAAGACCATGTTACAGTATTCTGAAAGAAATCCTCTGTTGTGTTTTCTAATAAGTGTGAAGGATACCGTTGCTGATTTACTTTTTCTAAGAATTGTGTGATATCTTATGATAGCCAACTAGTGCCACTTAGCTAATTGTTATGATAAAATCAAGTCTATTTTCAGCCTGTTTTACCAAATTAAAATTATATTTTAATAAATTAAAATTTTTAAAATGAAATTTCCCATTATTCTTGTTGATATGTACTGTCAATAGTTTTTTTAATGCAGATTGAAGGACAAGAAGATGAAGTAAGGCTAATAATTGTATGCCTGTCATACTTCTGATTGATATTTGGTGTGTGACTTTTACATAGATTTTTAGGAACAATTAATATTTGGAAAAATGTCTAAATCATTGACCTTTTTTTAGGATTTGTGCAAATCTTTAAAAAAAAAAAACAAATCTGGAATACTTTGTTATTGTGAAACAATTACTGTAAATCCTTGCCTACTTAGCATCTATTCTAAACACTTTGAATCTTAAAAGAACAAATATGAACCCATCATTAAACAAAAAAATAAGCATTGCATAGAAAAGTGTTCAACCAAATCTCAAGCACTCTGCATCATGATGGTTGGGTTGACCATACTAAAATAAAACATGGCAAAACAGAATGTTCTTGTTGATTAGTACAGTCAATAAAAGTCATTCCACTAGCTTTTATTTTTTAAACCCATGAAGCAGGGAATAAGTGCAAGAAGATAGAAGACAGAAGAAGAAACAAAATTAGAGAGTAAAAGAAGTTGTATAATGACTGAAGTAAAAGAGGTTAGAAATGGAAAAAATGATGTAAAGAAGGTATAGGTATGGGTGACGATAGAGATCCCTTGAGGATGGGGCAGAAGAGGTCAGCTCTGGAGCTGTTGAGAGGACAAGATAGCTCCCTGCTGAGAAAGACTATCTGATAGGACGAATTGGTGCATGGGTGTACCCTTTTTAGGTACATACGTTATATAGCTGTAAAAGGTAGTCTAGTAAATTCCTTTCAAGCTAATATGAGAGAGCCATACTTTTTCTGTTATTCTGTTACTGAGAAATACTAAATAGAAAGTTCAATATTTCTGAATAATTTTTCATTCTATAATTTTTTGATTCAAGAAAGCATCTGTAAATGTCTTCTCTATAGAAATAATAATTTGCAAATACAATTTTCTCCCCCTTTAGTTTGATTCAGTGTGCACAAGTAAATGCTAAACCTTGAAAACCTAAATGGTATGGTTTAGATCTGAAATGTCTCCCCAAAGTCTCATGTTCCTTCAGGTGGGGCTTTTGAAAGGTGATTGAATCATGGGAGAATAGCCACCTAGGGAATTTTTTCTCTGTGATTCAGCTCATAGTGCTCAGCACCTAGGCACTGCAAGGCCACTGCAGCCATGATTCAAGGGTCCTGGCTACTGCTCATGCTGTAGACTTTGGCATCATTCACATGCTACAGGTTTTATGGGCATACATAATGAGATAGTTGTGGGGTCAGGGAGATCTCTACCCAGTTTTCAGAAGATCTGGGAGGCCAGGCCTCTGAGAGGGCAGTGTGTGATGCTGTGAGGGTGAAACCAAAACCACAGTAGAAACCCCAGGAAGTTGGAGATGCCAGAATATGGAACACTGGCTGAGGGAAGGAGCAGGGAATGAGAAAAGTCACCCTAGGAGAGAGGCTATGATTGCTGCAACTGGCCATGCTGTAGGAGTAGACTGCCCATCCATCTGGAGTCTGAATTTCAGCATAACTTGCCCTAGGTGCCTAACATGGAGCTACAGAGCTTAATATTTGCCCTGCTGGGTTTGTCTTGCTTTTGTCACATTCCTTTCTATCCACATATTTCTCCTCTTTAGGATGGAAATGTTCCCCTGTGCCATTGTATGTGGGAAGTGTTTAACTTTCTTTTTTATTTTTTACAGAAACTCACAGCTAAGAGTTTGTCTTAAATCTCAGAGGAGACTTTAGACTTGGGCTTTTCAGAAATGCTGAAACTGTTGACTTTGGCAACTCTTAGACATGAGATAAATGCTTTTTTGGATAGAGATATGTAGGAATCCCTTGGGTTCTTGCTGTACCCCGGGAAGGATCAGCGGTGAAGACGAGGAAAAAATACACAAGAGACCAAAAAGCTAGGATCAGGTAGAGGTTCCCTCTCTTCTGAATGGAAAAGGGGAACCGCCTAAGAACAGTAGAGCATTTATTTACACCCTTGAGAGGTTGATTGATTTCAGCTTCATTGCCCAGCAATCAGTTAACAAGCTACAACGGCCTGTTTATGTGTTTGAGGAGCTCCTGTGTTCTCAGCCTGGCTTTGTCCCGCACATGTAATTATTTTCCAGCTTCAACAGCTCCCAACAGAGATGTGCATGGGTCTTTTGGGGGCCATGGACAGAATGTTATGGTTTAGATCCAGAGTGTCCCCTCAAATTCTCATACAGTTAGAGGTGGGGCTTTTGAAAGGTGACTGAATCATGGGAGCTATATAGCTAAATGAGATGTTTTGGGGTCTGATTGGAAGAAGCTCATCACTGAGAACATGACCTGGTAGGGTGTATCTCCCTCCTGAATCCTCCCTCACGGTCTGCTTCTTTGCCATCATGAGGTGAGCAGTTTTTCCTCCCCTATGTCCATCTGCCACACCGTGCTGCCCTTGAACAGACTGACTGTGGACTGAAAACTTGAGCCGAAACAAACCTCCCCTCCTTTGAGTTGAAAGTGTCAGGTATTGAGTGTGTCTAGGCAATAAGCAAAGTGGCTAATACACTAAATCACAACTCTGTGTTAAATATATTTGTAGGATAAGATAGGATATAAGAAACCTTAAATAGAAATCATGCTATAGTTTGTATTTTTATAATTGGTTATATTATAACCAATTGGTTATAATATAACCAATTATAATTGGTTTCATAACATTTATAATTAGCTAGTTAAAATAGGGGCTGGGGATTTAGCTCAGCGGCAAAGCGCCTGCCTGGCAAGCGCAAGGTCATGAGTTCGGTTCCCGGTACCGGAGAAAAACCAAAA
>NW_004955426.1:21593391-21634092 GCF_000276665.1 Chinchilla lanigera | reverse complement strand
CAGCACCATTTATTAAAGAGGCTATCATTCTTCCAGTGAGTTTGATTGGCCCCTTTATCAAAGATGAGGTGGTTGAGTGTGTTTTTGGTTGTGACACCTTCATTTTTGACCCGGAGAGACCTGTGTCCAACTTCTGACTGGCAGAACTGTAAGATGGAGATAAAATCATGCCATTTTATGTCACTAAATTTGTGGCAATTTGTTATGGCAACAGTAGAAAATTTAAAAAATATATTTATACACAAGATAGTTAAGATAGTTATACAGCTAGTTTCTCTTAGTTCATTGAAAAGAAAGGTTTGTGCTAATATTGTTTGAACAAGATATCATGCTATATCTTGTACTCTGAATAACTATTATGAAGTCAACAATATGCAATGTATTAATTATTGTAACTCTCCTACTATCCTGTTTTGAAACTCTGTTTTATTGTTATTTTTATTTTTCTCTTTAAAATAAAAAGAAAAAAAGAAAATTAATACTGTAGAAAAGGGTTGGAAGTAGTGTCTCAGACTGCAATGAAAAGGCCTAGAGGAGGACAGAGACACCCACAACTGTCCTATTTTTTGCTTTCATTTATTTGTCCTGTTGAACACAGCATTTCTTCTTATCTGCTTTATGATGATACTACAACTTCCCCTAAAATGTATTTGGGGGAATATGTCTTATTAAAAAAGTCTATTATTTTAAAAACAATGTGATAAACTACAGATAATTAGTATGATATTAGAACATATATGTATGCACTATGCATGTATTTCTTTGTAAGCAAATTATTTAAACAAACTTAATAATTTGTAAATGATAAGTAAAGATTTTGTTTATCTGCAGAATTGGTTACAGTCAGTAATGTTTAGTGGTATAGAATTTAGCATCATACTGGCTTGCTTGTGTTCATATCTCATCTGTGATATTTACCAGGTCTATAATTCTGAGTCTCAATGTCTTCATCTGTGAATTGGAAATGACAGCAATACTATCATTTATTGAAGGTTCTGTGGACCTGACGCTATACTAAGCCTTATTTTCTGAATTCATTATTTAACCTTCCAAAGCTTCCAATAAAGGGTTACTCTTTTTTTTTTTTTTTCAGTCTTAGGGACTGAACCCAGGGTGCTCTATCACTGAGCTACATCCCTAACTCCTTCTATTTTTAATTCTGAGACGGGGCCTTGCTAAGGAGTTCAGGGTGGCCTTGAACTTGCAAAAGTCAGGCCTTAGGCACTCGAATAGACTAGGGTATAGGCATGTGCCACTGTGCCTGGATTAAAGTGACATTTTTATTACCCCTATTTTATAGATGAGGAAACTGAAGAACAGAAGCTATGTAAGAGGTAGAAACAGAGCAATCTGGCTGCAGCTCATAAGACCTCAAACAGCTATACTTTGTCATCTCCTGTGTTATGACTAAGGAGAAAATGGATAACAATCTCAGGCACTCAGGCCAAACAGAGGGTGAAATTTTCTTTCCCTCACATCTCTGAGCTGGACTCACAGCTGAGAGGCAATGGCATTCAGCCTTAGCTGGTCACAGAAGATGCAGAACTTTACAACAGGCAGATTTTTACCAGGAGGAGAAACCAGCGAAGGGCTGAGCATAATGAGGAATTAATATGATCATAATGGGCACTATGAATTTAATACATAATACATGTCATGTACTGACCTAAATGCTTTCCATTTATTATCTTACTTCTTAAAACCTGTAAGATAATTACTACTTTTTCCTCCATTATACAAAGATGGAAATTATGCATCAGAAACGTTAAGTACCTGGGCTAAGAGTCATCCAGCTAGGAAGAAATAGAACTGAAAACTTACTCGAAGTTGCCTTACTCCAAGAACTGGGCCCTTAACCAGTTTGTTGCCCTGTATTAGGCCAGCAGAATGAGAAGGTTACAAGTCAGTGTGCTCCTCATTCTCCCATCTCCACCCAAATGCAGTAAATGCGACGGTTTAGAAAGGTGCATGGAGCCTGAGCCCAGAAGTCCCTGAAGAATATTTCCCACTTGCCTTCCAAAGTTTGAACAGACTGTGGATGACTAATTCATGAGTGGTTTGATAAGCTCCTTTAACACACCCAAACCTAACTGCAAGAGCAAGTGGCTAGGATTTTTCCAGGAATCCTCACTCCAGAAATTTAACTATGGCCTCAGCTCTAAGCTGCTCTTCCTTCAGTGTTGTAAGAAATCACTATGAAGTTTGATTCTTGTCTCTGCCATTTACTATTTGTGTGACCTAACGCAAATTGTTTGCATTTCTGAGAAGGTTATTTACTGTATCTGAAAACTGGTATATAAATATGTTGCACAAAGTAGTTCAAGCATTAAAGTGGCATCGTGAATTTGAAAGGATCAAGCATGTAGTAAATGCTTAGTAAAGTGAATCAAACAAAAGAAAATGGATTAAATGAAATAAAATGGTGTTTTCATTTCAACTTTAAGCTCTTTCTCCAACCTCTCTCTGCCTAACTCCTACTGCTTTGACCCAAAATGATCGTTCATGATTTGGGATTTTTGGTACCAGCTGATGATGCTTTTGTTCATTTGGCATGCTTTGGCACTGCCCTCATATGTGATATGACTTAATGACAGAAGCTTCTGAGTCTTCAGCAGGACTCATGTCTTCAAAATCTAGTTATGGCAAGTTTAACTATCGTATTGCCTTTAAAAACATAGTGTATTATTATTTTTCTGGTTAAAATTTTAATGAAAACTGAGTAAAGAAAAATTAGAAAATTTCAGGAATTTTAGAAAGAGCAAAACACTATAATCCAATGATCTCTCTATTAAAAAATCTTAACAGATATATACATTCAACCATTTTGTATTGGTATATGTTGTGAAGTAGAGCCTGCTCTCTTAAAGATTTCATTCTGAATCAGAAACTCAGCTTTATTTTTATTTTTGTTTTTTGGTATCAGGAATCAAACTCAGGACCTTCTACTTGCTAGGCAGGCACTTGTGCCACTGAGCTATATCCCCAGCAAGAGAAACTCAGCTTTTAAAAAAAGAGGCAAACAGGGATTTGTTAGTCAGAGATTTAAAAGTACACACTCAAAGAAATATAGTGTGGGTCCTCAGGAGAGAAGTGTATACACTATAGTCTGAAATGGAGTATTTGTGTGTTTTGGACATGGAAACTATAGAATTTGTGAATTTATAGAAAGTTTTGTTTTCATTTATAAGAGGAAAGTGATGATCCAACCACTGGTGCAAAGACAATGGCTCATTTCTCAGGCCAATGGATAGCCCATTCTATGGGAGAAAAGCAAGGGCCCAGTCTTTTTCTTTTTTTCTTTTCTTTTCTTTTTTTTTCTTTTTTCTTTTCTTTTCTTTTCTTTTCTTTTCTTTTCTTTTCTTTTCTTTTCTTTTCTTTTCTTTTTTTTCTTTCTTTCTTTCTTTCTTTCTTTCTTTCTTTCTTTCTTTCTTTCTTTTCCTTCCATCTCTCTCTTTCATCTCTTTCTCTTTCTCTCTCACTCGCTCTCTGTCATCTAAAGTGGGTTATCTGGGATATTTTGCCTCCAAATATTCTTGACTCTCACTATGTCCCTTCATTTTAAGATTAGGTTCCTGGGCCAGGTGTGGTGGTGTATGCCTATAATCCCAGCACTCAAGAGGCTGAGGCAGGAGGATTGCTGTGACTTTGAGGCCAGCCTGAACTACAACAGAGACCCTGTCTCAAAAAACAAAACAAACAAAAAATTTTTTAAAAATCAGGTTCTTGTCTTTTACCTTATCAACTAATATAATTTATGGACTTAAAGTATCTTTAAGGGATTTTGAGTATGAAGGGCCTGGGAAAAAAGAAGCATAAATAAGTGTACAGAGTAAGATATGGATAGCCTTGGGTAATATTGTGTCCTGAAATTTCAGTCTTCTTAAAAGTATAATTTTATGTTATGATTTTCCTCGTCTCATTTCCATCTTTATTTTGTAATACCTTACCTCACTTACCCCCAGCACTGTGACCCCTTATTCTTAAAGGATGCAGAGGGGCCAAAAGTCCATCTTCAGTTGTTCAGCTTGGTGTTGAACACCCAGAAGGTCAGTTACACCACTCTTGAGCAGAAGGTTTTAATCCTATGTTAATCCTTTCAGAATATAGGGCACCTTGAAATATTAAGTTTGATCAAAGAACAACTACCTCTTCCATTAATGAAGGCCAGCATCAGTATTAGGAGTCATGTCATATTCTATCTGTCCTGTAGGTGAAGGCCTGACATCTGAACATTTTGCTTATGCTGTCTTTTAAAAATCATATTTCTGTAAAATGTTAACAGATAATAAGCTGGGTGTGGTGGGATATACCTATAATCTCTATACTTAGGAGGCTGAGATAGAAAGATGACCATGAGTTTGAGGCCAGACTGGGCTATATAGTGAGTTCAAGACCAGCTTGAACTACCCAGCAAGACTCTGTTTAAAAAAAAACCAGGCATAATGATGCACACCTGCAATCCCAGCACTTGGGAGGCTGAGGCAATAGGATTGCCATAAGTTTGAGGCCAGCCTGGGCCACATAGTGAGTTCAAGGTCAGCCTGGACTGCACAGTGAGATCCTGTCTCAAAATACTTGAAAAGAAAGCAAACACTGAAACAGCATTCTATAACAATAATTAATATGGTACTATATACCAGGACCATGAAGTTCTTCTTAGTACTCTAAAGTACATTTAAATTCCCATTTTAACATAAAATAAATTTATCCAATTACAAAATAGTAAACAGTATAAATTTTTATCTAAATTGCTTACTTTTTTAAAAAATAAAATGCCTTTCTAAGTAGAGAATGTACTTGTTTGCAGATGCATTTTGTAGGTTACTAATGCCCAGTCTGTAATTATTAGAGTGACATTGTCTGGACTGCATAGTGAGAAACTCTCTAGCTTTTGACATTAGAACCCACTATATACAGATGTTTGACAAGCAGTAGAGAATTAAAAAATATGAGACAGAATCAGTCTGTCTCCTCAATGACAGACAATAAAAGGAAAGGCAGGGTCACACTAGAAAGAATTCAATGTAAATTCAAAGGGTTGGTAGTACTAAATACAAAAGTAGGAGACATTTCATAATTGCATCTCATAAAAAAATTCCCTAATGAGTGATTCCAATAATGAGTACATGAATTCAAATTTGACAAGATTTTGCAGCTCTTAGTAAAAAGGACAATTATAAAAAGATAAAGTTTTTGATAATTTAGAAGCTTGTATGTCCTGGGTCAAGTTGGGGGTAATGTCTGGAAGGCTTTTCCAAACTGGAATAAATAGGTTCAAACACAGAACATAGATGCCAGGGAATCTGTTCACTTGAAGAAGACTTGGAAAGGATTTCAGCTAGACTAGAACTCATTTTCTTTCTATATCAATATTTCAATCTCATTCCCTGGGGTCACAAATTAACAAAAGAAGCAGAAGGCAGATTTAGAGGCAGATCAGGGAAGGTTGAAGGAAAAGGTAGATCTTTATTCACTTAATGAGTGTTTGTTGAACACTGTATGTGCGAAGACAGGGCGCCTTGTCTGTACACACATGGACTGTGATGTGATTGTTTTCTTTTTTTTTGAGACACGGTCTCACTATACATGCAGTTGAAGCTGGCCTTGAGCTCACTTTGTAGCCCAGGCTGGTCTTGAACTCACAACGATTCTCCTGCCTCAGCCTCCCGAGTGCTGGGATTACAGGCATGCACCACCATGCCCAGCTTTGTGATGTGACTGTGTGGTGCACAGTGCATTATACAGCAGTCTGCGATGACCCTGCCTGCATATAGATACAACAGTGAAGAGGTTCCTGCTCTTGTGGAGTTTACACTTTGGGGAAGGATGTGGAAACTAGTAGTACGTAAGTAAAAAAATAAGGCAATGTCAGATAGGAATAATTGCTACAAAGAAAATAGAGGTGAGAGAGAGGGAGAAAGAACACCCCAAAGAGTGATCAAGGAAAACCTCCTTAAAGAAAGTGTTAACCTAGGTATCTTCCCAAAAGAGTTAAAAACATCATACCACAGTCATGCATGCATACCCATATTTATAGCAGCACAATTTGTAACAGCTAAATCTTCGAAATAGTCCAGATGTCCATCAGTGGATTAATGGGTAAAGAAAATATGTTTCTTAAAATATACAATGGAATACTACACTGCCATAAAGTAAGATAAACTGGAGACAATTTTAGGTAAATAGATGCAACTTGAGAATATATTTTTAAGTGAACTGAATTGGATGTACATGTTTAAATATCACATTGTTTCTCTTGTGTGAGAAATTCAAAGGGTAAATAAGAACCAAAATGAATGATAGATATTGGGAAGTAGGAAGAAAATGTTCAAATGGCAAGGGGAACAAGAGAGGGGGAAGGGAAAGGAAAGGGAAAGAAGAGGGAAAATTTAAAAAAGAAAGGAAAGAAAACAATAGAAACAAAGCTTTGTAAAGGTGGAGGGGAAGAAGGATTGAAGGGAAGGGAAGGGATGGGAAAAAATTAAGATATATTATGTACAAGTTCCCTATAACGAATGTAACCATTATGTATGTCGAGTGTACCAATAAAATTAATTCTTACCAAAAGAACATATTAACCATGCAAAGGTTTAGTGCATACATAGGGAAAATGAAGGGCAAAGTTTCTGTATGGGATGGGTATCTCATTCCTTCCAGTTTGTCAGTTGGTAACAAGCAAGTTGTGGACAATGGGGTCATGGGGGAAGCAGGGAGCCTGGATTAGGTAACTATAGGGAGAGACCTGGATTTTATTCTAAACTTAACACTGTCTTTAAGAACATTTAATGGGGGAGAGATGTGCTTCAGGTTGGAGTGAAAATTTAGATGCACAAAACATCTATCAGAAGGATGAGTATAACAGATGTCTGACACTGAATAAGCCTAGCTAGAAATCTTGAAAACAAGGTTAAGAAGTGGACAAGCTGTTATTTCCAGGTCAAGCATGAAAACCTCAGGAATAGTTAGATCGACTAATGACTTAATAGTGTAGAAGAGTGATGAAATAAGCGTCTAGTTATAGTATGTGCTTGTGTTTTAAAAAATCTTGCTTCTATTTAAAAAAAATTAAGAATATCCTTATTACTCATTTCCCATTCTAGAAATCACAACTGCATATAGTTATTACCAGAGCTGTCTGTTTCTCTTTCATTTCTGTATGTGAAACCTAAAGCGCCCTTCCACCCCACCCATTCCACTTCCTCACGGAGTACAGACAAATGTGAACTGTAGCCTTGATATCAGGCTGTCTCTGGGGTCATATTCTTCATCTTGCTTTAACATCTTATGCCCCATATTAGGGGAAATATGAGATATATGAGTGCTCTAAATTTTCTAGTAGCCATGCTATAGGCTGGCTATGCACATGCAGAAGATGGAATCTAGACCCATATCTCTCATCACATATTAAACTAAAATAAAAATGGATCAAAGATCTAAATGTTAAAACATAAAAATTTAGTCTGCTGAAAGATAAAATATCCAAAATTCTTGAAGATGTAGACATAGGCAAGGACTTTCTGTGTAGAACCCCATTTGCACAAGAAATAATATCAAGAATCAACAAATGAGATTATATCAAATTAAAAAGCCTCTACACAGCAGAAGAAACCACCAACAGAGTGGAGACAACCTACTGAATGGGAAAATTTTTTCCAGTTGCTCCTCAGAGGATTAATATCTAGTATACATAAAAACTCAAAAAATTAGACACCTGCTTAAGTCAAAGACCAATTCAAAAAATGGGCAAGTGAAATGAGTAGACACTATTCAGAAGAATAAGTGAAAACATCCAATTAATACATGAAAAGGTTTTCATCATTACTGGGCATTTGAGAAACAAGAATTAAAAAACAACACTGAAATTCTATCTAGTCCCAGAAAGAATAGCTATCTTCAGGCAATCAAATAATGATAAATGCTGACAAGGCCACGGGGAGAAAAGAACCCTCTTTCATTGTTGGTGGGAGTGTAAGCTAGTAAAACCTGGAAATCTGAATGGAGGTTTCTCAAAAAACTAAAAATAGAAATTCCTTTTGACCCAATTTTTCCCCTTCTGGGTATTTTCCCAAAAGACATCCTATCATAGTGATACACACAATTCATTATAACTAAATCTTGGAAGAAGCCAGTATGTCCATCAACAGATGAACGGGTAAAGAAAATGAGGTACTTATACACAATGCAATACTACTCTGCCACCATGAAGGGTAAACTTGGGTCACTGGTAGGAAAATACATGCACCTTGTGATGATAATATTAAGTGAAATAAATCAGTCTCACAAGCTTATATACTCATGGTTTCCCTTCTGTGAGGAACCCAAAATATAAATAAATTAAAGCACAAAATAAAAGATAATAAGAAACAAAGAGATACATTTTTTTTGCAAAAGGAAAAAGAGAACAAGAGTTTCAGCGAGTGGAGAAGACAGGGAAAGGGCATGGAAAAGGGGCAGGGGCGTGCATGCACCACCTCCCCACAAGAATGTGGTCATTATATCCTGCAAATATATACTAGTAAAAATAAAGACAAAAAAGAATGAAAACTCAAAAAAATAAAAATAGACAAAAAAAGAAACTAAAAAGAAACAGATACAATTTTAAAATTTTAATTTAATTTCATTTATTTTTTGTGGTCTGAGGATTGAACCCAGGGCCTTCACACTAAGCTACATCCCCAGGCCATTTTAAAATTTTAGATTTTGAGACAGGGTCTTGCTAAGTTGTCCAAACTGAGCTCAAACTTGTGATCCTATTGCTTCAGCCTCCCTGAGGGCTGGGATGAATGTGTGTACCGCTGCACCCAGCAGAGTACCTTGTCTTGGCTCTGACATGGCTTCCTGTTTCTAGACCTCCTTGAAGCTTCAACTCCTGAAGTTCTTATTCCAAAAATTGATGCTTTGCCTGGTGCTCCTCACTTTGTCAATTCTGCCTCACTGTCTGACATTTTCCTTCTGTTACATATTTGCCATGACATCAAATAATTATTTAGGCTTCTCTGCATTAGAAGGGGGGAATATCTTATAGAAAAAGTATCACTGACTGGAAGAATATGCTGAATTCATGGCTCCTTTAACCTTACCTGTGGGAGGCTTAGCTATTTGGCATATAGGACTTATGTGATTCCTGCATCCACTCAAGGCTACTTATTGCTTGCTGACATAGCACAAAGAAGAAATTTACTTTTGAATATCAGAAGGCAATTATTACCTTGGTCTTTCTCTTTAAGTTATTTTTAGTGAAAAATTTCCATTATTTTCTGCCATGTCAATGGTTGATTCAATATTTCAAGTAGATTGGGTCCACTGTCATGAGTTCAGAAAATTGGGGTGGGAGGGATTCATGAGGAATTTTCAAAATTTATCTAACCCTCTCCTTCCTAGTTAACTTGGAAACCTCAATAGTCTTAACTTTAATTTTACCTTTGAGGGCAGAAGTCTGTGGTTGCGAGTGTATGCTCACAGGCCAAATTCAACCTTGAAGGTATGCTTCGTTGGCTCACACAGTGTTTAAAATTCTTTTGAGCCAACATTTAGAAATTGGGAGCTTTCATATAAACATTTACTTTTCTAGCTTCCCTTTTAAAATGGGAAGACTCATCCACACTAAGCCATCTTCCTGCATGTACCTTTGGCTAAGCTGGGCTTCATAGGGGCCATAATCTTTCCATTTTGACATAGTGAATTACCCCTGGCCCATTTCTTTTACATCCGTTCTCATACCGCTATACCCTTTTCTCCACCAGTCTCTAGCAGTCAGGAAGCTCTTATCTTCTTCATAGCGTCTGCGTCTTTTGCAGCTTCAGGTCGGGAAGAACAATGGTAGAAAGCTAACTCATTCAGGTGCCTGTTAAGACCCAGATGGAACTCAATCTAATTCCTTCATGGCCATCAGTTTTAGAAATTTTGACCAATGATCTGGAAAACTTGTTTTTTTTTAAAAAAGAGAAAAAACCCAATAACAAAATAACAACAACAAAGATAAAAACAACACAAAAACAATAAAAATGGTACAGAATTTCAAAACAAGATGATAGGAAATTAACTGTGGTTGTTATATCACATATTGTTATCTTCAGTGAAGTTGCTCAGATTACCAGATATAGGAATGTAAGATTGAGCAAATCATTAAAGGGAATAAAAAATAATAAAAAAATTACAAATGATACAGAGCTTCACTAAACAAGATGGTAGGAATTCAACAGTGGTTGTTATATTGCATATTGTTGTCTGCAAAGTAGTTGTTTAAATCACCAGATATAAACATGCAAAATTGGTACAAAAATTTAAGCATTAACTGTTCCTTTCAATAAACCAACAGACATCAGCAGTACAATTATCTCAGCTATTCTTGGGGCTGGGGATTTAGCTCAAGTGGCACAGTGCCTGTCTGGCAAGCATACGGTCATGAGTTCGATTCCCAGTATGGGGAAAAAAAACCAAAAAAAAAAAAAAAAAAGTCAAATATTTTTCAGCAGTCTCTTCTTTACATGAAATAGTATTGATAAATAGTACTTTTAATGAAATATTACTTATACCATTAAGCTGTCTGGTAGTGAAGGCTCTTTCAACAATTTTGTTGGATTATTTCAAAGATTCAAACAGAATTAGAGATCTCTTACCCTCTATTTCACCCCAGTCTTGTTTCTTAGGGGAAGCACAGTGAAAAGGGGTTTGTTGGGCTGGGGATATAGCTCAGCGTTACAAGCCGCTGCCTGGCAAGTGCAAGGTTCTGAGTTCAAGTCCCAGTACCAAAAAAATAAAATAGAATGAAAAGGGGTTTGTCTAGGTGGAGGACTATATCCACAAGCCAGTCGCTGTCTCCTTACCTTCAGAGTACCATCTTCCTCTTTTAGTACTCAAGGTGATAAAAATGACCATGTCTGATTAATACTTTTACTTTCACATTCAAAGGCAGCTTTTATCAGAGATTTTCTCTCAAAGGTGAGTATTATGCTATTTTCTTGTCAACATTTACATAAGTGACTTCATTAGAGGTCACTCTCCTGATGAATGTTCAGAAGTTCATGTTCATAGACTAGAAAACATTGTCACATGGCAAATGGCCAAGGTAGCCCCCAGTTGGTCCACTTCTTCAGAATTATTTAAGAGTCTCAGGCATCTCATCTCTTTTACCTCCCACCCAATTTTATGCAAAACACATCACTGTAAACTTGTAGCTTTTAGTCTTTAACTAGGGAACTTATTACAACTCACATTTCTGGGTCCCATACTTAAACACTCAAGTTTCAGCACTCCTGGGATGGAGCTACGATTCTGAGTTTTTAACAAGCCCTTCAGGTAACTGATGCAAGTAGCCTGTTTCAGAATAACAAGAAAAAGAAGTTGGGGTGTAGCTCAGTGTGAAGGGCTAGTTGATTCCCTGGACCAAAAAAAAAAAAAAAAATAAATAAATAAAAATATCATCATATGGGTATTTTAGCATCTTGATTTTTTTCTCTGTGCTGGGGATGAAACCCAGGACATTGTGCATGCTAGGCAATGTTCTACCACTAAGCTACATCCCCTTATCATCATCTTGATTCTTAAGTTAGCTTAAGGTAGTAGCTTTCTAATATCCTTTCCTGAAAACACTTTCTAATGTTGAGGATGGGGTTTAGGAGAAAATTGTATAGAGTGATCCCTTAGTATCCATGGGATATTAGTTCTAGTACTGTTCCCTTCCATCACCTCTCTGAGAATACCAAAACTCACCTATTCTCAAGTCCTTTATGTGGAATGGCATAGTATCTGCATGTAACCTATGTGCATTTTTCATATACTTTAAATCACTTTTAGGTTACTTATAATGTTAATACAATATAAATG
Source organism: Chinchilla lanigera (assembly GCF_000276665.1). Lineage (NCBI taxonomy): Eukaryota > Metazoa > Chordata > Mammalia > Rodentia > Chinchillidae > Chinchilla > Chinchilla lanigera. The sequence goes on along the minus strand of NW_004955426.1, from coordinate 21,622,266 downwards.
CCACATAAACCATTTTTACATTTTTAGGGACTAATAAGAAAAAAACTACACATGATCACTACAGATGCAATTCTTTAAAAACCATTTTCTGTCCATGGTTGATTTGAGTCTTCGTATACAGAAATTTTGGAGGCAGAAAGCATGAATATGGAAATCTGACTGTAGTTTAAAAGTTGGCATATCTCAAAAGCAGGACAGTGGGGACTTTCAGGGTACTTAATTCTTTATACTTACATAAAACTTCTTCCATTGTAATAAAATCCTATTAGAAATGTAAGTGTACAACATAAAACACAAAAGGAATGGAAGAGAAAAAACATTTCTCTCCAAAGAGGAGTCATTAAAAAGTATTAGATAGTTAAGTTGAAAGGAACAGGAAAATTATCACCTTTTAATTTTCAGAAAATTAGTTAAAAAGATTTTTTTTTGCTGCAAGGACTAGAAGTATTTATAAAGGTTGTAGTTTCACAAGAAATAATAAAATAAAAATGACAGCAAGCTTGTAAGAAATTCTATAAGTTAATGACCTTTTGGTTGTTTCCACAACCTATTTATAGCAATAATTTAGTATCTTCCCACCTTCTACCTAAATATAAAACAAATGATTTCACCTTCTTACAACTCATTCACATGAATAACTAAAGCAAATAGTATTGTGTAGTGTTTGATTTTATCTTAAAACCTGGAGATCAAAGAAGATATTTAGATGTGCTGGAAAAATAAATGCTAATCATATGTGTATTTTGTTTTTGCTTTGTTGAAAAATACTTAAAGTAGCATAAAAGAATGCCCTCACTGTAGACAGGCAGTAAGAAGTGTGAATGTCAGCATAACACCTAAGGAGGACAAATTTGTTGTTGTGTTTTGTATAATGCAAACTGATGAAAAATGAATTTAAAATTTTCTGTTAAACTCTTTCCAGAATTATTATTTCATAATTAAAATCTACCTGATTGTAATTGGGAAAGTTTTGCTTTCAACTCTGGCATGGTCTCATTTAAAGTTGTCTAAAACAAAGAAATTTGTTCCTTTTGTAACATAGTTTTAAAATGTTAAACTTGAACACTAATTTCCACGTCAATATGCTTAAGGTTAGTTAAATTTTTACCCTATAAAAGTTGATTTTCTATTTTAGAAGTAGAGTTTGTATTAAATAGTTACTGACAGTTTAAGCACTTAGAAGCTCTACTGATATGAATAATATTAAAAATAGATGTAGTTCATCTTATGTAACACTTTAATAGATATTTGCTGATTTTTATGAGAAAGTTGAATTTTACTTCAATATACAAATTGGAAATTGCTATTGTTTCAGAATCACTGGTGTAATGCAATGCTCTCCAGCTTTAATAACTGTTCTTTGCTTGTTTCTAATATCAAATGTGTTTATTAAAAACAGTGAATCTTGATTGCATCATGCAGGAAGCACTGACTTCAAGGAGGGCTTTTTCTTTTCTTTAATTTTAAAGAGAAAAAAACTTCAAATTTTCAAAACAAGATAATAGGAGGGTAACAGTGGTTAATACATGGCATATTGTTATCTTTAAATTAGTTACTCAGAATGCAAGATATTGGCATTTAATTGTCTAAATAATATTATCACAAACATTTCTTTTCAATGAACTAAGAGAAATTAGTAGTGCAACTATCTTAACTATCATATATATTTTTTTTCTTTTCCTTTCCTTCTTTTTTTCCATTACACCATTCCAATTTCTCTTTCCTTTTGAAGTTTCTTCCCATTTTACAATATCTATTGTACATTTTGGATCTTATTTACTCTTTCAGCTTCTCACACAAGGGAGTCAATATGATGTTTACACATGTGCATCTGGTTTATTTCACTGATAAGTGTGGTCTCAAGTTGCATCCATTTATCTATAAAAGTCTCCAGTTTATCTTTTTTATGGCAGAATAGTACTCCCTTGTATAAAAACACATCTTTTTTATCCATTTCTCGGTTGATGGACATTTATGTTGTTTTCAAGATTTAGCTATTACAAATTGTGCTGCTATAAGCATGGGTGCACATATATCACTGTGGTAGGATGTTTAAATTTTTCTGGGAAGATACCCAGAAGGGCAATAGTTGGGTCAAACAGGACCTCCAGTCCTAGTTTTCTGAGATGTCTCCACACTGATTTCCACAGTGGTTGCATCAGACTATACTCCCACCACAGTGCAGAAGAGTTTCGTTTTCCCCACAGCCTTGCCAAGATTTCTTTTTTTTTTTTTTTTTTTTTGGTTTTTTTCTCTGGTACCGGGAACCGAACTCACGACCTTGCACTTGCCAGGCAGGCGCTTTGCCGCTGAGCTAAATCCCCAGCCCCCTTGCCAGGATTTCTTATTGGTTGATTTCTTGATAGCCATTCTTTCTAGATGTGACATCCTCACTGCAGTAGTACAATTAGCTATAACGATAGCAGGAAACACAATTTAGATATTGACAAACTGTGGTAACTATTGGTTTTGGAATCTCAGTGTTGTTTTAATTAGCATTTCTCAAATGACCAATGATGCTGAACATTTTTTCATATATTTATTTGCCATTTATATTTCTTCATCAGAGAAGTGCATATTCATCTCAGATGCCCATTTTTGGATTGGGTCTTTGAATTTGGAGGGTCTGATGTTTTTCAATTCTTTATATGTTGTAAATAGAAGTCCTTTGTCTAAGGGACAGTTGGCTAAATTTTTTTCCCAATCCATGGGTTTTCTTTTCACTCAGTTGGTGATTTCTTTTGATGTACAAAAACTTTTTAATAAGATGAGCTCCCCATTGTTGATTCTTTGAAGCAGTTCCCGCCATCGAGGGAGCCTTTGCAGGAGCCATCCCAGAGCCTTGGTGAGCCCCAAGGGAGGGGAAGGACCCCCACCCACCACACCTCTGCCATCATCATCACGGGAGCTTCATCTGGAGGAACCCAGGTGCTTGGCCCATTCCCCTACACCACGGGCTGGGCAGTAAGCACTGGTGCCTGGGACACCTGCACCCTGCACTCTGGGGTAGGGTAAATCCACTCTAACAAGGGGAAACACTTCACATACAAACTCCCAATTTAAGATTGGTTCTGTTATATAACTATAGACTTTGTTCCTATGCTCTACAGTACAAAACCAATAGTTACCACAGTTTGTCAATATCTAAATTGTGTTTCCTGCTATCGTTATAGCTGATTGTACTACTGCAGTGAGGATGTCACATCTATTGTAATCAGTTGTTCTCCCTTGTGTGACAACATTGGGAAGATCTGGGTTAATAACCTCACCACAGTCCTACACCAAAAGACTGGGACTGAGCCAAACAGAAACCAATAGTCCACTCTCAATTAATTGGGAATTTAGAATCTTGAGACAGACACAAACCAAGAATTTTCTACATGAAGAAGATATTCCTCAAGAACAGACTTTTCCTAGAAAGGCCTTGATACTCGTGATAGAGCTACCTATTACCAACACTCACAAGGATCAGCACAGAACACAAAATAAAAAAAATTTTTGAAATAGAATATGAGGGCTGCAGGATATAGCTCAATAGCACAAGCACCTGCCTGACAAGTGCAAGGTCCTGAGTTCAGTTCCCGGTACAAAAAAAAAGAAATAGAATAAGATATTTTAATTGAGACAGCAGAACCATATACAGATCCAGTTCTTCTGAGTTATGAATAAACATCTTCAAAAAATTTTTAAAATTTATTTTTCACATTGCTGGGAAGATAGATTGAACTCAGGGCCTCTTGCAAGTGACCTCAAGGAGAGGGAAAATGGAACTCAGGGCCTCTTGCATGTGACCTCAAGCAGACACCCTTCCACTGAACACGATAGTGATGTCACTGCTAATGAGGAGCAGCCATTTTATTATGGGTATGTGACACAACTATCCTTCAAGAAAATGAAGAAATCATGGGGAAAACAGGAGATTGTTGGAGCAGGGATTTTCCAGCCTGCCAGAAGTAATAGTTGACTATTGTTTTAGCTAACAGTGTCTGACATGATTGAATTGGTGGTAAAGGCTGTTCTACCTAAAGTTTAGCATTATAATCAAATTAATCTTATGATAAAGTTTACCTGATATATAAAAGGTGATCTAAATATGTGGTATGTGTTTAAATTTTTATAAATCACAGTAAAAGATACATTACCATTAATCCTCCTCAAAATATTCTCCTTCATTTCAAACATACTTATCTCATTGTTCTTGACATTTTCTGAAGCAGTTCTGGAAATCCTCTTTCCTGAGTATCTTTATAAGGTGAGATCAAATATTCAGTGAATGCTACCACAGAACGCCATCCAACACACAGGCAAGCTAAAAAATAAGCAGTACGTCTGTCCTCTTCCACCACATTGTCCACCACATTGTTCACATTGTTCTTCTGGCACCTTGCTACTCCTAGCTCTTCCTCTAAGCCAAAATGACCAAGGTGGTAAATGTTTCAAATGGATTCAGAGCATCAGGGAGGCCACTATAAAGTGACTAAGGACATTCACAAAAAAGGACTTTGAGCACTGCTTGAAAAAGTGGCAAGAATGATGGAATAAATGTGTTCAAGTGAGGGGCAGCATTTTGAGGTGGATTCATGGCAATGTGTCTTTTATTGCAACAAATTTAAAAAAATTTAAACATGTATTATATTTTTCAATCACATCTCATATATGTAATGACAGCTATAATTTTATTGCAGCCCCTGGTGTCAAGGAAACACTAACAACATGAACACAAAGACAGATGCATGAATTGGTGTTTGTTCTACACTGAGGAGGCCAAGTTAGTGGTGATGAATCTGAAAGGGTAGGAGGGAGGAGAAGAAGTTGGGGCCAGTAAGGGGAGATCAAGCAGTTTAGGGAATTACTCCCACAGTCTTAAGGAGATCCTTCAGGTTATCTGGAGTGTCATACATTGCTACCTTCACCTACAGAGATTGCCTTTGGCCTGATGTTCCACAAAATTCTTGCTAATAGGCCTGTTCTCAAATCCAGGAACTCAGGAAAGGCATGGTAAACAAAAATTACGAATTATCTTCCCTCATGAGAGAAAAATTGCAAGACAGCTTGGTTCTTAGTCTTCTGACTGAGGGCAAGGATACTTCAGATCTGCTGTCTTAGCAAATTTCAAGTATATAGTACATTACTATTAACTATAATCACTATGCTGCACATTAAATCTCTAGAATTTCTTTATAACTTCAACATCTCATTTCCCCTACCCCAGTTAATTTCTTCTCCTTCTTTCCTTTCATTCCCTCTCCCCTTTCTTTCAAGGAGCTGTGGTTTGAACACAGGGCCTAATGCAAGCTAGGAAAACGTACTCTCCCACCATGCCCCTCCCATTAAAACTTTTCATTTTTAAACAGAGTCTTTAAGTTGCCTAGTGATAATCATGTTTCTACCTCATGCATAACTGGGATCACAGACATGGGCCACCATGCTTAGCCCTGTCCTTTATTTCTTGATTTTTATCTCCTGCTCCACTGTCCACTATTCTTGTCTTAATTCCAGGTAATGTTAATAAACATGTGAGGGACCCTTCCAATATTCTGATCACTTAGTTCCTCCAATAGCCTTACTCCCATATATCTTTATCACTTCAGCCCATAATTATATCCTAGACTTTCTCATTACCAATACTTGCAATAGCTTCATAATCTCAATGTTTTGAGCACTATTCCTTGACAACCTTGTTTCTAGCTTGCTCTTCTACAACGTAACAAGCCTTGAATGCGGCTATAACCTGTATTTCATTGATCATGCCCTTTTGGTAGCTGTCATGCCTCTTCCTGTGATCACTTTTTCTCCCTTTACTCAGTGTAAATTCCATAGTCAAGCAGTGTAATCACTCATTTTTATTCATCCTCAAATCTTTTGCTCTTCTCTTCTCATTATATTGCTTTGGTAAAACAACAATCCTGGTGAATTCAGTTATTGCCTGCTACAAAACCACACAGAGCTGTGGAAAAATGCGCTATTATGTTTACTGTTCTCAATTTAAATTCATAACAGTAACCTTATGTGAACTTCTAATGATCTCTGGGAACTGTCCTGTATTCTTCTAGTCCATTCACTTTCCCACTCCCTTAAGTAAAAAATTTATACCTTCTCTTCTTTTATCAGATCTTCAACATCTCTTCATAAGTAATCTCATTCAAGGCAAGTATTTATTTTTATTTTAAAGAGAAAAAAACAAAGACAAAATAACAACAAAGACAATAACAAAACAACTCAAAACAATAAAAATGATACAGAATTTCAGAATGATAGGAAATTAACAATGGTTGCTGTATTACATATTGTTATCTTCAAGGAAGTTGTTCAGATTACCAGATGTAAGAATGCAAGACTGATCAAACAATTATTATTTTTAAATGACCAATCACATCCTTTCTCATTTATTAAAATATGCTTATTAAAACAGTCATTCCTTCTTTTGCTTTTTGAAAACTTTTAAAAGTTTTAGACAAGGTCTCACTATTTAGTGCAGGCTGGCCTTGAACTCACGACATAGCCCAGGCTGGTCTCAAACACTCAGTGATCCTCCTACTTCAGGCTCCTGGGTCCTGGGTATGTATCACCACACCTACTTCCATTCTCTCTTTTGCATATTGCTAAGCATTGAGTGTTTGTTCCTTCCAAAACCTTATGGTAAAATTTAATTACCACTGTAACATCTCTTTAAGAGATGATTAGGCAACAAGGGCTTTACGTGATTCATGGGTGGAAATGGCCCATTATAAAATGGCATGTTTGAACCTCTTCTTTCTTACCTTCCTGCCTTCTGCCATGAGAGGATGCAGCAAGAAGGCTCTCACCCAGATGACAGCAGGTTGGCATCAGACTTCCCAGCCTCCAGAACTGCAAACCCACAAATTCTGTTCATCATAAATTACCCAGCCTCAGGTACTCTGTAATAGCATGCCAAATGGGCTAAAATATATACGTGATCAATTTTTTTCCTCTCTCCATGATCATTCCTTTGAGCGTTTAATTTTGTTCTCTCATCTGTAACCTGGAAACATTTATTGGTCACCTATCATTTTCACATATTAAGGCTTGAAGCCATAAAAAAGAAAAAGGATTATTCTCTACTATCCTTATAAGTCAGAGGAGAACTACTCTAAGAAACATTTATGGTTAAAATTATAGGTATAATGAATGACAGTACTTTAAAACTATTTGTGAGCTTCCATAATATTAGCTTTCTGTTGACCAAGTAACATTTATAGTAGAGGTTATTTTGTTCATAGTAAAATAATTTATAAGGTTTTACATGCTATCACTAAAAATGATAAATTTGATCTTAATTGTGAAGCCTGGTGTATAATATCTGGCTACTTTCCTTACCCTGCTCCCAGGAGAATCTTCTCCTTGAAGTTAGAGTAATAATTGCTAGTTTGTCTACTTGTCAATAAATTCGTTGAATGCTAGATTTTGGGCTCAATGTTTTCATACCTTCTGTTAACTTATGTCTCATGGCAATCTTGTGAGGCAGGCAATTTTCCCTCAAATGACAGAAGACTGAGAAAGAAATTTTTTTTACTTTAAATAAAACCCCTCTCCATGGCTTTATAAAACTTTTATTTTAATTAAGATAACATATGAGTTCTGGTTTCAATAGTCAAAGGACACAAACTATGCATGCAGATGGTCTGAACTAAATAAATCATGTGTACTTGAAAATGAATGCCTTCTTATGAAGAGAATGTGCTGACCAGTACAATGGATTCATTGTGTGAGTGGTTTCTGTGTCACAACAGAGACCCAGAGCAATGACAGACCAATTTAGCCAACAAACAACTGGTGCTATTAGGGGACATGTGAGTGGAAAGACATGAGTGAAAAGAGGTAGGACCTCTCACTTATTGCTAAGATATGGTGGTATACTTCTATACTTAGAAAGTTTAGCTTTTCCACTCCCAATTTCGTTTTTAAATCTGTATATGCATTGAAAATTTATGCAATGAACAACTATATACTATTCACATAAATTCAAAATTGTTAACATTTTGTCATATTTGCTTCTGTCCTTATCTACTTATCTATCTATCTATCTATCTATCTATCTATCTATCTATCTATCTATGGTTTTTTCCTGGTCTACTTTAAGAGTTAATTACTGGGGCTGAGAATGTAGCTGAGTGGTAGAATGCATGTGCTTATCATGTGTAAACTCTGGGTTTGATCATCAATGTTAAAAAATTTAGTTGCAGTCATCCTGATGGTGCAACATACATCTTTCAAGAACAAGGGCTTTCTCTATAAAGATCCAGTTGTACTTAAACTTATTATGAACCCATCACTAGTATCCTATATGCAATTTACTTTCAAATTTTTTCAGTTGTTATATATAGTTTATATCTTATATAAACTATTTTCCCAGTCACAGATCCTTATAGCATTTAGCTGGAAATTTTTTTAGTCTTTTTAGTCTTAATCTAGAACATTTACATGGGATTTTATTTGTCTTTTATAATATTTATGTCATAGAAGAATTCAGGCCAGTTACTTTGTCGATTGTTCCTCAATTTGGATTAATATGATGTTTGTCTATTATGTTTAGATTTATGATAAACATTTTTGGTAGGAGTACCAAATAGTTGATGTTGAGATCAGTTTTAGCAGATATTAGATTTTCTCCATAAACAATTGTTATGGTTTGTGTCTGAATGTCCCCCCAAAGCCTCATGCAGTCATGGGGCAAGCTTCTAGAGTTTATGATTGATTCATGGTCCACTATTGGGACTATGGGTGTGAGTGCTATACCCGTCCTGAGGCAGGTAGCTTGCATACAGTGTAAGGGAGGGAAAGAGGCTGCTTGCCGCTCCTCCCCTTATGCTCTTGTTGCTTTTGCTACCTTCACCGCCAAGATCTATTGCCCTCTGCCATGTGCCACTCTGCCTTGGAGCCAGCCGAGTATGGACTGAAACCTCCACAAACTATGAGCTAAATAAACCTTTTCTTCCTTAATTCTGGGTGTCAGGTATTTTGTCTCAGCAATGAGAGAAAAGTAACCAAGACAGAAATATAACAAATAGTTTTCATTTCAGTAGTTAAATGTACATTTGAAATACTTTTTCTTTGCTTATAATGTAACTTTACTCAAAACTGTAAAATATAATACTATACTAATTGTTCTGTGAAGTTCTTTACAGAATAGCAGAATGCATATATTCACAAATTTAAAAATTAAGAAACCTACAGTTTAAAATGCATGAGTGTAATTGCTTTACACAATTTGTGTACTTGCTAGGTGTAAGATTACTGCACACACTACATTATTTTTGTCTAGGTGATGATGAAGTTCTGGTAATATGAACCTTTCTGAATACATTGTAATAAATCATGACTGAAAGGTAGAGTAAATCTAAAAAGGCGTTTGGTAAGAATTGACAAAATTGTTAGCTATGAAAATAGTAATCAGAGAAAATATCTGAAAATTGACTCAGCACTTCTTTAGGATATGCATTTACAGATTTTCAATGCATACTTTACAATAATAATGGCTGATGTCTATCGAATATGTGCCAGGGCTTTTATATTTACCTCGTGTAATTAGCACAACTTTAGGAAGAAGGTATAATTATTTACAATTTATAGCTTGGAAACAAAGGCACTTCTAACCTTTGTGCTACATCCTTTTGGCTGGTTTTATCTATCTACAGAATTGTTTTTTTTATCGCTGTGATAGATGCTATGGTGTATTCCCAACTCCAGGGGTGTGTGTGCGTGTGTGAGTGTGCTTTTCCTATGAGAAAAGGGAAAAATAAACTTCCAATTTACATCTTTGTGTAATTAGTTTTTGTAGTTTTCCCTGGTAGAGTTTTTTCGTGTTCTCAATAGAGCTCTAAGGATAGTCTTATTTTTTGTTTGATATTTTATTCAATAAAAAGCATTAATTTGATACAATAAAATAGTATACCAATAGCCAAAATGGCTAAAGAGAGAACCTTCTGTTTATATTTTCTTCTTTAAAAAGTGTTTTAAAAAAGTGTTATGTTTGAAAGGGCTAAATTGTCATTTTGACAAGTTATTATTTTTTAATGTTACACTTTTCCATGAAAAACAGATGTATAAATCTAAAGAAGTAAAAACTTAATGTTAAATTCCCCTAAGTTTTAAGTCAAGTTTTGAAATGAATGTTGTAATATTTCTTTAATTCATTATATGAATGTCTTTACATTAAACTATGATTAAACTCGTGATATTTAAAAAGTTATGTAAGGTAGGAAATCTGTAGAGTAACTTATCATTAGTGTTTAGTTGTCACAAAGTGTCAGGAGAATGTCTTCATAAATAGTAGGAGTAATTTTTAGTTCAAATCTTCACCCAGCATATGATTATAATTTCTGCATATTCCTGTGTATAACTTTTCTACATCTGATCTGTTAGTACAACCAGATTTGTAGGGGGAAAAAAGAATGTGTGAACAAGGTTTACTTGAATATTGCTACTAAGAGAGGATTTCTTCAAATCTCTGCCTAAGCAATCTGTAAGCAGAGAGAATTAAATCTGGAGAGAATAGGACTTCTGGACATGTATACATACCCTAGGATCACAGAGAAAACCAGGATTGAACATGTAACATAAGTGCTATGATTCGACTCACTTATTTAATTAGATGATTTAAAACTATGATAAGAGGCAGGCAAAATGTGGTGTCAGATTCAGAGAGTGGTGATCTGCCTTGTTTTCAACTTGTTGATATCTGATGAAAACACTTTTCCACAAGCAAGACTGATGAGCAGATGGTGTTAATAAGGCCAATTAAGTGCTAAGCTTCTGGAAATGTTTTTGCTGAGTGACATCTTTAGACTGGTTTCTGCTAACATGTATCTTAAGCCATGTGTTTCTAAGGAACACTAGCATTAATACTTGTGGTCACCAAAATTTTCATTTTCAAGAATACAGACTCAAATAAGACAAATGAAAATCCCTTACCATAATTTCAAAAGCGGTATGTGAACCTAAGTGACGAGACTCTAACCCTTTGGCCTTCTGGGGTTCTCAGGTAATTGGTTTTCAGTCATTAGTATGTGAAGAAATTTTCTGTGGTCTGCAGTGAAAAAAGACACATACACACACACACAAATACACACACACACACACACACACACACACAAATAGATTTTTTGAGGGATTCTTTTCCCTCTTTTTTAACCTTTTTTATGGTAGCTTGTAAATTATTCTTTATGGACTTTTATCTACACATATTATTTGGGTCACAGATCAAAAGAATTGAATTAATCATAACTGCATCACTATTGGTATATAAATGATCTTTGTTTTATTTTAATTTAAAAAATTATTTTTATTTACCTTTCCTTTAGAAAAGGTATTATGAATATTCATCTAAACCAAGAATTAAAATACTATTGATAATTCATATCTATTCTTATTTCATCTCTTTGCCTGCTGCCCCCACAAGCCCCACAGGTAATTCTATATTTATCAGCCTCTTGTGTTTTTAAAACACAATAGTGTATTTTATAATTAAAGACATGTAAGATGATTTTATTACAAACATCCTTAATTGGAAAAAAAGGAAACAAAAAAGGAAGAAGAGGAAACAAAAAGGAAGGAAATCATATAAGAAGAGTAAATTTTATAAAGACAATGTTAAAAAGGACTTGCTTATTTCCATTCAACAATATGCTCCTATTATTAATTCATGTTGTCCATCAATCCATGAATGTGCAGAGGTTTATTCATTTTCATTGCCATGAGAATAAATTGTAATTTATTCACCTATGGATATTTGAGTGGTTTTCAGTATTTTGCTATGATGGACACTGATTCTATGAACATTTTAATCCATCTATACTCAAGCATAGGGAAAAGAATTTTCCTGAAATATATTCAGGAGCAAAATTGCTGTGCTGTATAAGAAATATAGCTAACTCTACAAGATTATGACAAATTAATTTCTAAAGTGGTTCTACATTTTTATGAAATAATATCAAATTGTTTTCCAACATTTCTTCCAGCAACAAACAAGAGATTCTATTGATTCACATATTTTCCTATATATTTAATTTTGTCTTTTCTAGAATACTAAAATATTTAATAAGTTCAGCATTCTATTCCTGAATCAGTTTTTTCTTTGTCTCCATTGTAGCTTCATCCATACAAACAGATGACATTGAATGTTTTAGTTAATAGTTAATCAGATTTACCAAAAAACTGTATCATTTGCTTACCATGTTGTCCCTTACATCTAGTCTTCTCTTCTTGGTTAACTTTTCTCCTTTCTCAATGTGTCCTTCAATAATTTCTTCAGTCAGTCAGATCTGTGGGTAGAAATCTCTCAGTGTTTATTTATATGTGTTCCAGTTGTCTAGTGTTGTTTAACAAACCATCAAACACTCAGTGCCTTGACACAACAATAATAACTTTGCCCACAACTATGCAACTTGGGCACAGCTCAGTAGTGAGGGTATATCAGTTAGTGCTTACTAGAGAAACAGATTTAATACAAGATACATGAATATATCAGAATTTACAAGACTGGCTTACAACGGCTACCCACAGTCAGGTGTGGAAGAGTGCAAAAGGTCCGTCTGCACACTGGGATCTGAAGGATCCAATCGTACACCTGGAGCTCACTGTACTGTCCCATGAGAGTCTGTATCAGGAGGATGAAGAGTCTTCAGTGGAAGACTGATGGTTTGTGTTACAAGGCTGGAGTCTGTGCTGTAAGCCAGGAGACAACGTCCAAGGTGAAGGTGAAGAGTACAGCTCCTCTGAAGAAATAAGAAATCCTTCCTTCTTCGTTTCTCTTTTATACGATTCTGGTGATAATTCTCCCTAGGGTGGGTCTTCCACACCCAGAACTATGATGTGCCAATTTAGTTGGGTGTTTCTTACTCAAATTGACACAGTCTATCAATCATCACAGACGGGTTGCCTCTGCTTCATACTGTGTCAACTGGGTAGCTTAAGGAGCAATGATGAAATTGCGTCCATCAGAGTTCATTCGCTCATAGGGCTGTCAGCTGCTTGGAGTCTGGAGGCCCGGGCTCCTCTTCATACTCGCCTTTCCATGGCCAATTCACAAATGATGTCTTTGTTCCCAGGGAAAATTTCTCAAGAGAAAATTCAGAGGTAAATGACTTTCTTTTATGCCCTGGCCTCAGAAGTCACATAGTGCCACTCCTACAACATACTATTGCCATACTACATAGACAAGGGTGCCATAAAGGCCTATGCGGTCTCAAGAAAACAAACCATAGACTCCACCCGTTTTTAATGGGTTTGTATAGAGTATACAGTAAGAAATTTTACTGCAATTTTCTTAAAAGGCAATGTAAATATGCTTTCTAGTTATGCATTTAAATTCTGGAATGTTCTCATTTTCTCGTCTTTATTTCTAGAGCTTCTATTAATGCATGAAGGATATTCTCAATCTGTCCACCCATCTCTCTAAATTTCTCTTGTATTTACCATCTCTTTATTTTCCTGTGCTATGTTCTGGGTTCATTATCAAGTTTTTTCTTCATTTAACAGAAAATTTAGGACAATGTTTTTTCCTAGAATTTCTAATTGTTTCTTTAAGTCTTCTCAACTTCTTCCTAATGTTTTCATAGATGTTTTTTCTTTTATTGGTACAGTTCTTCTATTATATCTTTGAAAATATAAAACATGTTTATTTTCAAGCACTTTTCTATTTATGTTGTTAATTCAGTTTCTTTGGGTGTAAAATCCATTTGTTTATTGGTGATACTTGCTATTTCACCAAAACAGTTTTCCTTACATGTTTTGATTTTTTTTTATTACAGGCATATCTCCACTGGGAATTTTATTTCTAACTTTTTCTTCTGAGTTAATCCTTCTCTAACAATATGGGATTGATACCACCTCTTTCCCATCACTAGCTTTTCAGTTAAGACCTCAGTTTTATAATAGTAAACCAGGACTCTCTTTTCTTGGGAATAACAAAACCTCTTCCTTGAGGAGGCAAGCACCTGGTCTGGTCTCTAAATTTATGACTCTGGCTCTTCCAACTTCTGGCTAGAATCCTAAAGTCCTATGTTTCATAAACCGAGTCTCATTCTTAAAAATGAGTAGGACATTGTAATTCTCATCAATTTGAATGAGATCTGCTGTACCATTTGAATTCCTGGCAATCACTGCTCATTTCCAGTGTTAAGGCCCAGTAGTGCTGAAGCTTTAGACTCTGCTTACTTCCATTGTATTTTGTTCCATGGAGATAATGTTTGTATTTGTTTAACCTTTGCTTAAAGTTTAAGGTGGGTATTACTGCCATTTAAAGACATATCATCAACTTCTATTGTGAATTTTTTGTTAAGTGAAATTATATAGATTAAGTTTAAAGATTTATCCTTTATTCTGGGATATGTGTCATTTATATTACTTTGATATTAGGCTATCTTTTATTACAAAGAGAGTGGTAGTCATATATTTTTGTTATGGTTGAGACAGGGTCTTGCTATGTAGTTCAGGCCCCTTGAGCTCACTTTCTAGCCCAGGCTGGCCTCAAACTTGAGGTGATCCTAATGCCTCAGGCTCCTGAGTGCTGGGATTACAGGTGTGCATTCCCCAGTGCTGACTGGCATATTTTAAAATATCCTTTCTTGCCAATTAGGAAGTTTAAAATCTTGTATTGGACCTAAAAATAATCCTGAAATTATACTAATCAGTGATATCCAAAATTTAGGTATCATTGATTGAACAGTCACAGGTACCTTGGAGCAAAAGTGTACTGTTTGATCATAATTCATTGATTAAAGCATGTTAGCTATAAAAAATGTACACAGCCTTGTTCTAGATGTTGAGAGTAATACTATAAGGGAGATACAATATGATTTCTCTCCTTCTGGAATTTAAAATCTCCTTGTATGCTTTCTATTTGCTACATTTTTCAAGCTAAGCCCATATACTCTGGAATTCAAGATGAAAATCATATTTAATTCATACTCTAAATTTCTAATCATATTGCATACCATGCTGTGGCTCTATTTAATTCATTCTACTTTTTTACACTTAGCATCATTATCACTACAAAGTATCATAAAAAAGAGTTACAAAGAAGACTAAGAATAGGTTCCCACCCTCAAGAAACTCATATTCTGGTTAGAAAAAGGATAAATCCATAGAAAGATTAATAATGCTACAATCTAGCATATGATTAACTTTCAATGAGATGTACAGAGAATAAATGAGAGAAAAATCACTAAAGATATTAATATTAGGTTTGTCTGAGACAAAAGAACATTCCAGGTAATGTCTCCCCAAACCAATTATACTTAAATATTTAGTGGATGAAAGATGTCTGTTGTGAACATGATCAACCTGCCTCTATTGTCCAGAAAAAACTCTAGTTCCACTCAAACTTGCATGTCTTATCCAATAATGCAAAATCTTAGCAATTACTTGGATCTACCCTCCTTTGTGTTCAGTAAATTTCTACACTTATGAGAGCATGCTGCTTATTCTAAGCTAGTTATCAAAATATTTCTTTCAATAATAGTATTCTACCAGAAATAGCTTAGTGTCACAGTAATGTTCTAGCATGTATTATAGATTGGTGTTATAAATCTGCTTTACTGGAAGGACAATGGGATTTTAGTAAGTGGAGTCATTCTAGAAAGAAAGAATCACGTAAGTCATGTCATGTAAAAACAAACAAACAAACAAATATTTTAGCTAGGCCTTATAATCCCAGCTACTCAGGGGGCTGGGGATTTAGCTCAGTGGCACAGCACCTGCCTGGCAAGCGCAAGGTCATGAGTTTGATTGCTGATACCGGAAAAACAAAAAAACAAAAAAACCAAAAACCCCCAGCTACTCAGAAGGATGAGGTTGGAGGAGCACAAGTTTGAAGTCAGCCTGGGAAACTTAGACTCAATCTCAAAATAAAATTTTAATGAAAGAACTGGGGATGTAGCACTGCAAAAAAATTCTTAGGATTATATTAGTATTTATACTAATTGGTCATTGATATTGCAAACTAAGCAGTCCATATGGGCAAATCTTAAGAACGCTAAATTCAGTCTGATTATTAATTCTGGTTATTAATTTTAGTCATACTCCACAACATTATCATACTGTGCTATATTTCCAAAGTTTTTGATAAATGTGTTTACTGGGCTGTCATAACAGAATACCACAAAGAAGTGGTTTAGATAGCAGGAATTTATTATCTCACAGTTTTAGAGGCTAGAAGTCTAAAATCAAGATGTTGGTAAAGGACAGGGTTAGGTTCCTTCAGAGGGCTGTGTGCGAATGATGCATTCCAGACTTTTCTCCTTGGCTTATCAATGGCCATCCTCTTGTGTGCCTAACACTTTTTCTGTATCTGTGCCATGTGTACATTTCCAAATTTCTCATTTTTATAAAGGACACCAGTCATATTGGATTAGGGCCCAACCTAATGACTCAGTTACTATTATAAAGATTCCATCTTCACACAAGATTACATGCTGAAGTACTACTGAGATTTAGGACTTCAGCATATGCATTTTTTTGTGGGGGGCACAATTAAACCTATAGCAAGGGAGAATTTGTTCTTTGTATTATTAATATTATAGTTAATGGTGAGCCACTTGAAAAATTTCAAAGAAGGTAAAGGGAATAGAATAGAGAATTTGGAAATTTATCAGATGTATATGGTTGATTTTTTATTTTTAAAGATAAAGATTAAAACACATTAATAAACAGACATAAATAAAACAACACCAAACAATAGAAGCAATACAGAATTTCAGACAAGGTGACAGGAAATTAACAATGCTTGTTGTATTACATATTGTTATCTTCAAATTGGTTACACGATTGATTTTGACAAAGGTACTAAGGTCATTCAATGGGGAAAGGATAATCTTTTAACAAATGATGATAGAACAAGTAGAAACCAATGTTAGATTTGCAAAGATTTCTTTAAATGGATACAGAAATAACAAATATAAAACCAAACAAGTTAAACTTTATCAAAATGTAAGAGATTTTCTATGTAAAAGGTGCTATTATAAAACTGAAAATGTAAGTCACAAACTGGAGGAAAGTATTTGTTAAATTTATACTCCAAAAATGACCTTGATGTAGTACATATGAAGAACTTTTGCAGTTTAATAATACTAACAGAGGGGCTGGGGATTTAGCTCAGCAGCAAAGCGCCTGCCTGGCAAGTGCAAGGTCGTGAGTTCGATTCCCGGTACTGGAGAAAAACCAAAAAAAAAAAAAAAAAAAAATACTAACAGAAAAAGATTTGAAGTGTTTTCACCCACACAGTATTGATAGCTAATAAAAACACAAAGATGCTCAAAATCACTAATAAGTAGAAAATGCAAATTAAAGCGGCAATGACATACAAATATACACCCACTAAAATAATGAACAACCACAAAAATATTGAACAATAGAACAATAGGTATGCTGATACCCTGATGGTGAGGATGTAAAGTATACAGTCACTTGGGAAACTTGGTAGTCTCTTGGTGTTAAAGTTGGGGGTGGTACACACGTGCAACCCCAACACGTTGGGAAGCTGAGGGAGGAAGATCTCAAGTTTGAGTCCAGCCTGAACAATTTACAGAGACCCTGTCTCAAAAATTAAAAAAAATAAAATGTTTGAGTATGTAGCTCAGTGTAAGGCCTAGGTTTCATCCCCAGTACCAAGAAGAAAGAGAAGGAAGGAAGGGAGTAGGAGGAAGAGGAAGAAATACATAAAGTTTCACATTTTAAGTAGGTGTTGCTCAGTATATGACAATTATAACTCAATAAAGCTGCAAAGGATGCTTTAAAAAGATTCTTTTGCTAGTATTTATATGTTATAATTCTTGTAAAACCAAAAAACCAAAGTATTACATTTTTATTCTCTCTTTTTGTTAAAGCAATAGCAATATAACTGCCAAACTGGAATAAGACAAATAGAAGAAGAAAATCAACCATTCCATTTATTAAATGGAAATGAAAAATGTTAAAAGGGATGAAAGATGGCAATTTATTTCACAAATTATCAACTTAGGCCAATATTATTTTAAATATAATATATTAAGATTATTAGGCAGTGTTATTCTGCACTTAACCAAATTTATATTTATTGTATGTACTAAGTAAAATAAATCTTGAACTATTAAAAACTTTCAGATACTCTGGTTTCTCTTCAGATTGTATAAATTTTTCACTCTTTTACAAAACTTTCGGCATATTGGAGGGTAACACACATTGAGTAGTAGCACAATACTAAGACAGGGCCTTTCAGACTAAGTACTCTGCTAACACATTTACTGGTGATGATTAATTAGTTAGTCAAAAAGTGGATGATTCTGGGTTTAGTGGAACGTGTGTGTGATCCTAGCTACTTGGAAGGCTGAATCATGAAGATAACAAATTTGAACCCAGACTGATTAGCAAGACCCTATTTCAAAATTTAAAAAAACATAACATGGGCTGGGATATAGCTCAGTGTGAAGGAGTTGTGTCCAGTCCTCAGTGAACATAAGTAGAAAATACAAAAATTATGTAACATTTTCAAACTAAAGTTTGTATTTTATGCATTGATTCACCAAATATTCAGTAGAGCCAAACTCTTTCCTTTGGGCCTAATTAGGGCCCAAAACTCACTTTATTTTTTCACAAATCATAATCTCATTTCATAATTTCCATTTCTAAGCTTGCAAATACATGGAAATTAAACGATACCTTCTTGAGTAATCAATAGGTCATAGATGAAATTAAAGAAGATATTAGACAATTCCTAGAATTAAATGATAATGCCAGTATGACATACCAGAACCTATGAGACACAATAAAAGGAGTCTTAAGAGAGAACCTCAGGGGCCTAGAAAAACAAAAACCATCCAAATTTAAAGCTAGTACAAGGAAGGAAATTATAAGATTGGGGCAGAAATTAATAAAATTGAGACCAAAACCAAAAACAAAACAATCAACTCAAAACTCCAAAACAAAAAACAAAAAACAAAAAACAAACCAAAGAGTTGGTGCTTTGAAAGAATTGACAAACTCTTAGCAAATCTTTCAAAATAAGGAAAGAAAAGGCCCAAATCCATGCAATTAGAAATGATAAAGGCAAAATCACAATGAATCATGCCCAAATTCAGAAGATCATTAGTAACTACTTTGAGAACCTGTACTCTAATAAAATGGAAAACTCAGAAGAAATCAATAGATTCATAGATATGTATCAACTGACAAAGCTAAACCAAGATATATAAGTCCTGAATAATACAATATCAATCAGTGAAATTGAAGAAGTAATAAAAACTACCAATTAAGTAAAGCCCAGCTCCCAATGGATTCACTACTGAGTTCTACAAGAATTTTAGAGAAGATTTAATGCCAATACTCCTCAGACCCTTTAATGAAATCTAAAGGGAAGTGGTACTCCCAAAGTCATTCTTGAAAGCAAGCATTACCCTGATTTCAAAACCTGAACAGGAATGAACCACAAAAAAAGAACTACAGGCCAATCTGTTTAATGAACATAGTTGCAAAAATCCTCAATAAGATACTGGCAAACAGAATGCAGCAAAACATCAAAAAGATGATATAGTACAAATGGTTAATAAATACATAAAGAAAGTGTTCAACAGTGCTGGCCATTTGAGAAATGCAAATGAAAACAACAGAGATTCCATTTCACTCCGGAAAGAATGAGCATCATCAAGAAATTAGTGCTGAAGAAGTGGGGGAAAAAGGAACACTTGCTCATTGTTGGTGGAAGTGTAAACTGTTACAACTATTATGGAAATCAGTATGGAGATTGTTCAAAAAACTAAACATAGAAATTCCATTTGACCCAGCTATTCCCCTTCTGGGTATCTTCCCAAAAGATTTAAAGACATCATAGTGATATATGCATGCCCATGTTCATACTAGCACAGTTCATAACAGTTACATGTCCATTAATAGATGAATGGATAAAGAAAATAAGATATCTATGCAGAATGGAATATAAAGAAGTATATACTTGAGTCATTTGTAGGAAAAAGGCTACACTTTGAGACTACAATGTTATATGAAGTAAATCAGTCACACAAGTTTAAATATCGTATGATTTATTTTGTATGAGAAACCCAATACATAAATAAAATGTAAAATAAAAAGACAATATGGAAAAAAGGAGGGAAAAAGTTATTGTAATCCAACAAGGCCAATATATCTAAAAGTGCGCCTTGATTTAATATAATTGTCTCATGTATTTTATATGTTTTTTGGTCTGTTAGTCTGGCTGATAATCTAGGTTTATGATAATTAGATTACAGTATATATAAATAAATCTGATACTGGCAAAATAATTTTTAAAAAAGCAGGTGGAGGGGAAGATAAAAAAGAATTGATGTGTTAACTCCTTATGATGAATGTAATCATTATATATTGTAAACATGTACTAATAAGAAAATTTTAAAATTAAAATAAGAAATAATTTCAATTTTGTATTTTTCATTTCAGTAATATAGAAATAGCAAACAAAACATCCCACAACAGTCTGAATGCAGACTCTTTCTGGATTTTTGCAACAATCACTTCATCTCTATGTAATTTAATAATATTTCTAAGCAACTCAGATTTGAAACATTTTGACTTAGTTTCTCTCCATAGAATAAAAGCCTAACTTTCTACATTCATATTTCTTGTTTTATGTAATATTTAATGAAATTACATGATTAAAGACCTAGTCAACTAGTATCAACAGATATAGGATAAACTGACTCAGCATAAATCTTTTTTTTTTTTAACAGACAGACAACCTTTTACAAAATAGCAAAAGAACAGTACAGACAATACAGAGTTACAAACAAAGTGGTAGGAAATTAACAGTGCTTGTTGTATTACATACTGATATCTTCAAAGTGGTTTCTCATGAAAACAGATAGAGACATGCAATATTGAACAATCAAGGACTCATTGACAGTTTCTTTCAGCAAAGAAATAGAAGACAGTAGAACTATGTTAGCTATCCTGTATATACATACACACAAAATTTCTCCTTCTTTCCCTTCTCTTTTCCCACATCGCAGTTGCCCTTTACCTTTGAGTGTTTTCCTATCATTTTACAATGTCTATCATACCTCCGAGTTTAAATTAACTCTTTCCGGTTTTACACTAGTGAGACAATCAGCATAAATCTTACATACAAAAGCAGAAGTATCTCAGTCTAGTCTTAAACATTCAGGATCTTTTGAACATCAGTCAATATATTTTGCTTTTAAGCTACTACTTAGAGAGTCCATTTGTACAACTTTGATTTTATATTGTATATATTTTATATAAAAACCCCAAAGGAAAATACCGTGTAATCCCTGAAAAGCAAAGGGTGACAGTAATTTTAAAGACTGCTTAGGACACTAAGACAAAGCAGCATAATTTAAAATGTGATTTATCTGAATTATAATTATGTGAGAAATAAGTATTATTTTAGTGAAATATTAACCAGTTCAGCATATTAAAAAGATTTATGTGATCCCAGGGGAAATAATAATCAATATTGAAGATTGCATAGTACTAGTTCTAAATTAGTACAGAAACAATAACTTTCATGCATTGCAAGAGCAATGATTGTGTCAGTGTGAATATTTCAGTTAAGTAATAAAACAAAGACGTACTTTATATTGTTTATTCTTCCAGTTTATCTAGTTACAATCTTTTGCACCAATTTATGAGTGTATTTCTAGTATTAAAGATTACATGATGGCCTTATCTTTGAAATTTCCTATGGAGTTATAAAAAATAGCAGATAATTTATCATTTTTATCAATATCTGAGGGGATTCCCAGAAATATAAGGATACATTTAGACTAAGAACTTACTGTATTGCATATAAATATAGAAGGGCATTAACCACTCATGGAAATTTCTTGGTAGATTGCCTATCCCCTAAGCAGCACAAAGTGATAAAATGTGTATTTATCTGGCATGTCTAACTCCATGTTGTGGAGTAAGTGATAAAATACATACTGGCTCTTGAATAATGCTCTCACTCTCTGATTTAATTACTTATTCTAATAATATTGCGTGTGTACACATAAAGACATAAAACAAGGTAAATGAAATCTTTTTACTCACATTTTAGCTGATGTTCTAGAAGATTATGCCACTCAAAAGTTGACTAGAAATGCAAAACCTTAGTAATATATTTTCTAATTATAATCCTTGATAACAGATAAAGCATCAGTATAGTAATGCATACTCTAGATGCATTACTTTTTAAAAATTATACATTTTTATTGTGATAAAATATGTGTAACATGGAATTCATCACCTTAGCCATTTTTAAGTGTACAATTCAGTACATTCATAATGTTATGCAATAATCGTCACTATCCATTTCCAGAACTTTTTCATAATCCCAAGCAGAAACTGTACCCATACAAGCAGTGGCTTTCCATCTTTCCTGTCCCTAGTCCTTGAAACCTCTACTATAATTCCTGTCTATGAATTTACCTATTCTAGGTACTTCTTATAAGTAGACTCATACAAAACTTGTCCTTTTGTGTCTGGCTTATTTCATTTAGAATCATGTTTTCTATGTTCACCTATGATGTAGCATGCATCAGAGTGTCTGTGTTTTTAAAAATTTCCATTGTATGTCTGTGACAGTTTATCCAATTATCTATTGATGGACACTTGAGTTCTTTTCACCTATTTTAAAGCTATTTTAAATAATGTACTACGAGCATTGATATACAAGTATCCGTATGTGTCCCTGTCTTCAGTTCCTTTTTGTATATATATTGGAATGGAATTCTTGTATCCTATGGTAACTTTATGTCTAATACTTTGAGGAAATACTAAATATTGTTTTTCACCATGTTGCACCATTTTAGATCCCTACAGAAATGCACAAAAGTTTCAATTTCTCCACATCTTCACCAACACTTGTTATTTTCCATTTTTTAAACAATAGTCCTCCTCTGCATGTTTAAATTCCCCCCAGATCATCAGTAGACAGGTACAGTAAGTGGGATAAGGCGGGTGCAAAGGCACATATAAATTAAACTTTCCCAAAAGACAACTGTAAAACATTAATCTATATCAGGAGAATATCTAGAAATCATCATCTAAAAGTCAGAATTAGGTTGTGTACCTACAATATAGTTCTTTTTATTTCTGTATTATAAAACAGATGTTTGTGTATTAAAATTTGATTTTTTTGTAGAGACAAGTATTATATGATATATCTACATTTAGATAAAACTGGTAATATACTTATCAGAATATAATGTTGGGGAATGTAGCCTGGACTCAGAGTTATAATGTATGGAGGAGGAAAGCAGAGATTGATCTCATTGTGTATTAGTTATTATATGATAACTATGTATTCTTATACAAAAACAAAAACTGGAAAACATAGTTTTTGTTTTGAAATACAAAGAATAATAGCCATGCCCATGGGTACAAAGTAATATGCTATTGTGACTTTGATTTGAATTTCCTTAATTGTTAATGATTTTGAAGATTTTTAAGTGCTTATCGGCCATGTTTATATCTACTCTGGGAAAATGTTTATTTAAATTCTTTGCTCATTTTTGAATTGGATTTTGTTGTTGTAAGAACTCTATATATTTTGGATATTAATCACTTACCAGGTACACGGTTTGTAAATATTTTCTCCCTTTCTGAGGGCTGTCTTTTCATTCTCCACAATATCAAGATATATTACTCCTATCTATATGGTTGTATTACAAAGAGAAATCCAATAGCTAACCTCAACCATGTGATAAATTATATATAAAATTATTCCATGATGTCTCCATATATAAATTGCCCCACAGAGTTAGAAAATGAACTCTTACAAGCTGTGTAATTCTTTTACACAAGAATGAGGATTGATAAACTCCAACAGTAATTAAGCAGATAATGGGCATATGAACTGGAAGAGTTAATATAACTTTCAACAATGTCCTCTTGTAGTCCTAGAGTTTAATTAGTTAAAGTCTGACCCATGTTGCTGTAGTCAGGGTTTACAGGGGAATGGATTTAATACAGGACACATAATTTACAGGATTATTTTTTAATATTCACCCAAAGTGTGAAATGCAAAAGAGTGCAGGAGATTTGTCCACCCACTAGAGTGCCAAAGAATCCAGCTAAGGGCCTGGATCCCATGGCAATGTCCTGCATAAGTCCAGCTGAAGGCCTAGAGCCCATGCCAATGAGTCCAGCTGGAGGCTTAGAGCCATGACAATGTCTCATGTAAGTCTATATCAAACATCTGCACTGGGAAGGCCCAAAGGTCAGTGGTGGAAGCTAGAAAGTCTATGTCAGTGGGATCAAGGATCTGTGCCAGCGGGCTGAGGGATCTGCACTGGAGCTAGGAAGCAATGTTCAAAGTAAGTACCAGCACTCCCCGGAAAAGGACCACAACTACCCTCACCGTTTAAGGATGAGAACAACTGAATTCATATCAGGAAAACTAGTGCTACAAGCTTCTCCAGGAGAATCAATAGCACACCAACTTCCCCTCCAGTTCTTTTTTTATGCTGTTGGCAACAATCCTCAGGTGGGCCTTCCACACCCAGCCCCTTGCTGATTCAGTTCAGCTGGGTGTTACAAGTTGATCATTAGTTAATCCAACATACGCGTATATACTTTTTATATACTTTTGCTTTATATAACTGTTTTTTTTCCTTTCAGCTAAGGAATATAGCAGGACAAAGTAGTAAAGGTGAAGAAATAGCAATTCAGGTAGCATCCTGGAGTCCCAATATTAACAGAAGTATCTAGCTGACAAATTTCTGCTGAGCTATTCTCTAAATTAAGTTTTCCTTTAGATGGTTAGTGGGAATTCCAAGTCCCAGGAAAACATTCTTAGAGATGTGAGCAAAGAACATGAACACATGTCCTTTGGTGGGTATATTAATTGTAGTGTATGTAAAACTCACTGGGAGAGCTAAAAAGTAGGTTCTATGACCCATTCCTCAGATGTGCAGGGCAGAGCCTGGGGAGTGTGTTAGGAATCTGACCAAAGAGCCATGGAACAGAAACACTGCTGAGGTCCTGGCCTTTAGTTGCCCAGCAGCCTGCTCCCAATTTACAAGATTCTGCACACAGTGTATTAGGGTCATATGTCATTCAGTTGATGAGAAGAAATATAGTTTTCAATGATGTGATAGATATGCATGATAATATATGAAGCTGACTAAGCTGGGAAGCACAAGTCATATTCCATTTGTTCTGCGATAGTGTAAAATCACTAATTTTGTTATCAAAATGGAAACAAAGACAAACCATGAGTAAGATATACTTTGAATATCTTAGACTGTTACCTACTCTGGACAGATTTTTGCTTGTTTTTTCCAGTTGAAGCTTCTAGGTTTGTGCAGAAATTTTCAGGCAAGTGCTATCCTCAGCCATTATGTTTTTCTAACTGATCTTCCTCCTTGATATCTTCTGGCATGGATAGTTTTGCAACAGTAAAATAGCTTGAAGATAATTTCTCAATTCTAGTGTGAAAGCTGGTAAATTCAGAATTTTAAGTGTTTTCTATATCACGTTACAGAAAAGCACATATCAGAAATTAAAGTTCCAGAGAAAAGAGTTTCAGTGAATTTAATTAAGCATGCAGATGGATTTTTACCAATATTTTCAAAGTACAACTTTCACCCTCATGTTAAATCCTATAGAACATTAATATTTACTTCCATTTGTTTCTTATTAGTTAATTTTTTAAAAGGGACAAGTAACTAATAACATGGTAGCATGTTGTAAAGAGACATCAGCATCACATAGAAGAAAGATCATGAGCTTTTAAGCCAGACAAATGTGGACTTATATCCTGGTTCTTCTACTTACCTTGTAACTTTGGAGGAAATTATTCCTGAGCCCACCTTATTTATTATTCAAATGTATTGAGCTTCTAGGAAGAATATGAGTATGAGACTGAAAGTCTAGTGACTAACAATAGACACTTCTGGATCTTATATTTTATGTAAGTAAGGCAAGAGAAGTAGTAGGTCAACAAGTATAGAAATCACAAATTGTGATATTTCCATAAGGAAATATGAAAGAAAATAACTGGCAGGACCTATTCTACATAGGGTGTCAATGAAGATCTCTAGGAGAAATGACATTGGAGAATGAGCAGTCATCTAAAGTGCTGTAGCAAGAGGCTCAGAAAGCACAAAGACTCTGAGGATGGGCAAGCTTGAGGTGTTAAAAAACAGAATGGAGCTAGTAAGCAAGGCAAAGAGTGGTATGAAGTTTATGCATTTGGTAAAGAGGCATGAAGGCAGATCATACAGGGTCCTTCTCAGACATAATACGCCCTTCTCAGAAGTTCAAATTTTATTTTCAAAGCAATAGGGAGATGTATTAGTCAGGTTTGCTATTGTTGGTCATGATACTTAACATTCCACAACTTAAAGGAGAGGTTTCATTTGACTCGTGTTCCAACAAGTGTTAGCCCATGTTTGGCTGGTTCGGAGACAGAAACACTGTGGTGGAGGGGCGTGGCACAACAAAGTTGCTCAGTTCATGGCAAACAGAAAGCAGAGCAGGGGACCTGGCTAAACACATGCAGAAATCCCCCAAGTGTATCCTCAAAGCCAATCAAATTGACATTTCACCCTAACTGCCACATTCTACCCCTTATTATGTTCATACACAAACACATCTTGATAAAGCATATTTAACCCCCAAATGTAGACAATATCAAGTTCATAATTTCACCTAACGTAATACAAATACAGTGGTACTTCAGTTCATGAATTTAATTCTTTCCAAAATTCTGGTCACAAACTGAATTACAATTTAAATAATCACAAAGCTCGATGGCATAGCATAAACATTGCCATTACAAAAGGAAAGAACTGGGGGATAGAAAAGAATTGGACCAAAGCAAACATTAATTAGCAGCAAGTCAAACATTAATTTCTGTATATCCAGTATTCTAGGCACACAGTGGTAAAATGTGACTTCCAAGGGGCTTGGGAGGCCCCCTTTCTATGGCCTTGCTGATCGCAGCCCACATAGCTTCTCTCAGGGTGGCTCCACTTATGGCCTGCAGCCATCCTCAGCAGTTGTTTCATGTTCCTGGCATTTCTAACTTCCTGAGGTCACCACTGCACCTTTGGCTTCATTCTCATAGCTTTAAGCAATACCCTTTCAAGGGGCTCTTTGCCTGGCCTCCCAGGCCTTTTGAAATCTAGGTGTCAGCCTCCTTCACCCCACAACCCTTGCATCCTTCCTGCCAGGAAATCAATATAATGTGGACAGTGAAAAGGTCTGCTATCAGTGGGAGCAGGAGCCAGGCTGGACTATGGTTTCAGGGGCTTTTGAATGTGTGGAAGGCTGAGTGCAGTCAGATGAATTCTGGGGAAACAATTCCCTATATGGCCCTCTGGATCAGAGGGCCCATGGCCTCTCTTCTCAAATTAAAGGTTTACACTTTTGCATCTTTGGGCCTATGATGGGTGGGGTCTTGCTGATTTCTGAGATGTCTGCAAGGCACCTTTATTCTTATCCTCTTACAAAGTACTTGGTTTATTTTTAATAGCACTAATCATACCTATTTTGGTCCAAATTTTACACATAGTTTCTTCTGGGCCAAAATGTAAGTTTTTCAAATTTCTGTGCTTTGCTTTTTGCCCAATTCTCACTGTAAATCTGGCTAAAAACAGCCAGCAGTACTGGAGTTCTTGTTCCCAACTAAAACCTCCCAAGCCTGGCCTTTACTGTT
Organism: Chinchilla lanigera; assembly: GCF_000276665.1. Taxonomy (NCBI): domain Eukaryota; kingdom Metazoa; phylum Chordata; class Mammalia; order Rodentia; family Chinchillidae; genus Chinchilla; species Chinchilla lanigera. The sequence continues at coordinate 21,594,614 of NW_004955426.1, read as the reverse complement.
TGCTTTTTTATCTTCATTCTGGCTGTCTGAGAACTGGCCAGAATCACTCATCAAACTCACTAATTGTAATGTGTGGTTTCTTTAGTCCATACTTCCAAACCTTTTCAAACTTCTCCTGCAACCCAGCTTCAAAGCCTTCTAAATCACATGGTTAGTCATACTCACAACAACAACCCTACTTCTCCAGTACCAGTTTTCTATATATACTGGCTTTCCTGTTGCTGGGCATAATAACCTACACTCACAATTTAAAGGAGGACAGGTTAAATTTTGTTCATTTTCAAGGAGATTTGCTCTATGGATGGCTGGTTCCAAGGCAGGAAATCACAGCAGAAAGCATGTCACATCAAAGCTTCATCCTGGCCAGGAAGCACAGCATGGGAATCAATGCTGCAGAGAAGAGGTCTCAGGGGGATATAGCACCCAAGGTCACACCTCCAAGACCCACCCAGATACAAGCAGAGTAGAATTCACCAAGCCATCCCCAATATGGGTTCTATTGCCAATCAAGTTGACACTCTGCCCTAATGGCCAAAGAAAACTTTGAGAGTTTGAGTCAAGGGGAAGAACACAACATTATCTGTTTTAAGGATATCATCTTGGGAAATAATTTGGGATAGCTGGGAATCTTGTTAGAAGGGTCTTTTAATAACCTAGGTCACACATAATGAAAGCTTGAATCAGATAATAGAAGTAGGGATAGAGAAAGGTCAAACATGTATTTAAAAATATATCTGGGCAGTATGGAAATAGGCTGAGATGGGAAGTAATATAGAGTGAATGAATACTATTCAATGACTCTTGAGTATTTGGCTGAAGTTCCTGTGTGGATTATGGTACCAGTTACTGACATTAAGAAGGGAAGGAAAAGAAACAGATTAGTGAGGGACCCTCAACTCAGATTTATTTAAAATATTGTTTGAGGATCTTTTCCTTTCCTTTCCTTTCCTTTCCTTTCCTTTCCTTTCCTTTCCTTTCCTTTCCTTTCCTTTCCTTTCCTTCCCTTTCCTTTCCTTCCCTTCCCTTCCCTTCCCTTCCCTTCCATTTCCTTTCCTTTCCTTTCCTTTCCTTTCCTTTCCTTTCCTTTCCTTTCCTTTCCTTTCCTTTCTTCTTCCCTTTCCTGTCCTGTCCTGTCCTGTCCTGTTCTGTCCTGTCCTGTCCTGTACTTCTCTTCTGTTCCCTTCCCTTCCCTTCCCTTCCCTTCCCTTCCCTTCCCTTCCCTT
>NW_004955426.1:21590614-21593291 GCF_000276665.1 Chinchilla lanigera | reverse complement strand
CCTTCCCTTCCCTTCCCTTCCCTTCTCTCTCTCCTCCTTTTCTTTCTTTCTTTCTTTCTTTCTTTCTTTCTTTCTTTCTTTCTTTCTTTCTTTCTTTCTGTGAGAGGGCCACTACTGGTACCAATTGTCTTAGTTTAAGGTCTAAGGTCATATTTCCTAGGAAACAAACTCTGTGGATATTTATATGCAGGAGGTTTATTGGGGATTGTTCTCTAGGACAATCCCTGTGTGAGAGTGATGAAGCAAGACTGAGCAGAGGGAGAAGTTGAATGTTGATGTAGTTGTGATAAAGGGCTTGGTAGAGCCCATGGAAAATTTTTGGAGCTGAGTTATCTCTTCAGAGATGTCTCACATAGAGGCCAGGGGATTAGGATTTTTTGCCTCCAGATCTACTGATTGTTGGGTCAATCTGTGGGCTGGAGGTGCCAAACAAGTGAATTAGCTTACTTTGCCTGCTGCAGTGCTCTTTAAGCCACTGAACTGTGAAACATAATCCAGCAATTGCCAGTAGCTGGATGCCAGGTAATATCTACTGTGGGCCAAAGGGGGAATCTTGGTACACTAAACATTCATAACGTTTAGGTTTCTCTGAAAGCAAAACTAAGACAAGGCTTTGTTGAAGACAATGTACTTGGGAAATGACCTCAGGAAAGAATAAGAGACAAAAGAGTGAGGGAAGAAAGGGAGGAAAGAAAACTTGTGCAAAGATTCAGTTTGTGGCTACTGTGACAGACTGATGCTTAATTGTGCAATGACTTCTGAGGAGCCTCAGGAACTCTTTCATAGAAACTTCCAGTTAGGGAAGAAAGAGTGACACATTTATCAATTGTCTTCCACTGGCCAACGGTGGCTCCATGAACATTAAACTTCCCTAAGCTTCTGAGATTCTCGTGTGTGAGTGCTGAGAATACCAAGAAAAGGTGTGTTCAGGTTACATCTCCATGAAGCTTGTACATGGTTACATGGAATGGGCTGCTTAAGAGCAGACTATATTTGAAAGGGTCCATGAAAGGTGTGTAGTACATTTGAAAGTGTCCACAGAAGGTATCTAGCACTTCCAGAAATACCTGACAGAATTTATGATATGCAAGCCCTTTATAATCCATACATTTCACTTACAGGAATTTACATGACAGAAATTCTCATTTATATGTGAAAATAGCTGGTGAATTTTATAGGCCCCGGGGTGAACTGCCTGGGTTTGGGAACAGGTTCTGCCACTGTAAATAAGGTATCTGTAAATTATGTCACCTGTCACATAGAGTTGATGAGAATATTAAATGAGTTAAATGAGTAAAAATATGCCCTGTGCTTTGAACAGGACCTTGCACATAGTAAGGTCTTGATACATGTCAATATTATTCTTACAAAGACATTTATTGCAGATATTGTTAATAGTAATAAAAGACTGAAACAATCTAAATGTCCAACAATGATACCTAGGCAAATAACTATAAATGGCCATACATAGGAAACACCATATGCCACATATGTCATAAAAGTGAAGAAAGCAAAACAAAGTGAAGAAAATGTCTAGTATACTCCTAATTGTGTAAAATACATATATAAGTGCTCACTGATATCTGTTTTCCTTTCCCTCCTAGGTGCACAGAAGATGGCTGTATGCAGTTAAGTGGAACACGTGATTAGTTCTGACCAGTTGTCGAAGCAGGTGAGAAAGAGTTCTTGTGCAATCAACCTACTAGCTCTCTTTCCTGGAAGCTATATGTTGGGACAGAAGCTTCACAAAGTAATGCAGCTTAAACATGCATTTTGATGCAGAAACAAAACTGTATTGTATTCAGCCACTGGGACTCTGAGCTCAATTTACTATTCAGGATGACTTGATGTATCTTGACTAATGTATGCTTCCATGAAGGAGATACAGAAGAATTAAAGCACAGGGCTTGCTCCTGGGGAGGGAACCAGGAACTGAGGATAAAAGATTGGAGGGAGACTTATTTGCACTCTATACCCTTTTGTGTCTGTTGATATTTTAAATTATATGTGCATACAATTTTAAAAATAAATAAATACAGTAGGGATCAGTCAGGAAGCCTTTGTACTCCCTAAAACTTAGAGGAAAGGTGAGTACTCACCTTCTTCAAAACAAAAGCAAGGGATGAAATATCTACCTTGCCTAAAAAGATAAAATCATAAAATCATTGATCCTAGTTGTGTTATTTTATCCAAGAATGTTCAATAATTTTAACAGAGATGCAGAAGGAGAACCTTTTAGACAATAAAGGAAATAAAGCTAGGGTAGGGGAGTGTGATGTGAGATAGTGGGTAGGAGGAAGTCCTACTGAATCCCCCTGAGGTTGAAGAGTTTTTGTAGTAGTTACTGATAAAGTAATTAGAGGAACATTTGTGACCCTGTGGCCAGAGACTGGGATGCTTAAAGAAAAGAATTAAAAATTATAACAGAGTCCAGAATGGTAGCTAAGATAGGTGAAGTAAAATGCAGTATGATTTTGACATTTTAATACAACTACTGTAAAACTTGGTTTGTTTTATTTATTTATTTATTTATTTTTTAAATTTTAAGGATAAAAGGAGGGAAACATTAACAGACATACAACATTTTACAACATATCACAAGTACAATACAGACAATACAGAGTTACAAACAAAGTGGTAGGGAATTAACAACGGTGGTTGTATTACATATTGATAT
>NW_004955426.1:21567090-21583644 GCF_000276665.1 Chinchilla lanigera | reverse complement strand
CTTTCACAATATCTATTATAGATTTCGGTTCTTATTTACTCTTTCAGTTTCTTACACTAGTGAGACACTATACAAGTGAGCCTGATTTATTTCACTTATGATTATGGTCTCTAGTTGCATCCATTTACCTATAAGAGCCTGAAGTTTATCTTTCTTTATAGCTGAGTAATACTCCATGTATAAAAATACCACATATCTTTTATCCATTTCTTGGTTGATGGGCATTTTGGTGGTTTTCAAAATTTAGCTATTACAAATTGTGCTGCTCTAAACAGGCTGCACATATATCATGATGCTTTTATTATTTTTTTACCTTGCAGTTCAGGGCACGTGCACGGCCCAGACTCGCGTTGCACTGGTGTGACAATCCTGGCCTAGTGGACCTATGTCCCCAGGCAGTTCAGGGTACAGGCAAAGCCCAGATGCAAACTGCAGGGTCGACAGTTTGTGAACCACCTGATTCTGTGTCTCTAATCAGTTCAGGACACATACAGGAACCAGATGCAGGCCGGACGGGTAGCAGTCACAGACTGCTTGTGCCTTCGACCTCTAGGGAGTCCGGGGTCCCCCGCTCTGCCCTCAGGAAGTAGATGGGAAATACCTGGCTCTCTCCGCAAGTTTCAGCTGGGAACAGCGGTGGTATGAGTAAAGCACGGACTCAAACCATGGGAACAGCAGCTCTTGGAGCACTCGCTCACTCGGTGCAGGGTGTGCGCTCGCCTCATGATGCTTTTAATTCTTCTGGAAAAATACCTAGAAAGGCAAGACCTAAGTAGAACTGACCTTTAATCCTAACTTCTGGTAGAATCTTTACACTGATTTCCACAGTGGTTGTATCAGTCTGCACATCCTTCTCCCCACACCCCTGCTAGCATTTGTTATTGGTTGATTTCTTGATGGTAGTAATTCTTTCTGGGGTGAGATGTAATCTCAGTGTAGTTTTAATTTGCATCTCTCGAATAATGTTGAACATTTTTTCATATATTTATTTGTGTTTGTATTTCTTCATCTGAGAAGTGTGTGTTCATCTCAGACGCCCATTTTTGGTGTGGGCCTTTGAGTTTGAGGGCCTGACTTCTTTTAATTTTTTATATGTTCTAGATAGAAGTCCTTTGAGGGACAGTTGGCTAAAATCTTTTCCCAATCTGTGGGTGTTCTTTTCACTCTGTTGGTAATTTCTTTTCATGTGCAAAAACTTTTTAGTAAAGTGAAGTCCCAGTTGTTGATTTTTTGAAGTATTTCCTATGCAGTTTGGTTTTTGTTCATGAACTCTCTGCCTACCTCTATGTCTTCAAGATTTCTCCCTATTTTTCTCCCAGTAGATTCAGTGTTTCTGTTTTAATATTTAGATCTTTGATCCATTTTGACTTTAATTTAGTGAATGATGATAGACATGGGTCTAGATTTAGTCTTCAGCATGTGGAAAGCCAATTTTTCCAGCACCATTTATTAAAGAGGCTATTTTCCTTCCAGTGAACCTGTTTGGCCCCCTTGCCAAAGATAAGGTGGCTGAGTCTGTTTGTAATTGTGTGTGCATCTTCTAATCTGTTCCATTGATCCTCAGATCTGTTTTTTGCCTATACCATGCTTATTTTATCACAGTGCCTTTACAGTATAATTTCAGATCAGGGATTGTGATGCCTCCTACCCTCGCCTTTATTGCCCTGGATTGCCTTTGCTATTCTAGGTCTCTTCCGGTTCCAGATGAATTTTAAGAATGTTTTCTCCTCTGTGAGGTATGCTAATGGTATTTTGATCAGGATGGAATTAAATATGTATAACAGTTTTGGGAGCATGGCCATTTTCACTGTGTTGGTTCTTCCTATTCATGAGCAAGGAATATCTTTCCATTTTCTGATATTCTCTTTGCTCTCTTTTTTCAGAGTACTATGATTTTCAATGTATAGATCTTTTGCTTCCTTTGTTAGATTGATTGCTAAGCCTTTCATTATAGGGGATGCTATTATGAAGAGTGTGGTTCTACTAATTTCTCTCTCACTGAGTTTTTGTCTGTGTACAAGAATGCTATTGATTTTTGAGTGTTGGCTTTCTATCTAGCTATTCTACTGAATTCACTTATTAACTGTAGGAGTCTTGGGGTTTCCTATGTAGAATATCATGCCATCTGTGAATAATGATAACTTCATTTCTGTCTTTCCTTTTCTTATTCCTTTTACTTCTCTCTCTTGTCTAATTGCTCTGGCTAACGTTTCTAGCACTAAATTGAAAAGGAGTGGTGATAGTAGACATCCTTGTCTTGTTCCTGATTTTAGAGTGAAAGCTTTCACTTTTTGTCCATTTAGTGTAATGTTAGCTGTTGGGTTGTCATGGACAGCTTTGATCAGATTGAGATAAAGACCAGCTATTCCAGTTTTCTGTAGGGTTTTTTTTTTTTTTTATCATGAATGAGGACATCAAAAGCTTTTTCTGCATCTATTGAGATGATCATGTGATTTTTGTCTTTGGCTCTGTTGACATGGTGTATTACATTTATTGATTTGTGTATTTTGAACCATCCCTGCATTCCTGGGATGAATCCCACTTGGTCATTGTGTATTATCTTCTTGATGATTTGCTGCATTCTGTTTGCTGATATTTTATTGAGGATTTTTGTATCTACGTTCATTAGGGAGATTGGCCTGTAGTTTCTTTTATGTTGGGTCTATCTCTAGTCTTGGTATTAGGGTAATACTTCCCTCTAGGAATGAGTTAGGGAGTACTACTTCCCTTTCAATTTCATTACAGAGTTTGAGGAATATTGGCATTAAATCTTCTCTAAATTTCTTGTAGAATTCAGCTGTGAATCCACAGGGGCCTGGCTTTTCTTTGTTGGTAAGTTTTTAATTATATTTTCAGTTTCATTACCTGATATTGGTTTATGTAGAATTTTTATATATTCTTGATTCAGCTTTGGTATGTTTCCAGGAATGTGTCCATTTCTTTTGTGTTTTCCATACTATGAAAGTAAAGATTTTCGAATTAGGTATTAATGATCTTTTAAGTTTCCACTGGATCTGTAGTGAATTCACCCTTTTCATTCCTTATTTCATAAATTTGAGGTTTTTCTTTTCTTTTTTTGATTAGGTTGGCCAGGGGTTTATCAATTTTATTTAATCTTTCAAAGAACCAACTCTTCAATTCATTAATTCTTTGTATTGTTTTCTTAGTCTCCATTGTGTTAATTTCTGCTCTGATCTTTATAATTTCCTCCCTTTTTGGGCTTTGGGCTTGACTTGCTCTTCTTTTTCTAGAAGCTTGAGGTGCAGCATTAGGTTGTCATTTGTGCTTGTTCTGTTTTACTGATGTGAGAATTCAACACTGTAAATTTCCCTCTGAGGATTGCTTTCATTGTGTCCCATAGATTCTTGTAAGTTGTATTTGCATTTTTGTTTGATTGTAGATATCATTTAATTTTTTTCTTTAATTTTACCTATGACCCATTAATTTTTCCAGAGAGTGTTATTTAATTTCCATGTGTTTATGGAGTTTTCCAGTTTCTTTTGTCATCAACTTCCAATTTCACTGCACTATGGTCAGATAATATGCATGGGATAATTTCAATTCGTTTGCATTTACTTAAGCATATTCTATGGGCTGGTATATGGTCTATTTTAGAGATGATTTCACGTGCATCTGGGAAGAATGTATATTCTTGCCTTTTTTTTTGTACTGGGATTCTAACTCAGGACCTTGCACTTGCCAGGCAGGCGCAGTGCTGCTGAGCTATATCCCTGGCCCAAAAATGTATATGCTGATGTTGTTGGGTAGAACGCTCTGTAAAGATCTACTAAGTCCATTTATTCACAAGTTTGGTTCAGTTCTGTTATTTCTTTGCTGACTTTTTGTCTAGTTAATCTATCTCTTTATGACAATGGGGTGTTAAGTTCCCCCATTACAATTATGTTATTGCTTATTTGATTTTTCATGTCTATTAATATTTGTCTTACATAGTTGGGTTCTCCTGTAATTGGGGTACATATATTTATGATTGTTATCTCTTCCACTTGAAATGTTCTCCTAACAAGTATGTAGTGACCTTCTTTATCTCTTTTGATCATTCTTGATTTGAAGTTCACATTATCTGCAAACAGAATAGCTACTCCAGGATTTTTCTGGGTTCCTGTTGCATAGAGTGTTTTCCATCCTTTGACTTTCATTCTGTGAATTTCCTTTTGAGTTAAATATGTTTCTTGTATAGAGCATATTGTTGGATTTTCTTTCTTGATCCACTCTGCCAATATGTTTCTTTTGATTGGTGAATTGAGGTCATTTACATTGATTGTTACAACTGATATGCATTGGCTTATCTTTGTCATAATATTTTCCTGCAGTTGGTTCCTTGACTTTCCCCTCTGTTTAGTTGCTTGCCCTGCCTGGTAGTTTCTTTCTGTAGTTATTCTTGGATTTGTGGTCATTTTGATCACTGTCCAGGATATCTTTCAGTGTTCTTTGTAGTTAGTTTGGGGGTCATGAATTTCTTCAGTTATTCTGTGTGATGGAAGTATCTTATTTCTCCATTGATTTTGAAAGACAGTTTTGCAGGGTACATCAGTCTTAGTTGGAAGTTGTTTCCTTTCAAGACTTCACTCCAATACTTCACTCACTTGGAGTGAAGTACTTCAAATCTTTGGCTTGAGGGTTTGTGTTGAGAAGACTCTCATGATTTCAATGGGCTTTTATTTAGAGTTGATCTGTTTTTTTCTCTAACAGTTTTTAATATTCTGTTTTTGTGCTGAATTTCTGAGATCTTGATTGTTATATGTCTGGATGTAGATTTATTTTGGTTATGGCTAATTCACAATTCATATGCCTCACTTATCTGTATGTCAGATTCTTTTCCCATGCTTCAAAAATTTTGTGCTATTACTTTTGCAAATAGTTTTTAAAATTTCATTTGTATTGACTCCTGTCTTTTCATTGACACCAAGTATTCTTATATTATTTTTCTGTATCATCTTGCAGCTGTTGAATTGTTATCTCCTGATCTTTTGTTATTTTCAAGAGACTTTTCCTTGCCTGATTGCTAGTCAAGATCCTATCTTCAAGATCTGAAAGTCTATCTTTAGTTTCATTGAAGTGGTTTTGCCACCTTTCAATGGAATTTTTAATTTCCCAGATATCTATTTGAATCTGTTTCATGCATTCTGTTTCTTTCCTATATTAATCATTCACAATTTCCATACTCTTCCTATCATCATCCATGTCTTTTTTTCCTATCTGTACTTTAGATTTCCTGAGCAATTCATTTATATATGTTGACATTTCTTTTTTTATGTGAGATTATTTCTGACCTAATTTGTTCTCTATTCTCTTGGATTTGTTTCTTTACTTTGATTGCTATCACTTTAGAAATGTCAGGTGTGTGTCTTCCATTGTTCTCTGTCTCATTGTCTCCTGGACTTGTTCTTTGTGGGCTGGAGGTCTGAGGTTGCATTTTGCTTCTGTGTCTTGTCATTTTCTATTTCAAAATTTTTTATTTTGTTTTCTGTGTTGATCCTTGTAAGTTTTTGTAGTAGCTAGCTATATCACTAGTATCAAGGCCTCTCTAGGTAAGGTTTGTTCTTCAGGGATGTCTTCTATGTGTAAGACATTCTTGATTTTTGACTGTCCCAAGATCCTACCTTTCCAATTAATTAAGAATGAGATGGTATCTGTTTGGCTCAGTCTCCAATCCTCTGGTGCTGGTGTGTATTGAGTTCATTACTCCAGAACTTCCCAGTATTGTTACAGAAGTGAGAACAACTGGTTAAAACAGAAATGACATCCTAGCTAAAGTAGTATAATTATTAATAACAATAGCATCTAGCACAGTTTAGAAACTGACAAACTGTGGTAACTGTAACCGTAGGAGCAAGATCTACAATTATATTACAGAACCAATCATAAATTAGAAACTTGTATGTAAAATGGTTCCCCTTGGCAGAGTGGTTTTACCCTATGTTGGGGAAATTTAAGAAAGACAGTGGATAAAACAGAGATATCTGAAAAAAAAGTAGAAGCTAGGCTGGAGGGAAAAAGATGATCGCACAAGCTTTGGGAATCTAGAGAAGGCAGATGAGAAAGAATAAAGGAGAGAGCAAGTGATTATCTGAACTTGGTCTCTGGGTTTGGGGAATGGGATCTATTTTTGTGGCTGGATTTCTTCCCAGTCATTTAGAAAAGAAAAAAAAAAAAGATTAAAAAAAAAAAGGAAAGAGAAAAGAAAAAGAAAGAAGAAAAAATTCTTTTAAACCAGAAAAGGGGAAGCCCCACCTGCTTTATTCTATTCTGTGTGTCTTTGTTCCCAAGCACAACTCTGGATCACCTAACTTACCACCTGTTGGCTTGTATTGTTACTGTTGCTTCTGGCAATTTCATGTGCTAGTCTGGCCTGTTCATCCTGTGCAACCTGGCTGGGGGCCCTTCTGTGGCTGATGTTCTTCCTGGTCTCTGCGTCTTCCTGCACTGCTTTTTACCTGGATGCTGGCAGCTGTGGTGGGGGAGGCCAGTACAGGAGTTTTTATAAAGGTCTTTTTGACTTTTTGATAAATTTTATCTGTAAAAGATCATATGACATACTGCCAGTCAATATTTGCAGGACAGCATAACAAAAGAGAAGAATACTTTCCCAGTAAGAATGAATAATGGAGAAGATAAAAGATAACCTTGACAGTTAACTCAGGGAAATTAGAAAGTATTTAGAGATCATGATTCATACAATAGGCCAATCTATTACATCTAAAATAATAAACAATTTTTATATAGATGATTCCCTAAAGCCACAGGAAAAAATTCTTGGTGATTAGAGAATGATGGGATTTTGGAAAATAGGTGAAGGGTTTTTAATTAATAAGAAATAATGTCATCACCCTCAATCACATTAGCTATGTGGGAGAAATTAATCAATCAAAGTAGTTATTTAGCACTTAGTATATGCCTAGAAATAGCATGGTTGCCATTTGAAGTGTTACTTGATACTTAATTGTAAGGTCCTCTTGGAGAGGTGTAGAATATAAGGTAATTTGGAGAGGTGTAGAATGTTGGAATATTTCTTACATGGATAGAAATAAAACAAGGTAGTAATCATTGATGAATTTCAAGGTAAAGAATAAAAGTTCTATAGAGATAGAGAAAGTTTAGCCTAAGGCAGTTGAAATATATGGTGAAGCTCAATGGAAGTCTTTGTTGGCTTGACCTGTGTCAGAATCTGGTGCCATTATTTACTTTGTAACCTTGAACAAGTTTATTTAACTCATCTCCATTTTCTAATTGTAAAGTAATAATAATAAAACTTCCTCACAAATGTGGAAAGCATGCCAGTCCTTGTCCTGTTTGCCCTCAGATCCATTTCTTTTGCTCTTTCACAGTGAAAGTGATAAACTGCTGTACTTCCCAGTCTATTGACTGAATTTCATCCTCTCCACCCAGTTCATATGTTGAACCCTGACCTCCTACTCAGCTTTGAACTTGGACCAAGAGTAAATTTTAAAATATAAGCCAGGTGTTGTGGCATATGCCTGTAACCCTAGCACTCAAGAGGCTGAGGCAGAACTGCCATGAGCTCAAGGCTAGCCTGGGTTACATAAGTGAGTTCAAGGCTAACCTGTACTACATAGCAATACCCTGACTCAAAAAATTTTAAAAAATGTGGTGAAGCCATAATATACCATTATGTAATAACTACCTAGTCCCACACATTTTAGACTATATGTATCTACTTTGGCTGTCCTATGAGGCCTACATGATCACATTTGTGATCTGTATTCTCTCATTTAATAATTATTCTAGAGGACTACAAAAGGTTCTGTGGCAAAAAATGCCCCTTCCCCCCCACCAGTATACTTCAGTTTCTTAGTTGCCCAGGTAATAGTTCCTATACCAGTTCCAGTGTTTCTGTCTCTTAGAAATGGCTGGTCACTGTGGGGTACACTGTATAAACCAATCCCCAACTAATAAGCCATTCTGCCTCTGAACTTCCTGCTTGCTTATCCCATATAAGTCCTAAACCACAAGAGAGCAGGGCCTGATATTCTGGGGATGATCCCAATCAGTGCCCATTGGTGTAAATAAATCAGCCTCTAAACCCTGGGTGTTGTTTCAGTGTTTCTGCTTGCCCTTGTAGTTCTATTATAGATCACACTGTTGACCCAACCATAGTGTCTCTTTCAGAAACTTTAACTAAGAAACACAAAAGGCTATTACAGCTGGTGGTATTTACTGGAGCTGAGAAGTCAGGTTATAATTTCATAGCTGATGAACATGTGCTGATAATTAGGAGAATCCAGTAAAGAGAAAGCAAACCAAGGATCAGGTAACAGGGCTCCTGAGAAGTACAGAAGACATCTCTCCATTCTTCATTCCCAATCTTGCACAGGTTTGCCATTCCTACCCTCATATTTCATGAGAATCTATATATACACTAAGGTTTGGTTCAGAAATGATCCCCATGGGACTGGATTGTTAGTGTACTAAACTCATCAGTGAATCAATCCATTGATCAGTTCTTAGCTGAATGTGCTATCAGGAGGGAGGGCCTTGGTGGAAGCAGTACATCACTAGAGGTGGGATTTGAAAGGTTATATTCTTGTTTCCAGGTCCTTCCTCCCTCTGGCTCTTCCTTGCTCTCTCTGGGTCTTGGCTGAGCCTCTTTTCTCCACCGTAGTTACACTGAGCCTCTTTTCTCCACCATAGTCTTCCACTGTGATATTTCTGCCTTTCAGCCAGACAACCACGGGTTGAAACCTTTGAAATCAGAAGCCAAAATAAGCCCTTCCTCTTTTAAGTTGTTTAAGTCAGGCATTTTGTCCCAGCAATAAAAAGCTGACTAATATATATGCATTGCATAAACGACCCTTCACTGGGGCTAGCTAGTTTGGGCACCAGTGTTTTTGATACTCCATGTGTCCAGGCATACACATGCACACACATACAGATACTCCCCTTCTGACTTTGAGCTGCCCTTAAAAATATTTAGTTTGCAATTGGCAAAGAGAATTACATAGAATTGCATGTGAGGTGAACAACATGAGCAAAAGGTCATGGATAAGAAAGATAAAACTCTAGATATCTGTGATTGCCCCGTTGTTTTCACTAAGCTAGGATTAATCAAGAGTCTTTGAAAATTTAGGCAAAATTGTTTTTAACTTAAAAATAGTCAGTTTTATAGGCTTTACTGTCTATAGTTTGCTAATAATGTTGATGTTCCCCAAAGCCTGATTTAATATTATGTAATTAGAACATTCAAAGCAGAGCAGCAGTGACATTAAAAGGCATGAAAAAATGAGATTTACAAGGAGCATGTTTCCTCTATTTCCCTGAAGGTCATGAGACCAGATTTTTGCAAAATGAGGTCAGGAAGGAAGTACAGTAAATAAGGGCTCTCTGTAAACTAAACTGTAAACTTTGCTGTAAACTAAACTGTAACTGTAACTGTAAACTAAACTGTAAACTTTGCTATTTTCTGCAGATGAACCTGAAATGCAGAGCACCTAATGGATTATAATTAGCAAATACAGTCCAGTTTTTTGTGTGCTGGCTCCTCCTGCTATTAGAAACTTTGTAACCATTTATTCTCTGCTTAAAGGAATTTGCTACTGAGATAACACCATTCCTGGGCTGATGAATCATTTACATTCTACAACAGGCTGGATTCCATTTTGCTATTTCAGTGTGAAATATAACAGAGAAAGGACTTGGATAGAAATGGGAAATGTGCTGGCAGAGGAAGGTCCTAGTTTCAAAGTTGCAAAAGATAGCAGTCAGCTTCACAATATCCAGAATTTGTCCTGAAGTTGTTTCTTTTAAGGAAAGAAAAATTTCTGGACACAACATTTATGTACTGCAGTGGATCTTAGTGATTATGGAAATCCATTTTTGTCAAAGGGCAACACATATCTTAATAAATTTTTAAATCATACAACTTATGCATTTAAAAATATCTCCCACTACAAAATTTAAGCAGGGATTGACCTTAGCTATATAACCCATGTGAAAAAGCACAAGAGTTCATTCCTTCTATAAATATTAGATGTTGGGAGGCTGAGGCAAGAGGATTGTTGCAAGTTAGAGACCAGCATAGGCTACAAAGTGAGCTCAAGGCCAGCCTGAACTGCATAGTGAGACCTTGTCTCAAAAAGACAAAAAAAGAGAAAGAAAACAAATAAATATTAGATGATATTAATGATACTTAATCATTTACATATTGTACAAATTTGGCTACTGCTGTAAAATTGTTGAATATTCAAATTGAGGTATAGACTGTTATCTGTTATATGTTATCAGAAATAATTAGTAGTCCTTACTAGAAACAAGATTCATGTCACATTCCTGGACCTGAGCCTGTCTTTTTTACAGAATTATACTTCTATAAAAGGCCAAGAAACTTTAATAAAACCTGATTTTGATAAAGTAATTTATTAATAATTTAGATTTCTATGGAATGTTTATATAATATATCATAAAATTAACACCAGAAATGTTTTCTAAAAGCACAGATGTTTTATGTATTTTACAGTTGAATCTTGGATCTTGTCATCATAACAAGAGCAGTACTAATATTAATTGCTTTGCTTTGATTGTTGTCAGAATCTGTCTTTTAAATTCTATTACTCTGGCTGGTTATTTTCATTACACTGGAGCCTCTGAGCAGTATTTTTAGAGATGGCTCTTCTTTCAACTAGAAGTATGTGAGCCTTTGTAGCAGCTGCTGGACTCTGAAGCCCTCCTGGTCAACTGTGCTTCATTTCTCTGTGCTGGTTCCCTGGAGTCTCTGGCTCGCCTTGACCTGTGGCACCCATGTCTCCTGCAGTTCCTGCCAAATTCCATTTTGCATCCCCAGGCCAAGTCTCTTTAACTTGGTGGAGGTAAAACCAATGAGGCAGAGTCTGCTTTCCTCTCTGCTCCTTTGCCTGCCTTTCCTTGTGTACTCAGTTTGACTCATACTCCAATTTTTTTTTGCACCATTGGTACCCATTTCTATCCTCTAGCTCTCCACATTTTAATTCCCCAATTTTCCTAATTCTAGTTTGGCTCACACCCAGCTTATGTCTTTGGAATGGGAGCTTTACCAGTTTGAATATGAGTTTTCAGCAAACTGCAGCTTTGTTTCTTTCATAGGAACAGACTCGTGTGTGCGTTCTAGTTTCCTTCTTGACCATGGGGCTGCATCTCTCCTCATCTTTCTTGACTTGTTGAATTCTCTGTCCTTAATTTATTGTTTTGTGCCCTTCAGGCGGAGTGTGGTACATCCAGGATTCCTCAGTATCTGTTGTGCTTGCTGGCTGTCTGCTCTCCTTTGCCAACCAGCATCACCTCCTGGCCCTTGCTTCTCTCCAGCTCCCCTTTGAAAAGCCTCTCAAGTACCAAAATTACAACAGGAGTTTGGCAGCTTGGGGTCATATGTTCAGTTGCTGATTATAACTTTCTCAAGATCTCTAAGTTACACAATTGATCAATGCCTAAGGTTCTAGCATGACAAACTGTAATAAGCCATCAAAGGTAGGAAATTATACTATCAACACTCATCAAGGTCTTCAGCAGTAAATACAAAGAGTGACACATCTGTACAAAAATGTCCAAGTTTTTTTTTTATAATTCAATGATGTTTTAGAAAACTGGAGACAAAATGTCTAAATTAATTAAGCAACGGATTTTATTTTAGGTTAAATCTTACATAAGTATAAAATTCAAAAATTATCTGCTTCTGTGAGAATTCTTTTTCTAGAGCTACTTTTATACTGTAACATTTAAAACTCAAATAAAAGCTGAAATTTTAGAGGTTTAGTTTCTCAGATTCATGGTTAGTAAAGATCACATCTATAAATGATCCCTCATAGTGCACGTGTGACATAGCAGCAATCTTCGGGGGTGACTTGCTGGATCTTGTTCTAAGAGGTTCTGGTTCAATGTCCTAGAACCCCCAGTAGTGAGGAGCTTGGAAGGGGGAGCTGATGTAGCCTGAAGACACCATCAGCAATAGTAAAATGCAGTGAAGCCTAATACCCAGGAGATCACAATGGTGTTTCTTGCTGAAAAGCAGAAAACTCATTTTCACAGTCATTGGCAGCTAGGGTTCTTGGTATTCGTTGAGGGCTGCTAATGAGATTCATTGGTGTGGGTACTGGAGGAAAGACATATAACGAAGCTTCCTTTTCCTTTCCTCTTCCTCCCCCTCCTCTTCCCCCTCTTCCTCCTTTTTCTCCTCCACTTCCTCCTCTTCTTCCTCTTCCTTTTCCTCCTTTTCCTCCTCCTCTTCCTTCTTCTTCTTCTCTCTCTTTTTTTCTCTTTCTTCAGTGCTTCAGGGCCTTGATCCCAGGATCTTGTCCATGCTGTGCAAGTGCTCTACCACTGAGCTACACCTCACTCCTATTTTGGATATTTTTATTCTGGCAAAAATAATTATGAAGTTTCTCTCTAGCAGTGTTCCAAGATCCATTCTGTAGTTCTCTGTGTATTTGGAGGCAATTGTAGGGCAAGCAGTGACCGTCATATGTTCTAATGTCTTGTCACTTGGGTGAGAGTATTGAATGGTGTAGCGTCTTAATACTAGTGTTATTACCTGCCTGTGTTCCTGACCTTTGGTGTATGGCTAAATAAGAGAAAGTAGACAAAAGTAAAGTGGAACTGTTGGTGTGGTGATTCTGAGCATAAACCTGAAGAAGCCTTGTGCATTTCCATTCATCTTCTAACATCATCACCCAGTAAGCTTACTGCTTCCAAGAAGTGGGTGAGAGATAGATGGATTAGATCTGCCTCTGTCATCTGAGAGCCTAGCCTAAACCAGCCAGCTACAAGCTCACAAGCTAAATGTATAAATATATACCTGTCGTAGATGAATGAAGTTTAGTGGTTGGTTTTTAAGCATCATTGTTGTAGCCGCAGTTAACAGACACAACAGTAATGGCAGTTTATTATTGAACTTAGCAGTTCTAATAACAGGCCTTTTTCTTCTTTACTAATAGCTTTTGCCTGTTAGTAAATTTACTAATAGGTAACACCTATTAGTAATTCCACCTACTGCTGAGACTAACAACAGCTTTTTGATTCTCCTCTTCTGTGCTTATGACAAATATAATTGATACACCAACAGATGAGTTTACAGTGCTCTGAAAATTATCATGGAACTCTAGTCTAGAAATTGCTGCTCCAGTGCTTCAAACAATTTTAAGGATTTTTTTTTCCTTTCAGCTTAATATAAGTAGAAGCACCTTCCACCATTAAGATAACTACTATAAAGCATAAAAACAAAAAATCCCCATGAAAACTGGCAAGTATATGGAGAAATTAGAAAACTTGTGTGCTGTTGTAGGAATGTAAAATGATTCAGCTGTTGAGGAAAATACTATGGCAGTTCCTCAAAAAATTAAAAATAGAATTTCCACAATATCCAACAGTTCTACTTCTGAGTTTTATACCCAAAAGAATTAAGAGATTTTAAGAGACATTTATACAACCATGTTCATAGCAGAATTATCCATAATAGCCATGGGGTAGAACTGACCAAGTGTCCATCAACAGAAAATGGATGAACAAAGAATAGTATGTACATATAATGGAATATCATTTAGCCTTTAGGGAAAGAAAATTCTGACATACTACAATATGAATGAAACCCGAAAACATTTGAGGCAAGTTCTATCTCAGGAAGTCCCCTAAGCCCTAGGATTTGTTACTTATGTGAATTTTTAGGTAGATTCTGGCAACCCTCTGCCCTCTGACCTATTTTGGGATGAGGAAATAGGGTGCAAGAGTGAACCTATTATTTCTTTAGAATCATCTGTGTAATAACCTGAAGAAAGCACTGGTACAAAATAGCTACATTTTCCTCTGTGCAAAAATGGTATTAGGTCAGCCTGCAGAAAATGCACACTCTCATTACAATTCCCACTTCTCATCCACACATATTCCTCAGAAGTAGCCAATGGAGGACTTAGGCCAGATTATCAAGGTGGGCTAGGTAGCAGATAGATAATGTGTAGTACAAGCTAGAAGGGCCCTGCCAACGAGTTTTCAGATTCTAGTTTGCTAGTTGCCAGCATCTGCATCTCTTCCAGAAAGATCTTTGTTCTGCCCTCCAACTACAACTCAAACACTTCCATGTGGAAAACCATATGGACCAATTATAGCAGCTAAAAGCTCAAAGAGTAACTAACTTTCTGCCCTCTCACTTCAGTACTTCACAATTTTTGACTATTGTATAAATGTACACAATTTGTACATTTTACATATAAACACCCCAGCTCTGGGGTAATTCTGAGACATATTTTACATTATTTCCAAGGATTTCTGTCTGGGAGGGCTGAGCGCCAGCTTTTACTGAGGAAACTGACCTAATGGTACTCCTATTGGCTGCTTCCCCTTCGATTCTTTGGGTCACTTCCTTGTTTCTTGGGTGTCTTCACCTCCCAAATAAATTACATTAATTCAAATCCCTATCTCCAGTTGGATTATGGGAAAACTCTTAGGAAGCCACAACATATGCTCTGTTTCATGAGCCTCCTGTGAGTCCCATGAACCGTTAGTGATACCTGCCTCCCCACTTGCATGATGGCATGGCTGTGTCTGATCATATGAGTAACATACAGATCACACAGGAGACCAGGAAACTCATGGAGTCTTCCTGGAAGAGCTCCTTATCGTACATGAGGCCATCCATCTTTTCCTGACCTATGCTAGAGGAAAAGAGCAATGCTACTTCTTTAGTTTTCCTCCAAATCACTAGGATCCAGAATTTGATTTTCAGAGCTGCATTTTGAAGCCTGAAAATGGACCTAGATGCCCTTCCAAGGATTCCCAGCAGAAAAAATCGAAATGTCCTAGTGTGATAAACTGAAATGGGTGCAGGATAAGTGGCTAGAGTAAAGAGCAAGTGTGGGGGAAAACAAAGCAAAAAAATTCAGAAGACAACCACTGGAAGATGAAACATAAGAATTAGTTTTCACTTTTCTTGAGTGTTTGTGCCGCTTACACAGGTGGTGGTCAGCCATAAATTATCCCAGTTTCCTTCAAGAAGCTTATCTCATTACTATTAGTAAAGTCCTTTTTGGCTTAGAATCCTAATTTTTCTCCTCCCATATTAATACTGAATATATTAAAAGAAAAAGTCACTTCACTGAAGTCTAGCTTGAGGAGTTATCCTCAACTCTAGTTTCCTCTTGCCTCATTAAACTTTGTCCTTCCTGGTTTCTCTGATTCTGTACCTACATCATCCCCACGTTCCCATGAAACTGACTGGTCTGGCTCTAAACTTGAGAAACTCATAATCTAATTGAGGAGGCAGCTATACAAAGAGGTTTAACTGGTGGATAGGGTTACATAAGGCCATCACTTAAGCACTATGGAACACAGAAGACAAAGCAGCTGGTTCTCCCTGGGAGAGGGGGACACAAAACTGAAGACAAATAATAAAAAAGGCCCTGAAGAATGAACAGGAGATGTCCAACCTGAGAGCTGCAGCAAGGATATTTCAGGCAGAAGAACTATCAAGTCTACACTAATGATCCCTGTGCTCTTCATTTAGGCAAGTTAAACTTCTGAGGTGGTTGTGAACTTGAAAAGACTTGAATTTCTTTACAGCTGTTGGGAAAAGATAACCCACTGAGAAAGTTAGCATTTTGGAAAACCATTTTTTAAACAAAGTTAACCCATGTTTGAGAAACCTTTGTTAGTGTGTGGCTTCTAAAAATTTGACATTTGTTAAAAACTTTAATGGATGAGCTACATAATTTGAAAGTAATACCCAGAGGAAACATTAATGAAGATCAAAGCACAAATACAGTCACTTGATGTGAATATTGCTTTTTGAGTAAAAAGAAAGAATGGTTAGAGTTCAGATTTCAAAAGTAATTATCAAACAAGTCTGGGCAAAGTATGAATTCAAATCTGACTTTTCATCTAAAAAAACAAAACTAAAGAAAGACTTTCTATGAGGTTCATGTCTCTCTTAAAGCACCGCTGCTGTAATATGAAGATTTTAGAAAGTTATGAGCTTGGAGTGATAAGATTATTTCTGATTCAGGGCTAAACATAGATTGTCAACCCTTTTCATTTTCTTTTTTGGTGGAAAAGTTTAAAAGATATTGGGTACTTTTCATTGTATTTTTGCTGATAATGAAAAATATCATTGGAAGCCTGTGTGGTGCTAATCCCAACACTCTGAGAGGCTGAGGCAGGAGCTTTGCAAGTTCAAACCCAGCCTGGATAGCTTATTGAGACCCTGTCTCAAAATGTAAAAAAAAGACTGGAGATGTAGGTCCCTTGGGTTCAATTCCTAGCACCAAAAATAAACATACCAACAAACAAAACCTCACTTATATATTTGCGTGCATTTACATGTAGCTTATATGCTGTGAAAAAAATACTAATGAGTGTATAACTCTCCCCAGTCCTACCATTTGTTAGGAGTCTGTGGGATGCTTTAAATTCTGGATTGCTGTGGTTGGTAAGCTGGTAAGGACTGGTAACAGTGTGGCCTTTCCATGATGAAAGGGGCACTATCTTGTTTCTCTCATGCTCAGGTTCTATACCTGGTGTAAAATGGCTATTTTATTTTTTTTTTTTTTTTTTTTTTTTTTTTTT
>NW_004955426.1:21540855-21560420 GCF_000276665.1 Chinchilla lanigera | reverse complement strand
CCTACCTGGCTCTTTGGGCGCTTTTCGGCTGGGAATCGCGGTGGTATGAGTCCGGCCCACACTCGGACCCAGGAGCGCTGCAGCTCCCGGAGAACTCAAAATGGCTATTTTAAATACAACTAGTGATCAATTTATTATACAACTAATAAAACTTCAGCTTTAGGATCTTTCACATGAATACATCATTTCCACGTGTTTAAGTATATTGGAGAAGCTGCAGGTTTTACCAGTACAAGACCGTAGGGGTTCTTAACAAGTTTTTGTGCCATTCACCTTTTGGCAGTCTGGTGAGACGTATGGAATATTCTCAGCATAACATTTCTAAAATTTGAAAGTAAAATGCATAGAATCACAAAGAAAACAAATTATGTATATTGAAAATAAACAATCTATAAAATTTTATGATATAGAAATACAGTTGTTTTTAATTCATTTAATTATAAGATCTAATGATCAGCCTAAGAATTATAATTTTGAAGTAGTGATGAACATTAATGATAATTGACATATTTGCTTTAATTATAATATCATATGAAAATATTTAGTTTCTACTGGTGACAAAGTTACAGGTAAGCGTTATTTATGGCAAGAAGTAAACTGTGGTTTAGTGTCTACATTTATAGCATAAAAGAAAATTATTAACAGTTACCCTTCCCACAGCAGGAGGTCTGAGAGGTACATTTTCTTTTTTTAAAAGATTAGTTTGTTTGTTCTCTGGCACTGGGGATTGAACCCAATACCCTAGATTTCTATATTTTAATTTTGATATTTTATTTATCTCTCGCTTTAGGCTCTTCTTAACGTGTTTATACAGTGAAGAAAGTTGGAGGAATTCCCTTATATTCTTGAATTAGATTTTCTTCTCGTTTGAACTATTTTTTTCGATTCTTCAACGTTTTCTTCCCCTATCTCCTCTCTCTGCTTTTATTCTTTCATTTTTCCTTTTAAAATTGTGCCATAATAGCATTTTTGGTTGTTCATGCTCTTCTTTTTCATGTTCGACTCCATCCACTTTGATAGAGTGCAAGTGATTTTTTCATTTCCTTTCTGCATAATAACATAGAGCAGGGGCTTCTGTTTCACGTTACCGTCCTGAATGTGCATGGGGAGGTGATGTCTTTGTTCTTGTTTTTCTTTAGTATCGAGTTGCATGCTGCTTTTTAAGGAAGTATACACCTTTCCAATGAGGTATAACCTCGAATTCTCCATGGCTGTTAAAGAAAAACAAACTTGCTATTCACTTTCCCTGTTTTATCCTCTCCCCATTTTCATTATTCTTTAGTAAAAAGAGGGATTAATAAAGAAGAAGAGAAATACAAGGATGGTCGCTCAGTTTACTTTTCTCCAGAGCTGAGGAGTTTAGTTAGAATTTTCAGGATTTCTTAAAACATCTGGATGATGCAGGTGGTGTTAGGGGGCTCAGTAGGTTGCTCCTCTGTTCGGCCGCACAATCTCTCTTTCTTTGGACACCTGTGTGTTTTACAGAGAATTGAACTTGGAGCCTCACACATGCTAAGCAAGTGCTCTACCACTGCATTGCCAGCCTGGAACACCTGGTTTTGCAGTTTTGTAAAATTAGTTTAAACGTCTTTTCTTGTTTGGTGGCTGTTACCGGTAGTAAATTTTTTTGGATCATTCTGTTGGGTGAAGTAAGATAAAAAGTCTTTGAAGTTTCAATTGCATCATCTCCCAAAAATTTGACCCTCAGTTTTTTGAGTAATAAAATACACCTGACGATACCTAATTCATGAAGTTGTTATGATGATAGAATGTATTGATATTTATGAAATTCCTGGCACAGTGTTTGGTGCAAGGAAGGTAGGTAGTAATTTAATTTTGACAAAATGAATAATTACAGGAGCATTTTTATATGTAAGACATTAAAGATATACACCATTTCCACCTCTCTCCCTCGACATGTCCATATTTCTAATATAGTTCTTTAAATATTAGTACTTTTATTACTAATAAAGGTATATGATTAAGTCAAATATTAAAAACAAATATCTCGCTTAGACTATTCATTTAAGATTGACCCCCGGTTTATTTCTTAAATTATGATCTTCTTAGGTGAATTGGGAGAATTAGAAAAAAAAGACAGTCATGTGTAGGAAACATGTCAACACATTCTTAGCTAATTCTTGACTGTCTGCATGGTGATTTTCTGAATATTTAATTATCAGTGCCTACCACATGATGTCCAGAAAGCAAAAAATTCCTGCTATTTGGTATTGTGCAAATTAGTTTTTTACTGTTAGTGAAATTTAGACCAGATGGTAATGCCAAGCAAATCATCCCATTTAAGAGTCCATAAGCAGACCATCTCTTTCCATACTAATTTTTTTTTATTAGAAATCCGTGCTGTCTCTTCCATGACCCATCTAGAAGAATGACACATTTGTCTTTTTTTTTTTTTTTTTTTTTTTTGGTTTTGGTTTTTCTCCGGTACCGGGAACCGAACTCACGACCTTGCGCTTGCGAGGCAGGCGCTTTGCCGCTGAGCTAAATCCCCAGCCCCCACATTTGTCTTTATTGAATGGAAAGTGGAAGGAATAGGGCAAGCCTGTGGAGCTTCTTGTTCAGAGAATCAAATATATGTGTTTGCAAAAGTTTAATAAAAATAAAAATATATTTAAAGGGATGTAGAACAATGTGAACACCCCTCCACACTTTATGTTTCCACTAAGTCTTGCTTTTCCCCTCCTTGTACGAGTGAAAATCCCTTTGGAGGAGGGAATTCCATTTTATCCATCTTTTCACTCTCCCTTCTACCTCCATACCTAGGACAGGCATTGGTACATAGTAAGTGTGTAAATATTTTTGAAGATATGTCATATGTATTTCAGCGGTGAGCTTATTTTTTTGTACCAGGAATCGAACTCAGGACCTTGCACTTGCCAGGTAGGCACTTGTGCTGCTGAGCTGTAGCCCCAGTCCCCAGGGGTGAGCTTAATAAACATTCCAATCTGATACACAGCCATCATTTATTGAGCTTGTCAGATCTGAAATAACACTCTAAATTTTTTTTTATACTACACATATCATCAGAAGACTTTATTAGTAGTTTTCTAGTACCAGTAAACCTGCCATCACAAGTCTTCTTGGAAACTACACTATTTCCAAGCTCTTTTATAGTTAGTGTCAGGTGCATAATTTTTGCCATATCCTACTGGATAACAAAACTGTTGAATCCATTTGGAGAGAATATTGTAGATAGAGATGACACTTCTTCTCCAGGTATTGGTAGTATTTACAATATGATCATTAGAGGCTCTTTAGAGTTTTATATCTATATCCAGACAATCAGCTTTTGTCAAAAAATCAAATGACATTTTTCAAATTGGGGTGTGTGTGTTGAACATTATACTTGATCAATAATATTACAGCTAAACAATCAAGAGAAGTCCTGACTCATTCTCTTGGGTGTTCACTTTTTTTGGTTAATAGGTGGCCTGCATGAATCAAGGTGACTGCATTCTCCAAAATTAACAGGCGTGGTGTACCTACATATTGTGTTTTAATACAAGTCCTTTCACAATTGTATTATTTACTTAGAATCAAGTAATAGCTAGTGCCTCTTGCTAAAAATACTTTGCACTTCCCAGTATCCATGCCTTTGCTTTTCAGACTTCTGTAGTAAATACCATCTGTTGTTCTCATGTATCTGTTGAAGTCCTTTCTATCCAGTAAAACCCACAACAAATGCCGTCAATTCTCAAACAATGCTTTTCACAGTAGCACCATTTACCTCAAACAAGCTTTAAAATGAGAAATCTTGAAATACATTTGGAGCATAGAAGATTCAAGATCAACGAGGTAGATTAGCACGCAGTACTTTGAAAAGGCCAATCAATAACAAAAACTCTGATAATACTACAGTGGGAATATAAGTCGGCATCCCTACTTTACTGACTACTACATTATAATATTTTCCACTTATAAGCAGGTTGGTGATGAGGATGTGGAGTGTATATTGTGGTATCATGCATATGAGTCCTGAAAATTGTTATGGGTTCATACATCTGCGGAAAAAAACAGATGAATCAAACAAAATGAGTTGGAAGATTTTTAATTAACTTTAAAATGATTCTAGACAGGCTGATACCACTCTTCAGATGATCAAATCTTACTGTCATTAACTGTGTTAATCTGTTAGTTGACAGGAGGAATTTTAGTGGGTACCACTAACTATCCTAGCAGCTAGGACCCTTAGGCAACTCTGGGGAGATCCACACTGTGAGGTGCTGAGCCCACTGCCAGTAGCAGGTGAGGAACTGAGGCATTCTCTCCACAGACTTGTCAGTAAGCTGTCTTGGAAATGGATCCTCTGGTCCCAATTAAACCTTCAGATGACTTCAGTCTGGGCTGTAGATCGACTGCAACCACATGAAAGACTGTGATCCAGGGTCACTAAGCTAATCTCCCAAATTCCTAGCCAATATAAACTGTGAGATATTCTTTTGTACTTGGGTTTAAAGACAAGTCCTTTGCACTAAGCTTTTTTTAAATTTTGATGCAGGTTCCTGTTAAATTGCTAAGTTGCCAGGCTAGGCTTGAACTTGTGATCCTCTTGCCTCAGCCTCCCAGAGTGCTGGGATTAACAAGTGTGCACCACCACACTCAACATGTTTGTTATTTTAAACCACCAAATTTTGAGTGGGCAGTTTGTTATACACCGATAGCTACTACAAATTTCTATCATAGGATTTTTTTCAAGAAACAGAAACAATTCCATCTGTTTTAATGTGAAAGAGGTGTAATATAAACAGAAGGACTGGAAAAATGGTATTTTGGTCATACTTGCAGAATGGTACCACTCTACTCTACAGCAAGGGTTGCTGTTATCTTTTCCTTTAGTAGGAAGGTGAAGATTTGGGAGGCTCTCCCAGAACTTCTGATTCAGTGAATTCTGCAAAATGAATCAGAAGGCCTCTGTCACTATTGCCACTACCATAATACCCTGAAGTTCCTACCCACACACGGGAATGTGGCTGGAACAAAGTGTAAAAGTAAAACAAGTGTAAATATGATTAGCATCAACCAAAGCATCAGGAAAATGCCTCTGCCTTAATTCTGTTTTCAAGTCAGTGAAAATATATTGGTTAGCAAAAACCAAAATCAAAACAAATAAAAACTTGCCTGTCATACCTGCTTGTGAAGGAACCTGAGAAATGCTTTGTTGTAGCTTTCGAGCCTCTACAATACAGGAAGACATACCTTGTTGGATGCTATATGTTTTTGTATTTTGTAAATATTCCTGCACTTTCTTCAATATATAGGTTAACTTTCTTGGATGAAGTTTGATTCTTGGAGGTCTTGTTTTTAAGATGTGTTAAAGTGAGGTGAATGTAGAGCTAATTATTTCCCACTATTAAGGAAAGAGCTCTCCAAGTATTCATAGTCAATGCCATGGGGGTTGTGACATTTTCCAGTCTGGTTGGTGGTGCCCTGAGATGTCATCTTTCCCTCTGATTCTTCACATAGTTCTTTCCTTGGCCTATGAGATTTTCCTTACATACATAGGATGATCATCATTCTGCTAAAGACATGAGGAGGAGCCTCTGCAGAGCTTTGGCATTCTTTCTCCCTGCAACTCTCCTCTCTCACACACTTCATGTGAATCCTGCCACTTTTGTCTCCTTAGACTCTCAGGTCCACCTCCTTCAATCAGGGAGCCCACCACCTTACACTTGGGTTTCCTCTCCCTTCACTGCAGGGTGGACACACCCTCATGCCGGTAGGCGGGAGCAGTCACAGGGCTCATCTCATTTGTTTCCCACCCTCTGGGATCACTATGCCCCATTGTCTGATGTCTAGTGTCTTCAAAACTGTTTTTACAAATATACATATCCTCTTTGTTGTTGTCACAGCTGGGAGGGTAAAACTGGTCCTCTTGTTTTCTGTTTTGTTTTGTTTCGATCACAGCCTGTATCATCCTGTAGGAAAGCATTCAGACCTAACACAATGTTATTTCCCAGGTGACACCATAACAGAGTTTTCAATAAGCCATTCTACTGCTTTACAAGGCTGACTGCTTCTGGGTGATGGGATGCATGGGAATGTCAGTAACTGCCATAGGCATCAATTCATCACATATTTATTTTTCTGTTCATTTAACTCCTTGGTCAGTGGTTGAATGAACAAGGCATTTGGTGAGGCTATGGACGCTAGTACTGGAAGAAATATGACAGATAGGAAAGATAATCCATACCCAGAATATGTCTCTGTTCCACTGGTACGGTCTCTGCCTCTTTATGGTGGAAGGTTTCAATGTAGTCAAAAGACTACTAGGTACTAGTTTATAGCACTATATCATGGCCTCATTGCTTTTTTTTTTACTTTTGGGGTTGGAGCATAAAGCAACAGAAGTAGTGAGATCAGCCTTGAAGAAAGTAAAGTCCACCCTCCCACCATGACAACCTGCTCACATGCCCGTGAAGTAAGGGCAGGATGGCTTGATAAAGAGTCTGATTGCCATCCCCAGAACAGTTTTATTTAGCTGCCAGATTTCTGAGAGCCTTATCTGCAGCAGTTGACCTTTGTCAGCATTTACAATGCAAACATAATTTTACATCTTGAGCCACTTTCGAGAGTTTCTACATATCTTTTGCTATACAACATTTATCCCAAACTTAATGGTTTAAATATAATAATTATCTTGCTTAAGAATTTGCTATATGGGCAGATCTCTGAGGGATGGATCTCTGAGGGTAGATTTCTGCTGAACTTGGTTTTACTTAGTGTAACTAAAAGTTAGAAGCTGGATTATTCTGAAGGCTTGTTCACTCACATATCTAGACATTGATGCACATATATCCTGCCCCATACATGTAAGCAGCACATATAAGATAGGGTATATTGGTGTGGTCAACTCTGGAAAATATAATTCACCTTATCATCATTTAGGCCTTCCCCAAATGTCCTCATTAGGTAGAACTGAGTCTGGGACATCTGTATGTGCCTTTCCCATGTGATGCTTGGCTTTGTCATGGCATGTCACTAGGTTCTAAAGGTGAGCATCCTAAAAGGACTGGAAGAAAGCTGCGTTGCCTTTAATGACTTGACTTAGAAGTCACGTGATGTTATTTCTGCCATTCTCATAAATTTGCCAAAATTCAAGGAGAGGAATGAAGACCTAACTTCTAAATGAAAGATTGTCAATGTCACACTGTAAGTGACACATGTAGATGGTATATATTGGTGTAGCCATCTTTGGAAAATTCAATCTGTCTCACCATCATATAGATTTTACCCAAATGCCCTTACTACTAATTTTCCATCCTTATTTCTTGCAAGACCTTAACCGTCTGATCAAATTGGTAGCTTTTGCCCACAAATTGATATTTATCTATCCTTTTGGGCATTTGTCTTTCCAAAGAAAAAGGATAAGCGCATGGACTGCTCATTGAGGGAATTTATCTGTCTCACTCTACCTTAGAGCCCACTGAAGTGAGTGGCACTGTACTAACGAGGGAAGTCCACTTATAGAAAGTGCCTACCTATTATGCAGAATGGTCTGAAAACCGTTGGTTGGTTTTTTAGTTCCTAAGCAATTGTCAGAGTTGTTTATTTGTGAACAGAGCAGGATGTGGGAGTATATTAGAAGTAGGTACAGAGAGTGTGAGCCCCACGGTTATGAAAAATGTGGTGTCTTTTGAATTGGCCTAAGCATAATCATTTTCCTTGAGGATAGAGTACAGCTACACATAATTTTAGGGCTTGATAGATCAGATAACACCTCAGCTCATGATGGGAGGATCTTGTTGTAGAGCCACTTGAAATCCAGTGGTTAGATAGTTTTGGCTGACTGAATACTGACCTCCAAATATGACATAACTCATATCTTTAGGAGTTGTGGTTTCTTTTATATAGCCAAACAGACTTTGCATATGTAATAAATTTAAGAACCTTGAGAAGAGGGATTACCTTAGGTTATCTGGGGGAACCCAAATGTAACAATATTCCTGTATCTATCATAAGAGGGACACGAGGTAAATGTGGTGTACACACTTGTAATCCGAGTTACTCAGGAGCTGAGGCAGAAGGATGCTGAGTTTGAGGCCAGCCTGGGCAACTTAGCAAGGCTCTGTCTCCAAAATCTCAAAATAAGAAGTAAAAAGGGTGGGTTGCAGTTCAGTGATAGAGTAATTGCCTGGTATGTATGAGGCCCTGGGTTCAAATCTCAGTACTAAGAGGAAAAAAAAGGACATAAGACAAGTCAGAATTAGGAGGAAAAGTGATGTAATGATAGAAATAGCACTTAGAGAGGCACATTTTGAAGTGATGAAGAGGCCAGAAGCCAAGGGGTTGCAGCCATCAGAGGCTGAAAAAAGGTGAGAATGGTTTCTCTCCTCAGTTCCCGGGAAGCACCGCCAGTCCTCCTGCCAACACCTTGGCTTTAGCCCAGTGAAATTGATTTCAGACTTCTCAGCTCCAGAATAGTAAGGGAGTAAATGTGCAATGTTTTAAGCCATTGTGTTAGTTTTCTGAGGCTGCTATAACAAATTACCAGAAGCTTTGTAGCTGAAAGCAACAGAAATTTATTGTCTCACCATTCTGGAGGCCAGAAGACTGAAATCGGTATCACTGGGCTGAAGTGAAGGTAGCCAGGCAGCACTTCCTCCGGGGAGAATCCCCTCTTCACCTTTCCACCTTCTGGTACTGTCATTCTTTAAGCTTGGGGCTACATCACAGTCTCATTTTCACATTCTCTTCTCTATGTGTGCACCTTTTCCTCTTCTGTCTATTGTATCTCCACATATCACTCTTGTGTGAGGATATCTGTGACTGCATTTAAGGTCCATCCAGATAACCCAAGATAATTAACCCGTCTCAAAAATCTTAATCCTCTCTGTAAAGACATCTTCTTTATAAGAAAATATTTATGACTTGATGATTAGGACTTGGTGTTTTGGGGTGGCCATTCTTCAGCCTATTGTACCGCCTATGTATGTGGTAATTTGTTACAGCAGCTATTAAAACAGGTAAGTATTAAGTCTCTACTAGGGCACAGTAGTGAGCCAACAATTGTCTCAGAAGAAAAACAGTTATTTTCAAGGCAGATGGCTTTCCTATAAACCCTAAGAGGCTGAGCAATCATTCTTTGATGGTATTTTTCAGATCAGACATAGACATTTCAAACTTTATTGGCTATGCAATGTCATAAAGGATGCTCAGGAACCTAAGGACCACCTAAAGCGCATCTCTCTCTCTCTTAGTTCCATTCAAAGCAGGCTACCTCAATTGTCACTTAGTAAATGGACGGGAACTGCATAGTGTGGCATATGTTGTTTCTAAATCCCAAGAGGTCCACCTAAGCATTGCATCTCTTTGTTGGTGGAAAGGGGTACAAAATGCAACACCTTTTAGGGGAGATATTCTGACATGTTCCAGTCTATGAACTCCCAGAAGCTTTGCTCGCAGAGCAGGTCTCTGAATTTATCTGTTCAAGTGTGCCTCACTAAGGCATTCCAGTCCTATTAACCACTTGTTATGTATTCTTTCAAGTCCTTTATTTTCATTTAGATATACACAGATGTTCTGCACTTATTTACTTCTTACCCAGCTGCTCTTCATCTTTTTTCCCATTATAAAATATACAGTGATAGATTAATCAATTCTGACTTCTACACTCTCAACTCCCACCCACACAGTCCCCCGTGAATTGAATGAAAGAGAGATATTCTGGAACAAGCATACACAACATGCTGATAACAGGCATTCTTTGTAAAACTCAGTTAAACCAGATGCAAAAAGAATTTGTTATTAAATGTGATGGGTGTGGCTTGTCTTTTGTGTAGACGGGAATTTGCAGGTGGGTCTGACTACTAGATTCTTCTGTTTTTGAGCCAGATGTATTCACGAATACAAGTGGCACACATTAACTATGTGTATGTTTGCATGAATAAATTCCTCCCTCATTAAAAGCCAAGGATTGGAATATTCAAAACACTATCCTCTTTCTCCATTGCAGAAGTATGACTAGGTGATATTGGTATTTATCCTTTGACATACAATCTCTTGGAGAACTGAATATTTTCAGAGCAATTCTGGTTTTATCATTTCTCCCTAAACCTTGTTTTTTATAAATCTGTGCACATACAAATTTAGATCCTTCTGAAAACTTAGTTCTTTGAAAACAATTGAAAAATAAAAGAACAATCAAAAATGTCCATATCTTATAGGAAAATACATCTGGTTTAGATAAAATAGAACATGTGTGCACATTTTCTTTTATTGAAGGAAAAAACAGTATAGCTTAGTGGACACTACCTTAGTCAGATTTCCATCACTGTAATGAAACACCCAAGATAAACAACTTATCAGTAGAAAAGATTGTACTTTTGCTTGTGATTTCAGATTCTGATCACTTGGCCCTGTTGTTTTGGGCCTGTGTCAACACAGTGCCTCATGGAGGGAGTGCGTTATGGAAGAGGCTGGCTCACCTGATGGTGGTAGGGGAGCCAGAGAGGCAGGGAGGAGCCAGCTGGGGTCCCAGTGTTCCTTTCAAGAGCATGCTCTCAGTGATGTTACTTCCTCTGACCAGGCCCCATCTCTTAAGGGATCTACCACTTCCCAATAGGGCTCCAGGCTGGAGATGAAGACTTTAACACCTAGGCATCTTGGAAACATTTAAGATCCAAATCATAGCAGAAACTCATAGAAGCAGAGACATTAAAGGATGTAGGGAAAAACATTTAGTTCTGTAGATAGCACAACTAATGTTCATAAGGATTCCACAGAGCTAGGACTAGAATTTTAAGATGGTTTTCTTTTGCCTGCCATGGTGGCACATGCCTGTAATCCCATCACTCGGGAGGCTGAGGCAGGAGGATCGGCATGAGTTCAAAGCCAGCCTGTACCATACAGCAAGACCCTGTCTCAAAAAAAAAAAAAAAAAAAAAAAAAAGAGAGAGAGAGAGAGAGAAAAGAAAAGAAAAAGATGCTTTTCTTGGCCTCTCTTGGAAATTAGAGAATTAATTACTTTAATAGTAATGAAATCTTAAAATCAAAGTAAAAATTATACAATGAAATACTAATACATACTAATAAAAAGTAAATAATTACTGTTCCATATGACAATGTGGATGAACCTTGAAAATATAGTAAGTGACAGACTTAAAGACAAGGACTGTGTAATGTATGGTTTCATTTATGTGAAATGTTCAAATTAGGCACATTCCATAGAAAGAGAAAGTAGATTAATGGTTGCCAAGGCTGAAAGATGGAACAAAAAGTAACTACTAATGGGTAGGGGCTTCTTTTTAGGGTGCCGACAATATTCTAGAATTAAATAGTTGGTTATGTAACTTTGAATATGCAACTTTAAAAGGGTGAATGATATAATATGTGGAACATTTCAACAGGTCTTTTATATTAAAAAAGCAAAGAAAATAAAAAAGGTTTTGCCTAATGAAACATTTCTCAAATTTTAAATAAGATGTATCATTTTCTCATGCTTTTAAAAAATAGACATAGGGAGTAACACTATAGGTAGTTTCTTATTATGTTCATATAATTAGTATGATGCACATTCTAACAAAAATCAAAGGAATGTTGTCATCAACAGAATCAAAAATATGTCTTTAATTTATTTAATGAGTAGGAGAAAATAAAATATCTTTGACACCAAAAAGGTAAGGAGAAAGAATTAGCCTTTCTTAGAGGCTGTGGAGAAATAGAAACTCTTCTCCACTGCTGGTGGGAATGCAGACTGGTGAAACCACTATGGAAATCAGTTTGGAGATTCCTCACAAAACTAGGTCTAGAGGTCCCATTCAACCCAGCTATTCCCCTCTGGATATTTTCCCAGAAGATCTGAAAACATCATATCACAGCGATATATGTGCGCCCATGTTCATAGCAGCACAATTTGTAATTGCTAAACTGTGGAAGCAACCCAAATGTCCGTCCACTGAGGATTGGATAAAGAAATTATGGTACTTTTATATAATGGAATATTACTCAGCTATAAAGAAAGATAAACGAGGCTTTTATAGGGAAATGGTCAATACTAGGACCATACTCATAAGTGAAATAAATCATGTGTATTTATTTCACTTATAAATATGTGTAAGCAATGTATCGTCTCACTAGTGTAAGACTTGAAAGAGTGAATAAAAACTAGGAGGTATGATAGACATTGTGAAATGAAAGGAAAATGCTCAAAAGTAAAGGGCAACTGTGGTGTGGGAAAAGAAATGGGAAAGAAGGGGAAATTATGTATAGATGTATATACAGGATAGCTAACATAGTTGTATTACTGTCTTCTATTGCTTTACTGAAAGGAACAGTTAATGATTATTTGTTTGATCAACCTTACACATCTGTATTTGTTTTACTGAGAAACCACTTTGAAGATATCAATATGTAATACAACAAGCACTGTTGATTTCTTACAACTTTGTCTGTAATTCTGTATTGTTTGTACTGTTATGCTATTTTGTAAATGGATATCTGTTTATTAATATGTTTTCCTTCTTTTATTTTTAAAATAAATTAAAAAAATATTAGTGAAGAATTAGTCTTACTTAATAATAAATTAATTATAAAGACTTCAGAAAATATAAGGAGAAGTGACATACAAGGAAGGAGAATCCACCTTATCTGTGGTAATTTTTGCTGTGGTTTGACTTTGGATAGTGTCTCTCACAGATCAATGTGCTAAAGACCTGGTCCCCAGGTTAGAACTGTTAGGAGGTGCTGTGGACTGTTAGAAGGTGGAGCTTTACGGGACACCTTTAGAACACCAGAGTGTTTCCTGAAAAGGAATTGGGAGATCCCACCAGTCCCCACTTCAGTGGCTTGTGACATACACACTCCCACCATTGCCACCTGGTGCCTTCTCCAGAGTCCCACAGCAATGAGACTGCCAGACTTGGGCTGGAATCTCTAATACCATGTGCTAAAAAAAAACATTTTTTCTCTATAAGTAATTGCCTTAGGAATTTTATTGGAGCAATGCAATGTTAATATAATCACTATTCAACATAGTGAACATTGCTGGCATCTTCCAGAACATTCTTCATTTCCTAACGTAGCTCATAGCAATAGGATGAAGTCCTATTGTTCTCAGCAGCGTAGTAAATTTGACAGCCATTAGTGTCTATCCTTTATTGTTTTCTTCCTTCATTTTTACCACCAGAATTCTGGTTATGCTTGGAGGGATGTTGTAGGCTGAGCTGGGAGGTGTTCTTCTAAATTTCACACGTTGAATTTCTAATCCCCAGTACCATAGAATGTGACTGTATTTGGGGATTGGGCCTTTAGAGAGGTAATCAA
The DNA here is from genome assembly GCF_000276665.1 of Chinchilla lanigera. Lineage (NCBI taxonomy): Eukaryota > Metazoa > Chordata > Mammalia > Rodentia > Chinchillidae > Chinchilla > Chinchilla lanigera. The sequence continues at coordinate 21,547,139 of NW_004955426.1, read as the reverse complement.
GGTGAAATGAGGGCTCTGGGGTGGGTCCTAATCCCATATAACTGGCATCGTTTTAAGAAATGGAAGTTAGGACATAGATATACAGGGGGGAAGGAGCACATAAAGACAGAGAAAATGATCATCCACAAACCATAAGAAAGTAATCCTGCTTACACCTTGATCTTGGATTCCTAGACTGTGGAATTGTGAGAAAATTAATTTCTTTGTTTAACCCACCCAGTCCATAGTTTCTTTATTTTTATTTTTTGGTATGGTGCATAATCCTATGCAAATGAGCATGAGATCCAAACAGAAAACATCAATTTTCAGTTTCCTTGTTTCTAGAGGTGGCCAGGGCTAAGCATTCTGGCCAGGGAGGTATAAAAGTTCCTCAGTGGACCATTAATAAAATGCTCTAAAAAGGTCAGAATTAACTACCCTGTGCTTTCTGCTCTTTGCCTTTCTCTTTCTTCCTGCCTGGCATAGGAATAGGGTGCTGACAGTAAGGTAGCCAACTTGAGACCGTGAAACAAGAGCCAAGGATGGTCAAATGGGAAGACAAAAGAGCTGGCATCTGATGGCATAGCGGAGCCGCTCAATTCACCTGAAACCATCTAATTAACTACAGGATATTTTCATGTGAGATAAATAAAACCCTTAGCTTGTTTTGTTATCATCTTCCTTTCCTTCATTATTTTCCTTTTCCTACATTCCTCTCCTTCTTCCTCTTTTTCTTTTCCTAGTTGATACTTTATTTTTACTGATACATGTTTGTAGTACACAATGATTGCAGTCCTTTTGTGGAGTTGGTACACTTATATAAAACATCTTCATTCTTTTTTCATCTCCTTTCCCTGTCTCTCCTCCATCTGTTCTTCTTTCCTTTCTGTTCCTCCTCCCCCTCCTTTTCTCCCTCCTTTGATTTTTTTATTACTGAAGAGAATGCAATTCCTAAAGATACCCTGGATCTGTACTATTATTATTTTACGTCTTAAAAAAAGAGCTGTGTTATATTGGGTGTAGTTGAAAAATCCAATAGCAAGTGGCACGGGATGGAAAATTTTGTTACTGGACAGTTACCACTTTCTCATTTGGGAGCAAAATTCAAATTAGATAAAATATATACAGACTTATTAAAACATGGGCAACAAACAAAATCTATAAATACACAGATTCAGTATTACTCAAGAAAATTTCAAAGGAACCATAACTTGGTAGCCATCACATTTAATCCTTCACTGTGAATTGCTGGAGTAGGTATCAGACTACAACTATGGGATTTCTTTCCTTATAAATAATCATCTATAGGCTGGTAGGCATCTGCGACTCATTACCCTCTGTTGCTCGTGGACCAGCTACAGGTTTACAAATTGTTATGTTAGCAAAGAGATAGGAGATAAGGAACTTGCTCCATAATATAAATCAATATCACTGAACCAATATTACTTTTTTGGGGCAAGACTTTTCTTTTTCTATTTTTTAAAAACTTTTTTATTGGTACACTTTATATATAAATAATGGTAACATTCATCATAAAGAGCTTGTACCTATACATGATCTGTCTTGCTTTTTCTTGCTTTCATTCCTCTTCCCTCTCTTCAACCCCTCTTCTCTTTATTTACAAAAGCTTTCTTTCCATTTCTCTTCTTTCTCACTTGTTCCTGCTTTCCTTTCCCCTCCCCTCCTTTGTTCTTCTTCTCTTTTGATCATTGTCTTCCCATTTCCAAGCACCTATTATACGTATTGGTCCTGACTTACATTTTTGCTTTCTCACACCAGAGAAATGTGTGATGTTTGAACATGTGCATCTTATTTATACCTCTTAAGAGTATGGTCTCAAGGTATATTCATTTAATTAGAAACATCTCAAGTTTATCCTTCCTTATGGTAGAGTAGTACTCCATTGTATAAAAAAAGAACACATCTTCTTTATCCATTCATCAGTGAATGCGAAGTTAGACTGTTCCCAGGATTTGGCTATTACAAACTGTGCTGCTATAAACATGGTTGTGCATATATTGCTGTGGTTATGATGGTTTTAATTCTTTTGGCAAGTTAGCAAGAAGGGGAATAGCTGGGTCGAGTGGGACCTCTAGTTATAGTTTTTTGAGAAATATCCAAACTGATTTCCACAGTGGTTGCACCAGTCTGCCTTCCCACCAGCAGTGGAGAAGGGCTCCTTTTCCCCTACAGCCTGACCCACATTTGTTACTGGTTGATTCCTTGATAATAGCCATGCTTTCTGAAGTGAGATGGAATCCCAGCATTGTTTTATTTGCATCTCTCAAATGATTAATGATGTTAAACATTTTTTATATATTTATTTGCTGTTTCTATTTCTTCAAATGAAGTGTCTATTCATTTCAGATGTCCATTTTTCGATTGGGTCTTTAAATTTGGGGGACATAATTTTCTGAGTTCTTTATATATGCTAGATCTTAGTCCTTTGTTTAAGGTACAGCAGTCAAAAATTTCTTCTCACACTGTGGGCTGTTTTTTCACTCTGTTAGTGGTTTCTTTTGCTGTGCAAGGGCTTTTTTAATCAGCTGAGATCCTAGTTGTTGATTTTTTTTTATAGTTCCTGTGTGATGAGGTTTTGTTCCAAAAGTTTTTGCCCAAAACAATGTCTTCAAGAGTTTACCTAGTCTATCTTCCAGTAGATTTAGTGTTTCTGTTTTAGTATTTAGATCTTTGAGTCATTTTTATTTTAGTTTAGTGCATGGTGAAGGATATGAGTCTAATTTTTAATCTTCAGCATGTTGAAAGCCCATTTTTCTAGCACTATTTATTAAAGAGGCCATCTTCCTTCCTGTGAAGGTGTTTGGCTCTGTTGTTAAAGATAAGATGGCTGAGTATGTTTGGAATTGTCTCTGCATCTTCTAATCTGTTCCATTGATCCTTGGGTCTTGTTTTTCTGCCAGTACCAGGCTGTTTTTTAACCACAGAAACTTTGTAGTATAATTTCAAGTCAGGGATTGTGATGCCCCCTGCCTTGTCTTTGTTGCCCAGAATTGCTTTTGCTACCCCAAGTCTCTTCTGATTCCAAATGAATTTTAAGATTGTTTTCTCTCATTCTGTGAGATACACTATTGGAATTTTTTTTTTTTTTTTTTGTGGTACTGGGGATCGAACTAACAACCTTGCACTTGCCAGGCAGGCGCTTATGCCACTGAGCTATATCCCCAGCCCCAACACACTATTGGAATTTTGATTAAAAATGAATTAAATCTGTATAACAATTTTGGAAGTATGATCACTTTCACTGTATTGGTTTTTCATGCCCAAGAAAAAGGGATATCTTTCCATTTTCTGATATTCTCTTCAATCTCCTTTTCCAATGTACTGTAGTTTTCAATGTAAAAGTCTTTTGCTTCCATCATTAGATTGATTCCTAGGTATTCCATTTTTTGGGATAGGTTGTAAAAGGTGTTGCTTCCCTAATTTCTGTCTCAGTGAGTTTGTTATTTGTGTACAAGAGTGGTACTAATTTTTTATTGTTGACTTTGTGTCCATCTGTGCTACTGAATTTGGTTACTAAATGTAGAAGTCTTTTGGTGATGTTTTGGGGTCTTCTATGTAGTGTATCCTGTCATGAGCAAATAATGATAATTTAACTTATTTCTTTCCTATCCTCATTCCTTTCATTTCTTTCTCTTGTCTAATTGCTCTGGCTTATGTTTCCAGAGCTATACTGAATAGGAGTGGTGACAGTGGATATCCTTGTATTGTTCCTGATTTTAGAGTGAAAACTTTCAGGGTTTTTTGTCTATTTAGTATGATGGTGGAAGTTGTTATGTCATAGATGACTGTTATCAAATTGAGATAAAGACCATCTATTCCAATACTCTGTAGGGTTTTTATCATAAATGAATGTTGGACTTTGTCAAATGTATTTCCTTCATCTATTGAGATGATCTTGTGGTTCTTGTCCTTGGCTCTGTTAGTATGGTGTATTGCATTTATTGATTTGTGTATCCCTGCATCTCTAAGATGCGTCTTACTTAGTCATGGTGTATAATCTTCTTGATGATTTGCTGAATTCTGTGTCAGAATCTTATTGAGGATTTTTGCATCGATGTTCATTAGGGGGATTGGCCTGTAGTTCTCTGTCTCTCTGTCTCTGTCTCTGTCTCTGTCTCTCTCTCTTTGTTGGCTCCTTCTCTGGTTTTAGTATCAAGGTAATGCTTGCTTCCAAGAATGGATTTTGAAGTATTGTTTCCCTTTCATTTTCATTAAAGAGTTTGATAAGTAGCAGCTTTAAGTCTTCTCTAAATTTCTTGTTCATTTCTCTAAGTTTCTTGTAGAATTCAGCAGTGAAACCATCAGGGCCTGAGCTTTTCTTTGTTGGTAGGTTTTTAATTACATCTTCAGTTTCATTGCCTGATATTGGTTTATTTAGACTTTTTATATCTTTTTCTCTTTAGTTTTGATAATTCCGTATGTAAGAAGGAATCTGTTCCTTTCTTCCGTGTTTTCCATCTTATTAGAATCAAGGTTCTCAAAGTAGATACTGATGATCTTCTGGATTTCAGCAGACTCCATTGTGATTTCATTTACCCTTTTCATTCCTACATGGGTTTGAGTCTTTTTTCCCCTTTTTCTCTTTTAGTTTGGCTGAGAGTTTGTTGATTTTATCTAATCTTTCAAAGAACCAACTCTTTGATTCATTGATTCTTTGGATTGTTTCCTTAGTCTCCATGGCAGTAATTTCTGTGCTAATCTTTTTAATTTCCTCCCTTGTACAAGCTTTTGGCATGACTCTTTTTCTAGAAGCTTGAGTTTCAACATTTCATGTTTTAGCTCATTCTTTGTCTGATATGGGAATTCACTGCTATAAATTTCCCTCATAGGACTGCTTTCATCAAGTCCCATAAGTTCCAAGTTGTATTATCATTATCATTTAATTATAGGAACTGTCTAATTTCTTCTTTAATTTTATCTGTGACCCGTTGGTTGTTCAGTAAGATGCTATTTAATTTCCATGTGTTTATGAAGTTCTTGTGGTTACTTTTGTTGATTTTGATTTCCAATTTCATTGCATTATGATCTGATAATATGCATGGGACAATTTTAATGTCTTTGCATTTACTTAAGCATGTTCTGTGAGCTAGTATGTGGTCTATTTTGGAGAACATCTCATGTGCAGCTGAGATGACTGTGTATGTTGATGTTATGGGGTGGAACACTCTGTAGACATCTACTAAATCCATTTGTTCAAAAGTTTGGTTCTGTTCTGATATTTCATTGTTGATGTTTTTCTAGTTGATCTGTCTATTTGTGATAGTAGGGTACTGAGGTTCCCCATTACAACTGTATTAGTTTTTATTTGATTTTTCATGTCTGTTATTATTTGTTTTATATAGTTTGGTGCACTGGTATTTGATGCAAATATACTTATGATTGTTATCTCTTCCTCTGGATTATTTCCTTTAGAAGGATGTAGTGGTCTTCTTACTGTTTTTGATCATTCTTACTTTGAAGTTCACATTATATGCAAACAGAATAGCTACCCTTGCTTTTTATCTGGGTTCCTGTGCCACAGAGTATTATTTTCCATCCTTTGAATATCAGTCTATGAATTTCTTTTTGAATTAAATGTGTTTCTTGTATGCAGCATATGTTGAATCTTGCTTCTTGATCTGGTCTGCCGGTCTGTTTCTTTTGTTTGGTGCATTGAGACCATTAACATTAATGGTTATAACAGACATTTATCGACTTATCCTTGTCATGTTATTTTCTTGTTTTTGGTTCCCTTCCTCACCTATGTTTAATTGCTTGCCTTGCCTAATTGATTCATTCTGTTGGTGTTAATGGAGTTGTAGTCCTTGTCATCTCCTTGTAGAATGTCCTTCAGAACATTTTGGAGTGCTGGTGTGGTGCTCATGAATTTTTCTCAGGTGCTCTTTGTCATGGAAGTTACTTATTTCTCCATCAATGTTGAAAGATAATTTTACAGGGTATATCAATCTGGGTTGGAAATTGTTTGCTCTTAAGGCTTGAAATACTTCACTGCAAGTCCTCCTTGACTTGAATGTTTGTGATGAAAAGTCTGCTATGATTCTGATGGGCTTTTTTAACAGTTGATTTGTTTCTTTTCTCTAACAGCTTTTAATTTTTTTTCTTGTGTCAATTTTATGGAATCTTAACTATTATATGCATTAGTGCAGATTGTTTTGATCCTGGCTAATTGAACTTCTTTTTTTTTTTATTTTAAAGATAAAAGGAGGGAAACATTAACAGACATACAACATTTTACAACATATCACAAGCACAATACAGACAACACAGAGTTACAAACAAAGTGG
>NW_004955426.1:21485053-21528523 GCF_000276665.1 Chinchilla lanigera | reverse complement strand
TTTTTTCTCCAGTACCGGGAACCGAACTCACAACCTTGCGCTTGCCAGGCAGGCGCTTTGCCGCTGAGCTAAATCCCCAGCCCCTTATATATATAAACTTGAGGGGAGAACTAAGTCCTACTGTGGGAACTGCAGATTCTTATCTGCTATATCCATTCATTCACAGCAAATGCTTATTGAGTAGGATGTCTTAGTTACTTTTCTCATTGCTGAGAAAAAATACCTGACACTCAAGGTTAAAGAAGCAGAGGTTTATTTAACTCATGGTTTGTAGAGCTTTCAGTCCATAATTGGCTGGCTCCACAGCAGGGCTGCATGCCAGATGGGCATTGTAGAGAAGAAACAGCTGATGGCAGGGAGAAGCAGCAAAGTAGCAAGCAGCAAGTGACAAGTGATGACGGCCACCCTATTTCTATCCCTTATATCCTATCCAGGCTACCGACCTTAGAGCAGGTAACACTCACACTCAGGGTAGGCTGGCTTTAATCCTAGCATCACACCAAGAATCAATTCCAGCATCACATCCTTAATCCCAGCATCACACAGCCTAGATCCAGTCACCTCCAAAAAACCCCACCTATTAAGCTAAATAATAATAAACTGTTATGTATACTCATGTCACAGATGCTTTTCTTTTCTTTTCTTTTTTTTATCTTTTTGAGACAGGGTCTTGCTATGCAGGTTAGGCTGGCCTTGAGTTCACTTTGTAGCCCAGGCTGGTCTCGAACTCCCAATGATCCTCCTGCCTCAGCCTCCCAAGCGCTGGGATTACAGGCGTGTGCCACCACACCCGGTTTAGATGCTTTTCTAATTGTTATGTTAACTCATCAAATGCTCTATACGCTGATGTGCAGAGAGTTTAAGTAGCTTGATTAAGATCACAAAGTGGCAGAGCTGAGTAATCTAATCCAGCTGCTAAGACTTGGATTTGGTTTGTGTCCACCAAAATGTTCATAGGTTAAAGGCTTAGTTCTGGAGATGGCAGTGTTGGGAAGTACCATAGAAACTTTAAAAGGTGAGGTCTAGTGGGAAGCCCTTAGCTCATAGGGAAGTGCTCTCAAGGCAGTTTTGGTGTGAACCCTTGAGTTCTCAGGAGAGGGCTGTTATAAGAGGAGCAAGTTTGACCTCACCCAGCCCTATTTCCTGGCTCACAGTGCAGCCACTTGCTCCAACACACACTCCTACCACTGTCATCTGTCATGAGGTGATACAGACAAAGGGTGACCCTCACCACAAGGATTGCTCTATAGGGTTTGAAATTTGAACATCCAGAACTGTGAACTACAAAGTTAGCTTTATAAGAACTTCTCCTTATAAAGTTAGCTACTTCAGGTATTTTGTTGCAATAATGAAAAGGTGACTGATATACCATATGACATCAAAATCTTTACTCATAACCACTGCACGATATTCTTTTAGTAAGTCAGCTAAAAGGATGATACTGTTTAACCCTGTGTTACGGCTTGTGTCTGTGATGTCCCCCCAAAACCTTATGCAGTCATAGGTGGGACTTTTCAGAAGTCGCTGGATCTAGAGCATGTGATGCTGGAATTAAGTGTGTGATGCTGGGGTCAAGGGTATGTGATCACAAAATTAGTCTGCTGATTGGTTTGGGATAATTCTGGATGGGGATAAGCAGAAGGCCCATCCTGGGTGTGAGTGGTACTTGTCCTAAGGGTGTGTAGCCTGCATAGAACATAAGAGACAGAAAGAGGGCTGCTGTTACTTGCTGCTTACTGCTTTTGTTGCCTTCTTCCTGCCACGAACTGTTTCTCCTCTGTGATGCCCCTCTGCCATGCCACCCTGCCTTGGAGCACATATTATGGACTCAAACCTTTACAGGCTCTGAGCTGAAATGCAGTGTTCCTCTGCGAAGTTGCAGTTCAGGTTCACAGCCTCAGTCACAGATTTTTCCTTAAACCTAACTAATAATTGTTCATGAAAACCCTCCCAATTTCACAGAAACCACAAATGTCCTCCACAATTGTTTTCTTGATGGTAGGTTTGCAAGTAGTCAGTCTGAGAGTGTTATGCAATTCTCCTTGCTGCTGATTGGCTGCTGCCTATCTCTGCAGATGCACCAGTGTTTCCACATCATAACAGGTTGCTGTACTGTAGCTATCTCAAGTGTTCTCGGTTTTGTTTTACTTAAAGCCCTAAGATCCCTAACATGCCGCCAAAATGTCCTGCACCTTCTAAGGCTTTCTTAATATAGTATGTTATTAAATCAAATTACATAACTGTGGGAGGCATAGCATATTTAGGGTTTAAACTATAAAAATAGGCATGTATATGCACTTTTCTGACCATATCTGAAATTCATGGCTTTTCACAATTTGTGGGCATTCTAGGAACATGACTCCCATGAATTTTGGGGTCCACTGTAAGCCTGTCCTCCTTTAACTGAGTGTCAGGTAGTTTGTCTCAGCAGTGGGATAAAAGTAACTAAGACACCATGTGAAAAATTGTTAGTGGTGTTTATCTTTGGATTTGAGATTACTGATAGTTATTTTTTGTTTTCAAACAAGTTTGCATTTTCTATTATTTAATTTTTCCATCAATTTCACTAATTTCACTAGTATTACTTCAGCAAGGAACATAAAATTATTTTAAAATCTGAAAATAAAACCCTCAAAATTCAATGTATTTTCACTTTGGAGAACTGTAATATTCAAAATTGCATCTACATCAGGTACTGCTATCTTTTGATAGCTCTGTCTACCCATCTGCTTCACATATGTACATTTAAGTACAGAGATCCAAAACTAGAAGGAAGATTGCTTCTTGTTTTATACACTTTTCTATCTACTTTCCACTCAACTTGAAAAGTTCTTAGAAAACCTTTCTTCTCTTTGCTTTTAGCCTGAAGACATTCTATTTTCTAAGCACCTATTTTCACAATTCAGTCTGAGGCTCTTAAATTAGTACATACTATATTCCCAAATTTTTTGTCCAGTGATGTTGGTGGACACCAAGTCTAATCTATTCTGTACTTCCTTTACTCACATGTTATTCCATTTCTTTAAATTACCTATTTTAATTTGTCTTTCATATAATGCATTTGAAGTCACTTCTCTTCTTTTTCTAACCACAGAATGTTTTTGGGGTTCAGTAAAATTGCTGCAATTTTATACAGTCTTCAGTAACTCTCTTACTAGAACAGCCATATAGTTTAACTTCAGCCACAGTTTAAAGCTGCCATAAAGCTTTGTCTCTTCCAGTTAAGTAACCAGGCTGTAGCACACTTGATGGGCTTCAGACCCTCAGAATGACTGAGTGGTGTTACTGCATAGCTGACAGCCACTCAGTGCCTCAGAGATTGAAAAAAAGAAGTGAATTGGCATTGGCAGCCAATTTGGTCGCAAGGCACACAGAAGAGTTCTCAGAATGAATCTGTAGCTTTGAAGGCACCCACATGATTACTGTATACCCCACTTGTCTCACTGATTGTTTAAAAAGTAGAAGCTCCTTTTCCTGCCTTTTTATGCAGGCAACCTGGCAGTCTAGACTGGTATCTTCCCTTTTTCTATGACAATTTCTTTTCTTAGGTGTGTCTCCCCTTCTGCACTGCAACAAAACTCTGACTCTCTCCTGAGGAGGCTGACTCTTAGGGAGGCAGCCTTTCTGTGTTTATTTTCCCACTCCTCATGTGCTCCGGATTTGTAAAGAAAAATGGTGCTGCAGTCACTGCATTGCTGCCACTCTGACCAGATTCCCTTTACCTTCCAGTGCCTCCATTCCGTCCCCCGCATTCATTACTGACTACCCATAACCGCCTCCTTCTAAGAATTACCCTACAGCAGTGGTTCTCAGAATGGGGTCCCCAGATGAGCAGCAGAGTGTTCCCAGGGAAACTGCTATGAATACAAACTGTCAGGTCTGACATTCCGAGAAGAAGCTTAGGACCAGAGTTCAGCTGTCTGTGTTTCTGATGCACAAAATGTGACAATGGTTGCCCAACTGTGAATGGAAGTCCAACTCAGCAATGCCCTGAATGATGTATCTTATTTCAGGGATAGACTGAAGCCAATGGGGCTGGCTTATTTGGGGTAGAAAAGGCTTCTGGCCGCTTTTCTTGAGAGGGGGTGATTTTGTGATGATGTTCTGGCTTCAGAGGTTTTTGTAGGATGAAACTGAGGCTGCAATTGAACTAAAGTCACATCTTGACCAAACTGCTCCCTTGTTCTGTGCTCTACCCTCACTATCTTACGAGATGTTATGGGTTGAATTGTGTTTCCCAAGAAAGATATGTAGATATCCTACTCAGCACTAACTCAAAATGTGACCTTCTTTGGAAATAGGTGTCTTGCAGATGTAATTAGTTAAGAGGAGGTCATACTGGAGGCGTCAGGTAGGTCCCTCACCCAACATGACTGGTGTCTCTGTAAGGCCACACAGGGGCACCGAGAAAGTATTATATGAGGATGGAGGTGGCCTGGAGCGATGCAGCTACCAGCCGTGCAACAGCGAGGACTTCCAGCCATCACTAGAAGCTGGGCATGAGACAGATTTTCCTTCCGTGTCCTCAGAAGAAATCAGTTCTGCAGACATTTGGATTTCAGACTTCTAGCTTCCTGAACTGTGAGAAAGTTCTCTTATTTCAAGCTCTCTTGGTTTATGGTACTACTGTGCTATAATAGTTCTGGAAAATGAACTGTTCACACTCCCCCCTTGACACTCTTACACAAGAACCTCTGCTTCAGATGTGTGGAAATGCCATAGTAAAACTCATTAATGTGAACAGCTAATATGAGAAAATATTCATAATAAAAAGGACCCCTAGTGGGGCGTGGTGGTGTACACCTGTAATCCCAGCACTCAGGAGGCTGAGGCAGGAGGATCGTTACAAATTCAAGGCCAGCCCGGGCTACAAAGTGAGCTCAAGGCCAGCTTGAACTGCATAGTGAGACCCTGTCTCAAACCCTTCCCAAAAACAAAAGGACCCCTGCTTCAGGCTCTGATTGTGGGAAACGGACCCAAGACAATGGAAATTTTTCTTATTTTTTCACCCATACGTTTACCTTCTTGTAAAAACATACTAGTCTTTTGAGACTCCTGCCTATCAACTACACCATCTTTTCTCTGAACTGGTTACATTGCAATGTTCTTAGGCTAGCTGAATCAAGTGTCACCCACTCGGGATATTGCTTGGTCATTTCAAGTGCCTTTCCACCCACTCAGTGCTGTCCCTTGATGGCATTGCAGATGTCCAGTCACATATAGCTGACAGAGAAGCCTCATCCTGAGGAATTAAAAGTCCCATCAATATTTACATCTTTTATCCAGTGCAAAGCTGCCCCTGTCTCCCATCAGGGAGCTGCTTCAAGATTCTGCAGGACAGAGGTACGAAAGGTTGTGCAGTCTTTTCTTGTCTTCTGCCTCCTCCTACAATTTCAGTTGCCTCTGGGTCACTCAGAGAAGGGGGAGAAAGGACTAGCGAGCTCTCAGCATCAGCACTATTGGCGTTTTATATGTTTAACAAAATCCTTGGCTTTTAGGTGTCAGTACGAGGGTTCCCCCTCATCTTACTCCCAGTCTAACAACCAAAAATGTCACCAGATATTTCATATGTCCCTGGGGATGGACAGTTCTTACTTGACTGGAGCTGATATCTGCTCTCCATCAGTGTTTCACTCAAGGGTGTCTTATTGCTGGGTCTTTTCCTGTTGAGAGCTTCTGTGGGTTCTCAGGGACATTTCCACTGCTCACCAGGTCTCATGCTGCATATCCCTTGCCAAGAAATGCCCTCTCTGGCTGACCGCTTATGCTTTTTCTCTGGTGGACACCTCCATAGCTGCACACTGCGCGTTTCTTTCCCTGCTAGGCAGTTCTCATAGTCAATGTCTTTCGGAGAAGTCCCATTCCCAGTTACCTGTGCACAACAATTTGGCCCAGAACATATGCACAGCCTGGTGCTTCTCTCCTCACCATGCCATTGAAAGAACATTTTTGAACAATTGTTCGCATTGAGACTTCTCCAGGGAAGAATCAGGCGCCAGCCTATGCCATTCTCCAGCTCTAAAGGACAAGCATGGCTATTTCCCACACTTCACTGAGGTCTTGTATTCATTTCCTATTGCTGTGTAACAAATTACCATAAGCTTAGCAGCTTAAAATACAAATTTATCATATTTCATTTTTTGTGGGCCAGGAACCCTGATAGAAGAGATAGTAGAATTCTCTGCAAAGCATCTCACCAGGTTTAAATTAAAGTGTCAGCTGGGGCTGTGATGCTTATCTGGGATTTAGGGTCCTCATTCAAGCTCATTCTTTGGCAGAATTCATTTCCTTGCAGCTGTTTGACTGAGGTCCCCATTTTCTTGTTAGCTGTCAAATGGGAGCCACTGTCAGCTTCTAGCGGCCATACACAGTTACTTGCTATATGATCCCCACAGGCAGTTCAGAATATAGCTCTTTGTTTTCTTCTACAGCATCAAGAATATATCTCAGACCATTGGACACTCTTAAGAGCTTACCTGACTAGGTCAGGTCCACTTGTGATAATCTTCCTTTTGATGGACTTAGTTAAGCTCGACTAACCAGGCATTTTAATTATCTCTCCAAAGAATCTCTCTTTTCATGTGATGCAAAATAATCACAGAAGCTGTATGCTATCATAGAAACAGGCCTCAACAGACTCAAGGGAAGGAGATTATGTACTGGGTTGATCATCTGAAAATTCTGCCACTCACAGCACTCATGAGGCTAGTACACCAAGAGAGTGCTCTCATATGGCTTGCTATGGTTTGTGTCTGGATGTTCCCCCAAAGCCTCATGAGGTCATGAGGGGCAGGCTTTTCAGAGGCAACTGAATCTAGAGTTTGTGATTGATTCATGGTCTAATGCTGGGATTAAGGGTGTGAGTGCTATACCCGCCCTGAGGGAAGTAGCCTGCATACAGTGTGAGGGACAGAAAGAGGCTTGTGCTCCCCTCCTCTCTTGTTGCTTTTGGTGTCTTCTGCTGCCCTCTGCCACATCACCCTGCCTTGGAGCCAGATGATTACAGACTGAAACCTCCACAAACTGTGAGCTAAATAAACCTTTCCTTCCTTAATTTTGGGTGTCGGGGATTTTGTCTCAGCAACAAGAAAAGTAACTAAGACATGGCATGACGGTAGTAAGCATCAACCACCTTTTTCCTCTGGAAAAATAAAGGGAAATGTCAAGATGCTTTTTTTCCCATAATGGCAACTTTCCTAAATGAATTTTTCTCTGGAAAAATGCCTCATCTTTTCTTTTCTAATCTAGAGATAGGCAGTAGGATAAGGGCTACAGGACTGATTTTTACCCAAGTTTTGGTAAGTCTTGGATTTGAGTCTGACAATAGCATTCTTTTGAGTCTTCAAAGATTAATAATCTATTATCCAGAGATTAAGGTTGCAGTTGAAACTCTGAAAAAGTAGGAAATACCAGCAAACATCCTGCTAAGTTACTATCTCTTGGTCACTTACTCATCAGGATCTACAGCACTGGATCAAAGTTTCTCCCTCCTCTCCAGTTAGTTGCTAGTGGAGAAAGTCACACAAGTGGACAAATAGTTTCTGTTACAACTTCATGACTGATTACCTTAGCTAAGCCTGTAGGAGACCTGACCTCTCTTCCCTGATTCTCTGGCCCGGTTGTTATTCTCCCATCCCCCATAATAACTGTTTCAGACCTCCACTCTCTCACATCTCTGACTTCTTCCTAGCATAATTCTCCTGGAATACCTGACGCATGCTGGGGTATACAACATTATGCTAGGAATTCAAAAACCTGTGAGACCTGTCCCTCTCCTTAAAGATTTCACGGTCTGTTGGGGGAACACAGCCATAAACATATGATTATACCCAAATGAAAGGGCCTTAGCACAGAGGTATGCATAGGACATTATTAGAACACAAAGGGAGATACCTAACCTATTGTGGGAGTAGGAGAGAGAATTAGGAAAGAGTTCCTAATTCTTCACAGAGTGACTTCTGAGCTGCTTTCATAGGTGAATGAATAGCACTTGGTTGGTATACATGTTTTTACTCTGTGAGATAATTTCAGGTTTCACATGAGTATATATATCCCTGTGCCACTCTAAATCTTGTGGTAGAGTTGAGATGGTTCTACCAATGGGAAGATTTGAATGATTTTCAAATTGTGGATGGCTCTATGACTTTCACGTGAGGTTTAGAACTTTTGCTCTATTTAGAAACCCTCGAGACAGAGTGTATATGCAGGCGACCTCTCTTATAGATCACGTCAAATATTCCCTCTACACAGACTCTGCCTGATTTCAGGTGTAAGCTGATAGCCCTTCATCCTCTGCCTACACACACACATCTTACCTCTAGCCCTGGAATTCCCTGTTGATCCCACCAGAAGACTTGATCCCCATCTAAAGGTAACTGGAGGTTAGAATTAATGTCCTAACTTCTGACTAACAGACGGTGGGAATCAGTGGATAAATTCTGCTCATTTCCCCTATGAAGAGATGCAGCTGATATCAGTTCTTGGGGGCAGGGTCCTACAGACTAAGCAATCAGTAGCAGGGAGCAATAGACAGTTTCATAACTCAACTTTTACTGGTTCTTATTTCCCTACCCTGCTCCCTTTTTCCTTCACTACTGCCCCCTGGATTGCACGTCCTAATAAAAATAGCGAGTACCACATAACCTTTTGCCTTAGGCTCTGCTTTCTGAGAAAGCCTGGCTAAGGTAATATGCATATTTAATTAACATATAGTTACATGAGTGGGCTCTAAGATCAGAGAAACAAAGCTTCAATCTTATTAAGTTAGTTGTTTAACCTCTTCAGGCCTCAGTTTTATGACCTGTAAAAAACCGGGATACAGTAATGCCTACTTCAGGGTGGTGTTATGAGTATTGGAGTTTATATGGTACTTGACAGATTATATGCTCACCTGCTATTTATTATTACTGCTAAACTGGAGCAGAGTAAATATTCCTTAATGTTAATAGTGATGGTGATGTCTTACCTCAAGAAGTACTTAGGATTAGGGTTAGGGTTAGGTTATCACATTCAGTCTTTACTAGTGCTGTGAGCTAGATAGATTGGCCTTGGCCCTGGATTTATTTGTTTATTTATTTAGGTACTGGAAATCGAACTCATGAACTCACGCTTGCCAGGTAGGAGCTGTTCTGCTGAGCTATATCCCTGGCCCTGGCCCTGGATTTAGCAACTGCTGCTAGAAACCTTGTTTTGCATAGATAGCTTAATGAGAAGGAAATCAGGGTTAAAGGTATGGGTACCTGGCTGTACATACAGCAGGTCTGGGAGCTGCAGGGGAGGAGGACCTTTGGCTTGGCCTTTCGACCCTAGTTCATGTTGATTTCTACTGCTCACCATTCCTGGGGACTTGTGCCCCTTTGGAAGCTGACTCATGATATCCCCAAGTGATGCCCAATATACTGAGCTGCTCATAAAATACGAGCTGATAACAGAGTGGCACTGAGACAGAATTCCCCCGGAGAAAGGAATTTCCACTTATACCTCTTTGCTCAAAATCAGAGTACTTTAATTAGGAAAGAAAACCACTTAAAAAAGAGATCATGGAATGCTGTCGGCTTCCATTCTTAAGGGAAACCAAAGAACAAGAACTCATGGATGGTACTGAAGGGAAATTCCTAGAATGTTGATTTGTTGGGTTTTGGCATGCCCTTGCTTTTGGAATTACCCCAATGTAATTTAGGTGATTTTCTATTTGCAGCATTCTGTCATAGCTCACATTTGGCATCTTCTACTGGTGCTTTTCTCAGATGAAGCATTCAGAAAGATATAAGTAAAGAAAATAAACATTTGACTGGAGTTACTATAATGTGCTTGTAATTAAAGGACAAGTTTTAAAATGAGTGTGCATTAAAATACAGTCTTCTAAAGCAGCTTTCCCAAGATAATAAAACACCATTTGCAAAGTATGACGGAAGATCCATTAACTAGTCTGAGTTCCTTTTTGTTTAATGTTGAATAATTCTATATACTTCAAGGCCAAATTTTCTTCAGTTAGCTTAACTGTCAGTTAGATGAATGGAAAATACCATGTTACTAATTTCAATTTATTTTTCTTTGATATAGTCAAAATTCATGTAGTAAGGAAAAAGGATGTCAGAGTATGATCTAACCAGTTTTTTCTTTTTTATTATTCATACTTTGCTGTAATTGCTAACATTTAGCTAATGGTTCAACTAAATTACAAATAAAATACACAATTGACTTTTTTTCTCATAAAAGGAAAATATGAAGTCTTGTATGATTACACAGAATAAAAAAGACATACTTGTATGGCTAATTTTTGTATTTTCTATGAAGAAATGCCATATATGATGAAAACCTTCGTAAATAGGTTTAAGTTGATTCTGTTTCACTTGAAATTTTCTTAAATCTGATTGCCTAGTTTTGAATTACTCTTCTCAAAGACCAATCAGCTCATATTATTTTCAATGAGACTAATTTTCCCAAAGTCATCAGGGAATTTGGTAGTTTTGTTTGTTTTCAAATGTAACAAGTGTCATTTTTCTGTTCAAAATGGTCCTCACGGTTGTCTGAGGAGATTGGTGGTCTGTGGATCTGCTATTAATAAAATAAGCTCAGAAATGTTCATGATTAGAGTGGATTTTGCAAAACTCATTATAACATGTGGGGCAGATACTTGGCAACTCCTTTCACTTAGAACAGGAATTGTTCCACGCTTGGGTGTTTTCTGTATCTCCAGCTTCAGTCTTGTTGAACCCTGGGCCCAAGGTTAAGCATTCCAAGCAGACAAGATAGGTAACCACTTCTCTTATTGCAGTGTGTGTGTGTGTGTACATGTCAACTTCAGTTTTTTCATCTGTAAATTAGAGATAATTCTGTCTACTTCATTGGGTTTTTGAAAAGAGTGCTTTTACATATTTTAAAGATGAGAGTGGTAGAAAAATGGAAAGTGATTAACATGAGGATTAGTGGTCTCCATTCTCTACATATTTACTTACTGCCTTGCTTGTCTTTAAAATGGGGGTAATGATACTGACCTGCTTTGCAAGGTTGATGAGAAAAACATTTAATTACTGTTGGTAAAACACTTGAAAACATCAAGTGCTATCCATGGAAATGCTAAATAATAACTTCCTGAAGCTGTTGAAAGAATTAATTAGGGAGTGTTTGCTTGGAACCTTGATCTTCTAATGAAAGGTGTTTCTTGTGCTGCTATTTTTGTTTTAACTACTATTTTGTGTTTTACTTTCTTGGTTGGTGTCACGTTTGGCTGGTTCTTAACTGTTTCCAGACAGAATTTTTGTATTTTTTCCCTGAGAGAATTTATGCTTGCAAATTGTAAAGCATTTTGTCTAATGACACCCGGTGGAATAGACCTTTGCTTATTTCATGCTGTCTCTCACAGCTTCCTAGATGCTCTTACTGAAGCCTCTCTTTTGTGTTCTGCTTTCAACAATGTCCTTAGTGATGGATTTAGAACTCTCTAACTCTTCTGCCTTTTGTGATCATTTTCTTTTCCTCAATTACAAAAAAAAAGAAGCTTTTGAAAAACTTAATCTTCACTTTAAAAACTGGAGTTAAGAAGTGCTTACAAATGAAAAGTTGTCAATTTTGCTTTCCATACTTAAATTTGTAGATAATATAGGTTTGCTCTCCTGATGTATTCACTTAAGTTTCTTGGTTTCAAAAGGGACTCATTAGGAGTACCCTTATCCCAAAGGGGATTTGATGAGATGACATTTCATTTTCATTTCATTATAGTAGATATAATTGCTCCAAATCACTTTGCAATTTCTACTACATTGTGGGTAATAACTATGGCATTCAAAAAAGCCTAGGTGATTTTCAGAAGCTGAAGAATTCATGTACAGGACATTGATTGGGCAGTTCATAAATCTGTGCAGGAGCTCCAGGGAGAGACCTCTCGGACAACAGGTACTACAGTTTGCACCACTGATAATGCTGACCTGGGTGCATCAGACTCTGCTGCAACTTCGCTGCCTTTGAAAATCAGACAGTGCTGCTGCCATCACACCCCAATTTCCAAGATGCAACGGATGGGGGAGCATCTGAGGTGCCTGTACCAGCCACAGGAAGGTCAGGAAATCCAGAGCCCAGTATTGGAGCTTGAGAGTGTGAAATGGACTCTGCCTCAGCAGCAGAGAACGGACTAGCACTGTACAATCCTTGGCATGAGATGTGATGTTTGGGCCAGAAAGAATGATCCATGTCTATCCATGACATTAATGAACTGTAGTCTATAAATAAGTACATTTATTCCATTATATGTTCTCCTGCAATAGATATCTGTTTTCAATATTAAAGATGTATCTTTTCTCAAAGTTTTATTTTTTTAGTACATGTTTGCTGTACATAATGATTATATTATGGGGAGTTGGTACATGTACATAATGTACCTGCATCTTCTTTACTGATTGGAAGATCAAATTTTGCTTAGAATAAAAGAAATTCATTATTAATCTTAATGTTCTTTGCTGCATGTCTTCAGAATGACCTATGCATGTTTTATATTTCTATTCAATACAGCACTTAAAATCCTCTTTACTGTGTATTTGGAAAATAATTATCAGAAAAAAAATACAAAAGAAAAATGGATATTTTTATTATTATCTATAGTCATTTTTATTTGTTTGCTTTTTTTCCCTTTAGTTTATATTACCAGAAGATAGCAATCGGTGTCTAAACTATGCCGCATTTTCAACGAGCTCCAGAATAGCTGATTGCATCACTGTGGTTTTAACTCCCACTGGCTTTTTCTCTAAATCTAATTATTGATTTTATGGTTCTCAACATAGCTGATGATGAAAGTCTTTTTTTTTCTCGGGCTACAGTGTCTGGCTCTACCAAAACTATGACAATATGTTGGTTACTTTTGCAAATCAATAATGCTATTTGTAAAGTTTACTAACAATAGTCCCTGGAGAATTTCGTCAAATCTCAGTATGCCGAGTTTTCATTAGAAACAGATTTTGAATTTTTTCAGTGTCAGGATGTCTAATATTTTAAAATAAATGTACTGGACAAAGTAGTCCTGTGGACTGACATCAGAAATGAATTCCTCTCTTCCAATTTGGATGTTTGCTGCTGAATTTTCCTACAAGATTTGAGAAAAAAACTTTCATTTTGTTTTAATCCAATGGTAGGGGGCATAGAAAGCTGCTTCCTGGTGATTTTTCATTAGCATATGATAATTCATTTTATTCAAGGGTATGTGTTACATAGAAAACCCAGATAGACTCTGCTGTGAAACATGTATGACTTGTAAAGGTGAAAATCTTAATTCGGTTGGGATATAAATATTACAGATTGTTTTTTCCAATTGCTGTGCTAACTGTGCTCAATTGAATCTTTCTTCCTCCTCTTTTCACCTGCATCTCAAGGAGAACCCATAGGTTTTTGTCACTCTAATTAAGAGCAAATGAATATGAAAACAGTCTAGTCCTGTTCAAATCTTCAATTTCTCATCCAATTTAACACACCTCTCCGATCCACAGGGACATGAAGAGAGAGTGGCACATTATACTCTCTCATCTCTGTCCACTCTTGCACCTCTATTTACTTCTAGCTCTCTTCATGCTGGTTATGGGGCCAAAGGGACAGGCATGACTGGATAAAGCTGGCCATGTGGCTGTGATTCTCTGCTGGAGTTTGAAGGTCTGTGTGGTTAAGTGCTAGAGCAGATTTGCTTTGGGAGGGTGCATATGTGTTTTTTAGTGGATTCCACAGAGGTCTCTGCCTATTCCATGACGTGGAATGTCTACTTCTGGCACAATTTCAGTTATTTTGATTAGGAAGCTCTCATGAGGAGGGAAAGGAAAAGCTACTGAACAGCTTATTGGAAGATTCGAGCCTTTTCTATTGTCTGCTAATATGGATTGGGAGAAAGGAAAGAAATGAGATAGCACCTCTTGGTAAACACCAAACAGACGTTTTGCCTCTAGTTGTGAAGTATTTAACATCTTTACTTTGAGATCCTAGTTGTTAAATCCACTAAATAGGAAAGTTCCATTCAATATCATGTAACAAGTATTTTGATATCGTTCCCCAAAGTAGACCCTGAGACAAGAAGTTTACTTGAAAGGAGATGTTGGGAAATAGTGGGTAATGAGGCCAGGAGGAGAGCAAAGCCAGTATAGGGTGTGTTATAGTTTGTGTCTAGAAGTCCTCCCAAAGACTCATGCGGTTATAGGGTTTTTCTGGAGGTGGCTGAATGTAGAGTGTGTGATTGATTCATAGTGCAATGCTGGAATTAAGGGTGCGCGATTGATTGCTGGATCAGTCCACTGACTGGATTGGCACTGTCCTAATCCCGGTAGACTGGGCACAATAAAAGGGAAAGAAAGAGGCTTGTCTGGCTTACTCTCTCTCGTTGCTTTGCTGTCTTCCACTGACAAGCTGTTGGCCCTCTGCCATGCCACCCTGCCTTGGAGTCAGCTGACTATGGATTGAAACCTCTACAAACTGCGAGCTAAATAAACTTTTCCCCTTTAACTTTGAGTGTTGGGTATTTTGTTTCAGCAACAAGAAAAGTAACGAGAGAACAGGGTATATCAGGGAGCGGATATATATCCCCAGAATATCAGATACTGGGGATCCAGACCTTCTGGGAATCCCCTGAGAGACTGTGGCATCCATCTCAGGATCATTCTATTACATTATCTCCAGGGGAGGAGACAGAGGACTGTTTATCCACTGGTTCTCATCCTTCATTGGCTTACAGCCTCTCCTGTGAGGATGCTCAAGCAGAGGGTCTTAACATAGGTGCCCATCAACAAGATAGAAGTAACTGAGGAAGCTGCTGATGAGCCCTGGGGTGAGCTGAGGAGCCATAGCATTGAACGGACACCACATTCAAAGAAGGACAAAAGATAGCACGTATAGTAGGCTCCCTGTTAGGTCATTTTCTCTTTCTAATTCACATGGAGTTTTCACCACCAGCCCATGGATTATAAGCACTGGAATTAAAGTCTGTTTGAATCCTGGGTCTGTGCCTATTAGCTGTGCGATCTTGGGGGAAATAACCAAACTTCTGCATGCCTCAGTGTCTGTGCTCTGTGAGGAGGTAATAACAGGATCTCTCTCAGGTTTAGTACAAGGACGAGGACAGTGCCTGGCATATAGTGAATACTTTGCTGCTGCTGGTATAGTGGATGGGGAAGCAGAAATAAACTGGAGCTTCTTGCCTTTTAGAAACTTTCATTTTAGAAATATCAGTTGGTATTGTAGGTTGGTTTCTCAGCCTCCACCCTACTTTTTAAACGGTACTGGGGGCTGAACCCAGGGCCTTTGCATTGAGTTACAATTCCAGCTCTTTTTTGAGAAGGGTCTCTTTAAATCACAAATTGCCCAAGATGCCCTGCCTCTGCCTCTCAGAGTGTTGGGATTACAGGTGTGTGCCTCAGTGTCTGATTTCTCAAGGCATCTTTACTGCCTTCCTGCTGTTCACATTTAAGCCTCTCTTCTTGTTATACCTCTTGATATATGTTGTTGGATACATTTCCTTCCTAACCCCATTTCCTTCTCCTTCTGATCATTATTAGGTCCAATTCCATTGTCTTAGGGCTGATTTTAGTTGTTTCAGGCAAAGTCAAAGCATGAGGTAATGAAAATGGACACATGCAGGTATCAATGTCAAGGTGTGATAGTAATAATCTCCACCTGGCTATAGACTCAAGTACCAACTCACTTCAACCTCAAATATTTATGGAGTACCTCGTATTTTTTAGGCTGTCTGAGGCACTTGGAATATAATAAAGTCACAAAAAGAAGAACCTCTGTCATGTGTCGGCATTAGCCCCTTAGATTGATGAATGAATTTGAAGAATTATCATGATCCTCCTAAACACCAAGTAGGAGGGACACTCCACCCCTGCTTTGCATGGGTTCTCAGTCTATTCACATGACTGGCTGCCTAGTTAAAGAACTTCAAGTACTTAGAATAAACTGGAGCTATTACAGGGCATCCAGTGAAGCTTTGATTTGAAAATGTTTGTACTGCAGATCAGTAGCTCATAAAAGCATAAGGACTCAGAAGAAGTTGCAGTCCGTGATCTGTACAGGAAGTGTGGCCAGGGAGGCTGGAGGGACAGCGCACACAGGGGCAACATCCTGGGTTATTCTGCCCGGGAGGACTTAGGATTCCTCAAGCAGCTGTGCTGGACTCCTGCGCCTCTAGTCTCCACCATGTTCAAGGGCAGGCTCTGTGCCTGTGAGATCTGTGCACATAATTCATGTTTTAAAGACAGACACGGGCTGTTGGTTGCAGGTAGTACATTTTAATTTGGGGATAGGTTCATGCTGCTTTTGCATAAGACACAAAATTCTTCTCTTTCCAAGGGAATCTGTTGCAACAGGATTCAGCTATTGGTTCAGTAAATATTGATCACCTACCAGGTGTGGGACACTATACTAGAATATATATATTTCCCTGTCTGTCTCTCTATATACATGTAAAAGTACATTCATGAATCTATGTATACACAAGTTGGCGGTGGCTCTTTAGCAGAATAAATTTACTAAATGTGCAGCACATAAAACTGCTGCTCTGATAATGATCAGCCTTGAGTAACCCCTTATGTTATCTCAGAGTTATTTCACTCTTCCTGCTTAGATTTTGGTTCTCTATCCAGTCTCTGAACTTTTCTGAGGTGGGTCATTTCTATGAATCTGTCTCCCCCAACCCCCGCTTACCTCAGCAGGAATTAACCAAGAGCCCCGCGGTGCATCACAGGACGCTCGCCCTCAGCTGAGGGCAGGGTTCTATTTCTCGAAAGCATCTGCCTGTCCCACGGTTTTTGAAAGGAGTCTTTACACCAGGAAACGCTGATGGCGACAACTTAGAGGAAGATATAATACGGCACACAGCAGGCAGCTCCCCAAACTTCAGCGTGTCTACAGTCACCCTTGTGAAGGCAGGTTCTGAACCAGGAGGGCGGGGCAGGGCGGGAGACAAGCCACTCGGCGTCCGAGCCAGGGCCGTGGGCCACGTTTGGGGGTGCATGGTTATACCCTGAGGGCGGCGTCAGAGATCTGATTCCTGGGAGTCCGCGTGCTGCCCCCAGCCGATGCCCGTGCAGCCCAGCCCAAGCCGTGCCGCCTGGGGTCGCCCTGCCTCCTCGCCGGTCCCCGGGTCCTTGGCCCAGCGCCCAGCGCCTCTGAGCTCCAGCGCAGCGCGGGGCTCCCGCAGACCCGGCGGACCGGTCGGACCTGCCCTGCTCCGGGAGCCTCGGGCCCTGGCCCCGGCCCGGGTCCCGCGGGGGCGGCAGGTGCCGTCCTCTCCTAGGCTTCCACCTGCCTCTCCCGAGCCGCGGGAAGCAGGGATGAGCGCAGCAGCTGGGCGAGCACCGTCTCCAGCGCCGGGTGTGAAACTGTTCAACCCAAAACACAAACAGCAGCCACTGACACGTTTTAAGAGACGCTACAGTTGGATGACTGCGGAACCCAAACAGACCAAATGGGAGGCAAGAAGGGAAAGCAATTGGCCCAATTCGGTTGGAGCAGCGGCTCGTGTTACACTCTCTTTGCCAGTTAGCGGCGTGGGCGTTTGTTGCTGTGTTAATTACAGTTCTTCCCGGAGTCGGAGGCGAGAACAGCCCTTGTGGAACCGTTTCAAGTGGAACGTTCCACCAGGAGGAAAACAACTGCCTTCCTCCCCAGCTGGGGAGGGATTCCACCAGGCAGCTCCGGGCGGCAGGCGGCGGCGAGACGGGCGTCCGGTGCGTGCACTGCGCCACTCGCACCTGGCGGCGACGCGAGCCTCGCGCTTCTTCACGCAGCTGCGGGGAGACTCTGCGCCCGGAGCGAAGCGCGGACCTGTTGGCTTCTTCTCCCGAGGGCGCTCCCCTGGCGCCGAGGCAGCGCGCGCTTTTCACTTTTCCCAGGTGTTCAGGGTTGCTAGGAGCTTCCGAGTGGGAAGGGGCGGGGACAGCCCGTCTTATCTTTGGGTGGGAGGGCGAGGATGGGCGCCGTGGTTCACAAGAGATCCGGGACAAACGCCAGATGGTGCAGCCAGGGGAAAGTAGAAGAACTTACAGACACAGTGACCTGGCTTCAAACCCAGACTGTGTCCCTGATCCAGCGCGTGACCTTGGGCAGGTCGTTCTTCATTTCTGAGCTCCGGTGTCTCAGATTTACTTCACAAGAGCCCATTACTTCCCCTGTGCGACACTGCCAGGACTCTTGCACACACCATCCCGACGACAACCTTACCAAGAAGTACTTTAAAAATTGCTGTTTCAGAGAAAGCCGAGCCCAGAGATGTTCACGAATGTGCACAAGGTCGCATAGCTGGTGGTGGCAGAGTCAGGATTGCGAACGCGATGGCCCAGCTCCAAAGTCCGTGGCGCGGCCAGCCCTGCACTGCGTGGTGAGTGATAACGTGTGTGTAAAGCACTTGGAAAATAGCAGGGTGGTAGCTGTTAGTGTTTCCATGACTGTGGGACACAGACGTCAAACCGACCCGGGGCAAATGCAGTGCCCCTGTTAATTTGAGAGGGAAGCGGCAGGCTGTGAGGGTCCTGGTGATGACAAGAAATCCATCAAAGGCGCTGGACGGGGAACGGGAGGCAGGAACGCCAGCACCTTACAAGGTGTGTCGCAGCCACGACATAAAGACTCCAGGTGATCACTTGGGCAAAGCCACAGGGTCACAGTTCTTAGCAAGAAGGGGAATGGGACTGTACATCGGAGTCTTCTGTCGCTGGTACCTGGTCTGTGTCACTTGCTTATTACAAGAAGAGTGAACTAGTGCTCCTACCATTTAAAAAAATACATTTTTCTACAGTACTATTTGGGCCTCTTAAGAGTAAAATTCTTCAATGGTGAACTCCTACCATCTTGTCTAGTGAAACTCTGTATTGATCTCTAATGTTTTATTGAAGAATTATTTTCTTATTCTCTTTAATGGTTTGAGCAATCTTTCATTCTTACATCTGATAATCTGAGCAATGTCGTCGAGGATAGCGATATGCAATGTAACAACCACTGTTGATTTGTATTAATTTGTCTTGAGACCCTGTGTCACTTTGAATGTTCTTGCTTTGATTTGTTTATGTTTGTGATACTGGTATGCTGCTACTGTTCTATTCTTTTGTTTGTTTCTCATTACAATATTTCTCTCTTTACAGTATTTTTCTCTTTACAATAAAAATTTCTCTCTTTACAATAAAAAAAAAAGTAAAATTCCTGGAATTGACTCAAAAACTGTAATCCAAAACACCATGGTGTGCCCTGGAAACTGCCATTTTATGCACACTTCAGGGCTGGCTCAGGCACCTAAGATAATATATGGGAAGTGGCTGGAGTACAAGCACTAGGAATGACATTTTAAAGCCTGTCACACATCTGGATTGTAATAATAATCTTCCTAAGAGAATGTTGTCACGAATGTGTGACTTTCACTGAATTTCATGTCCTTCTTGCTAAAGCCATTTTCGGAGTAGTTCAGAGACAGGGTGGGCAGGAGCCCAGGAAACAGGTGCTGCTGGGAGTGGTGTAATCTCTTCCCAGGAAGAACTGTCGTGCAGGTGGGAGGCAGATATTTGAGTCCCAAAGAGCACAGTCTACTTATTTTTCACCAGGGCAGTGCCCATTCATCGGGATAATTTGGGTTAGCTGGACACCTGTGTACCCAGAATTAGTTTCCAATTGCTGCTGTAATGGATCACCACAAATTTGGTGGCTTAAAAATAACTGAATTTATCATCTTACGCTTCTGTGGGTTAGGAATCTGACTCAAGCATGTCTCACTGGTTGAAAATCAGCATGTGAGGGAGCAGGATTTGTGCTCTTTTCTGGAGGCTTGAGGGACACATCGGTTTCCATACCTTTTCCAGTGTCCGAGGCTGCCGGTGGTGACCCCTTTTTCTACTTTCAGAGCCACCGATCACAGGTCACATTCTTCTTACATTGTATCACCCTGGATTTGTTGGCTTCCCTCTTCCACTAAGGACTCTTGTGATTGTGTTGCTCCTCCCCCCAGGCAGCCAGGATGATCTCCCTATTTTAAAGTCCACTGATTGGCCAATGTAATTCCATTTGCATCGTGAATTTTCCTTTGGAATGTGATATAACACCTCCCAGGCTCCTGTGATCATGGACATCTTTGGAGGTCCTTATATTGTGTGCCATTCACCGCCACTGCTGTGGTAGGAGGCAGGGCCTTCATTCCTAACCATATGCTCAGTATGTGCTGTGCAAGGTACGAGTAGCAGGAACTCCTGGATCCCACACACCTGTATTTGAGAGTTAGCTCTGTTGTCACTTACTAGTTAAGTTAATTCAGGGAAGTTCTTTGATCTTTTTAATCCTCAGTCTCCTCATCTGTAAAATGAAAATAATAACAACCTCTTGTAATATAATAATAATAACCTCTCTTAATGGATTGTTCTTTTAATTAAATAAGATAATGTTGGAAAACAGCACAGTGCTTGTCATGTGGTAGAGGCTCAATAAATGTGTTTGGTTATTATTGTTGTCATTGTGTATCTATCATGGAGATTGTGTAGTGTCTGTCTGCCCTTGTGGAATTTGGAGAGTAAGGCACGCACATAGTGTTGTGTAAGAACACACAGGGATAGTGAAAAAGACAGAATAAATATCACACTTAAGTGTTAATGATAACTCCTATGGAGAGAAGTAGGATATTTGTAATGATCAGGAAGGGTCAGGAGTGGAGAGGGCAGTGCTAATGCTGGGACTTAGAGATAGGCTGGATTTAGGGGTAGAGCAGGGGATGTTGGACATAGGAACATTTACAGAGCATGTGGCAAGGTGGCAGTGACTACACCACAGGACAACTTACTTATCATTTCGTGGAACAGAAGGTTTGTGTAGAGGTGTTCGTTAATCCATTTATTCTCACTTTTTGTCAGCGTGCTTGGGGGAGTGGACTGTCAGACTTGAAGATTCAAGCCAGACTGTGAAAGGCATAGCATGCTAGGATATATAGTTAAATTTTTCTTCCATGGCAATGGGGAGCCATGGAAGATTTCAGAGCAGAGGTTGACTCAGGCTGCAAGCAGTGTTTAGGAAGATGAATCCAAAAGAGTAGCATGTGTAGGTGAATTGGTGGAAGGAGAAGCTGGGGCCAGGAGACCCACTGGGGAGTACTTTGAGTGGTCCACATCTCAGTGGATGGATTGGTATTTTAGCAGCTCTCTTAAGAAAAGGGAATGGATGTGAGAGATACAAGAAATCAAGACAAAAAGGCCATGGAGATATTTTCGATTTGGGAAGAGAGGGAAGGGATTAAAAATTCCTGGAAAGTTGGTGATGGCAATAATAGAAATCAGAAACAAGTGCAGTTGGCATTTTCTGTTTGTGTAAGGTGCTGGCAGATCATCAGGATGGCGCAGGTCCAGCAGACTGTTGTGAACATGGAGCTGGAGAGAGTCAGAGAGAGAGAGAGAGAGAGAGAGAGAGAGAGAGAGAGAGAGAGAGAGAGAGAGAGAGGCGGGGGGGGGGGGGGGAGGATGCACAGCTGAATGATGTGAAAGTCATCAGCAGCGGCAGGAACTGAAATCCTTCACCCCATCTTCTAGCCTTTCATATCAAACCCATTTTAGAGTCTACACTGGCGGGTCATTAGCAGCGTGCTCCATTTCTTCATTGCACGTTTCCCTTTTTTGCTCCTCCTCATGGGCTAAACTGTATCCTCCAAAAATGCACGTGTGGGAATCCTATCTCGCAGCACCTCAGAATGTGACCATCCACGGAGACAGGGCCTTTAGAGAGGTGATCAGGGTGAGCCCCAAACCAGTACTTAGAACTCTGGTGTCCTGATAAGAAGAGACTGGACCAAAGATAAGCGCAGAAGAACAGTACTGTGAAGACACAGAGAGAAGGGGTCTTCTGCAAGCCGAGGAGAGAACAACACTGACCTGACAACACCTTGACCTTGGACTTCCCGCCTCCGGAACTGGAGAAAGTTCTGTTGTGAAGCCACCCATTCATGGTACTTGGCTGTGGTAGTCCCTGAAAGCCAATGCGCTCCTGCAGAGACTGTGACCTTGGGCCACCACCCATTGGAGCTGCGGGCCCTCTGCACTGCTAACTTACTTCACTGCCTACATTTCACCGAGACTGTCTCCCAGCCCTCAGTATCTGGATAACGTTCCGAGTGGCATCTAATAGTTTTCAGAAATGTCGTTCGCTGTGAGTGCCCTGTGCCTTGGGAGACTCCTGTCGCGGGGACACTGGCGTCCGGAGCCGCCTCGTGGGAGGCAGAGTGGTCGGAGATGCCTTTTTTCAGGCTCCAGGCGCACAGCTGTGAGAGGACTGTTGAGCCACCTGTTCTCGAGCTGTCCCTGGCAATGGATTCCTCCGTGTGCTGCCCTCTACGAGCCTGTTGACAACAGAAAGAAACATGTTCCTCCTCACTTGCAAGACAGGAATGTGGTAGTTTATTGCACTTATAATTCATGCTTCTTCTTCTTTTTGAATTTAATAATGACTGTGAATCTCAGCTAGGCCTTGTTTTTCAGTATGCAAAATAGAGCATCGAGAGAGCTGAAGACTGATTCAGCTCTTAAAGTAACCCTCAGAGGAAACAAACGGGGTGATGCACTCACCCAGACGCCTATCAGGTGGAATTGGGGCCTCCATAACGCTGTTAGCAAAACCTAGCAGATTCCAAGCCCTGCCTACAGACTGTGCCTGCGAGCCATGCAGAAGAGGACCGTGTCCTTGATGACTTCTGTGCTCATTAGAGCTGGTCTTTATGACGGATTGAGACAGTGATTATGAGGAAGGTGCTGATGGAGTGTCTTTCGTCTTCTCAGGGCACAGAATGAGAATAACCCCCAAATAAGTCTGGTTCAGAAAAGCCTTGTTGGCAAGGGCCATGTTAAGGTCTGACTACGTTGTTCTCTAGCTCCCTCTTCTGGAAAGCTGTGATACTATCCTGAATTTTTCTCGATCCTCGCAACTATTTTTGCGAAGTTTGTTTACATGCCCGCTCCAACCAAAAGACCCGGAGCTCCCAAAGTGCGTGGTTTCTGTCTCATCTGTCTTTGTCTCCGTGCCTCAGCCTCTAGCTGGCAGCCTGTAGCTTCTAGCTTTCAGTGAATGGTGAATAAACGACTAGCTGACTCTTGGTCCCTGGAAAACTTTTTGGTGTGCTAGAGATGGGATGGGTAGGGAGTGAGGGCACGAGAAAGTGAGAGGGAAGGAGGAGAAGGAAAAGGAGGAGGAGGAGGAAGAAAAGGAGGAGGAGAAACTTGGAGGGGGAGGAGGAAGAGGAACTTGCAGGGGAAAGAGGAAGAGGAGGAATGACGCTTGGCAATGGCTCTGGTGGTTTTGTGCACCATTTTGCTATTTTGGAAGAAGGGTGTAAATAGTGTATCTGACTATGTAGTACAGGCTGGCTAAGACATAACTGTCAACCGATTGACTAATAAAGGGCTAAGAAACAGATATTTGCCCGAGGGAGAGGTGTGGCTTCCTCTCTAGAGATCTTTAAGGATAGAGATACAGAAATGGGTGTAGGCAACCTGCTAAACGCAAATTATCTCTAGAATTTAAAGGTTGATTGGAAACATGAGTGTATGTTGAATGGACAGTACAGATGCTGTTTATTGATTTCTACTCTGTGCCAGATGCTTTATGTCAGACACATTTCATTTAACACACACACACATACACCCACTCACACATGTGAACCCAGGGTCTCATGCATGCTGGGCAAGTGCTCTACTACTGAGCCACATCTCCAGCCCTCTCACGTATCTATTTCTTAAAATGAACATTGTTCCCTCCATTTTCTAGAAGGGTAAACTCAGGCACAGGAGGTTTATTCATTTAGTCAATTGTATTTCTTACGTTCATGTTGTATGCTAACTGGACACTGTTCTAGTCTCTGAGGATACAAAAGTGACAAGATACATAGCGGCCTTGCCCTCATGGAGCCTTATAGAGCTTTATAGCCTAGCAGGAAAGACACACATAAAGAAGTAAGAGAGATGGTTGAACAAAGTGTGGGCTGATGGTACAGCAGGAGAGAGGGCATCTTCCCTCACAATACACGACAGGCGTGCTGGGGAGCAGCAGGCAGTGGGCTTCCCTCTAAGTGCCACTTTAGAGCTACATTACATTGTAGGTTCTGAGCGCTCCATGCGTAAGTCCTGGGTGCAATGGCCGCACGTGGGAACAGGCAGGAGGCTTCTTGGAAGAAGGCACGTTCCTGAGACCTGATAAGTGGGAGTTGGCTAGGTTAAAAAAAGGGAGAAGGAGGTAGGAAAGTGTCCTGGACGGAGGGACGAGAGTGTGCAGAGGCCCAGAGCTGAGAACCACGATGGCTCCTCGAAGTTACTTCTGGCTGGAATATAGATTTTGAGTGAGCAACAAGGTGGAGAGGTGAGCAGGGGCTGATCTATGGCTTTCACGAAAAGCTCAGACTTGCTCTCCAGGGACCCAGGAAAAAGACAAGTGCAGTGGTGGGCCAGAGAAAGCACGAGCAGCTGAAGGTCTTGTCCAAGGGCTCATTACCAGAAAGTGGCCCAAGAGGGATTTGAACCGAGGTTCAGTCCAGCTCTAATGCTCATCCTATCGCTGCTGTCCTGCACTGCCAGGAAATGTCGTATGAGCTGGAGGAAAGAAAAGTTGAAGATTCACTTCTGCTTTTCTTCTATTCGCTGCCCACCTTGGGGCTTTCCATTTTCTGTTCCCACTCTCACCCTGTAGCAGCCAAGAGGATTGTTTGCCCTAAGGTCCTCATGCTCCCTGGGCAGAAGGTGCTGGCGCCAAAGCACCTTTCTAGGACGGCGCTCCTGCCTGTGAGTGCTCGGGCCTTTTTTCCTAAGTTTGACGCTTAAGTCCACTGCCATTTTGCACTGGGCCTGTCCATGTAGGGAAGCTGCTGGCTCCACCGGCACCTGTGAGCCGTTTGCTGCCTTCCTACAGCGAGAGCACTGGGTTCCACCTGGGGAGAGGAGCAGGTGTTGGGGAGGCCGTGGCAGAGAAGAGCTCACGTGTGTTCTCCCTGCCACTTGTGTGCTTGCTGGGTGATCCGAGGTGCAGATGCTCGGGTTTTCTTGAGTGCTATTTCCCACAGATGTCCTCATTTGAGGCTCGCCAGGATGCCAATGTTTAACTAAGTCTCTGCACCATTATTTCACATCTTGGAGCCCCAAAATGTTAAACGCCTTTGTGGTAAACAAAACATTTTTATAATTGCTCAGGGGAATTTGGAAACAACAAGCCATTCTCTCATCTTTATATTTTCAGTGGGGCTGTCTTTGCTCATCCTTTTCTTTCTGTACTGTAGTAGCTAAGGGTGTTGTCTCTCCCCCGACTGCCTGAGTTCAAATCCTGACTCCACACTTTCCATCTGGGTAGTATTGGGCAGATTGCTCAATGTTTCTGTGCCTCCACTTATCTGTAAGCAAGAGATAATAGTGTTATCCGAATCATAAAGGTTTAAATCAGCTCATACAGGTAATGCATTTAGCATGATGGCTGGCATATAGTAGATGCTTCCTAAGTATCCAGTTCCTAACATTTTGCATGCATTAGCATGGATAAGTTTTAATTTTTATCTTTTGAGATTCTAGCTAAGAGCTGCAAGTTGATGTTTAGGGAAGGTTCTGGAGAGATAAGTCACTCTGCCTATACTGAACATGCCTCCACATAAAGTCTGTCACCATACAAAGAGAGGATGAGTTGGGGGGGGGCTTTCCAGAGGATCAGAGGAGGAAGGTATGTACAGTTCTCCTTTGCTGAAGTTTTAGGGGTGTTCAGATGCATTTGCAAAGAATAAAATAATATCCTGCATGTTAGCATATGTCACATCCACTATCCCCAATACCCTTCTGACAGCACAGTTACACATAGCCCAGTGATAGACTGCAGAACCACCAATGATTTTTTGAAAGTGTCGTTCATATACATGATGTGAGTAAAAGTCCAGTCTTTCTAAGCTGCCTTTGGGGAGTGTTTCTATTGCTATGTGGCTGGCTGTCTTTTAAGATGAGGTGGACCCTTGTTGTTTTGAGGTAAGGTTTCTTTTCCCAGTCAGTTCATCCTTTCGCTCTGAATATGGAGGTGCCTTTTATTTTCCTCTGAAACAGCTTTAACCAGAAGGTTCCTGTGCAGGTGGAAGGAGAAGACGGCTTTTTGATTCTTCTAGACAGAGGCCGTGATAAGTTAGGTCTCAACAGTCTGTGCTGCTGGGAATGTGCAGGTGACTGTGGAGACAGCCTCGGAGGGACAAGAATGGGCATATGGTCCTCATTGGCACAGCGCAACAAAGTAATTAAAAATGTCTTAAAATGCAGAACCCCCCCCCAAACTGTAAAGTATATCATGGTAGATGTCAAATTAGCATTTTCTGCCTCTTTTTAACAATGCCATAATCTCATTAATCTACAGAAGGAACTAAATGCATGGACTCCAACCAGTTGGCTGGACATATGTTGCACATTGGACTGGCCATTTGGCTGGATCAGATTAAAGTAGAAAAATTGCATTTTTTTGGGCGCTGAACACAAATCTGGGCTTGCTTATTATTTTTTGAGCTCCCTTTTTTAAATGATAGGGTTTTAAGTGCCAAAAATTCAGTACTGAATTAAGTTAAAAAAAAAAAAAAAGACAAAAAAGCCTGTAAAGAAACTCCGCAGAGGAAAAGGACAAAGGGCTGGAGATGGAGACCCTAGGGAGGGCTGGTTTCAGAGTGTTGGCCTCTGTTTAATAGACTATTACACATTAGAACTGGCATATCAGCAGGGCCTGCTCACTCACGGCAATGTGGCTGAGTTGATTGCTTTATTTTGAATGAGATCATGTACTAGTAAGCCTTTTAGCACACTGCTTTGTCTTCAAATTCTTTATGAGCTGCCCCAAGGGGTTGTGCACACCTGTAATCCTAGTACTCTGGGAGACTGAGGCAGGAGTGAGACCTCTCAAAATAAATAATTAAAAAGGCTGGGAAGAAGCTTAGTGTGAGGGCCCTGGTTTTAATCCCCAGTCCCCTCCCACAAATCATTATGAAGAAATATGAAAATTTACAAGTCTACAAATTTTTCTTGAAATCAAAACGAATGCATATTGTTTGTCGCATGGATATACCTGCTAATATTTCCTGAGCATTTGGTACCTGCTCAGAGCATTGTCCTAAGCACTATAAAATTATAAATTTGAGAATGGTCCCGTAAGACCTTGTAGTTAGTGCAAGTTCACAACTCAGTTGTACGATTGGGCGAAACACCGTATTGTCTAGTGTCTTCGAGAATAAGAAACTTGCAATGTGGACTCAGAAAAGGATCAGTTGATCCCAGGTGTGTGTTTGCTGGGGGAGTGGATGGATGTGTTGGGGTGAGAAAAAGCTGCAGGAAGGAAGTGAGATATGAGAAGATGGGAGGAGGGTTCTGACAGGCAGGGTTGGATGGGAGCAGGAAGGTGGCCTGACATCTCTGGAACGAAGGGTAGAAGGTTGATAGGAGGAAAGGGCCGCACCGAAGGGTGTCTGTGGAAAGGCAAAAATGAGGCCCTACTGAGTGTACGAATCCCACAGTAGATCAAGGAGTGTGCAGTACACCTGGGGGCTACTGCAGTCTTCTGAGCAGAGGAATGATGTAGACTGGACCAGTTCTGTAGGCCAAGTTATTATACAGCAGCGTGTGATGTGGGATGTGTTGGACTGAACATCAGTTAGGGGTGATGATGGCAAGAGATGCTGAGTCTCCATCTGAGGAAGGGCAGAGAAAACCAGAGGGGAGGTACAGCCAGAGTTACTCTGAAAACAGAGGCTGCAGGACGCTGAGTGGCTGCTGGGTGGGTATGGGATCAGAGGATCTCAAAACTAATTAACTAATTAAGTTGAGACAGGATCTCACTATGTAGTCAAGGCTGGCCTTGAACTCACTGTGTAGCCCAGGCTGGCTTTGAATGTGTGATGATCCTCTTGCCTCAGCCTCCTGAGTGCTGGGATTACAGGCGTGTACCACCACATCCGGTAAAATATAACCATTTTAAACAATAACAATAATTATGCACTTGTAGACAGGGCAAATACTATGAAATGCTCTGACTGATAAAATGCTCAATACACAAACTTTTGCTGTATTGAAGAAGCCTTTTCTAAAACTAAGTGTTCTTTAGACTGAGGCAAACTGTCAGGAGCAGGATGAGGAGGGTGATGTTGGGATCAGGGGTCGTGCTCTGTTTGAAGCTGTCCCACGCTGCACTCCAGAGGGAAGATACAGTTGTGAGCTCCTTAGAAAGATGCAGAAACCTGACAGCAGGACTAGAAGTTGGAATTAACAGTGCTACACATATGGTGTTCTTCTGTGATAAGCCTAATGTTTTCCCAAGATTTCTTTCTTACTTTTGCAGTACTGGGGATCAAACTCTGAACCTTCACACTGAATTGTATCTCCAGCCCTTTTTTATTTTTTAATTTTGAGACAGGGTATTGCTAAGACACTAAATTGCCCAGGCGGGGCTCGAACTTGTGGTCTTCCTAGCTCAGCCTTGCAGAGTACCACCATGCCTGGTTATTTCTCCCAAGACCTTGACATGGACTTTTTCCATAAATTTTATGAGAATCTCTGCCATGATAATAGATGGGACAGGGAAAAATGTGTTCATAACAGCTTTAAGTATTGCAGTTGCAGTAGCCCTGCAGGACCTCTGTATGGACTTCTGAAGTTAAAGAATGTTGGTGGTGGGTGTGTG
Organism: Chinchilla lanigera; assembly: GCF_000276665.1. Lineage (NCBI taxonomy): Eukaryota > Metazoa > Chordata > Mammalia > Rodentia > Chinchillidae > Chinchilla > Chinchilla lanigera. Next base: position 21,499,873 of record NW_004955426.1, on the reverse strand, counting down.
CTGCAGCTGGGGGAACAGACGAGATGCACTTTTGACCTGTGCCTCAAATCCGGAGTTCAGGTACAAGTCAGCAGGTCTCAGTCTTAGGAAAGATAGTAGCCATTTAATTTCATTAATCCCTCTTTTTGTGGCAGTAGACTTTTCTGAACGGAAATGAGACCTCTGAGACTCTTGGCATAGAAACGGTAAATTAGAAATCTGTCCATGAAGACTTCTCTGCATTTAATTAAATGACAATCTCCGGGGATTTAGCAGTGTGTGGAGTAATAAACCCATCACACAGAGCAGCTAAATATGTGGACTTTAGTCCACATTTGGTACAAGCATAACAAGATTCCAGTGGTATATGAAAACATTCAGAATTGATTATTGTCCAGGAATTATTTGCTAGCATTTTTTTCTCGATATAGTGTCGCTGTGAGCTGGGCAGACATGAATTCAGTATGTTCTTGTGAAGCTGTCAAATTGACATGAACATTCTGGATATTTCTTTTTACTTGTGCGGGGAGCTACTATCGAAGGGAGAGCCTTTTACTGTGGTTATGGGAATTTCTGGGACCACTTCTAAATTGTACCCTGTAATCTGGGAGTACTGACTATGTTGGAAGCGTTCAACAAAACAGTGAGATCTGTTCCCAGTCTTATCATATCTTTCGGGGATTTTCCTGTGAACTCCTGATACCTCTGGTAAAAAGAATTTATGGCAGGCAGAGGAGTTATAAGGCATTACCTGTCCCTTGGGATTTAACTTTACACTATGCAGTCCACACAGACCTGCCCACTTCATTCCAAGGAGGAATCTCCATTAATTACAGGGCGGCAGAGGTGTGTGAGTGTGTGTGTTTGTAGCATATGTACAACTAGCATTTTTATGAGATGTGATACAACTCTATTTCATGTTTTGAGTGTTTAATTGATTACAATAAATAAAACAGATGTATCTTTTTGATATTGTGTCTGTCTTCTTTAAAGATTTTACGTTCTTCCTGTGACAGGTATTTATTTAGTGACAGCCTGGAATACTTTAAAAGCCTTTGACAGATTTTTTTTTCAAAAAAGAATTGTCATAACACATTCCATATTATAGAAAGAAGGAACTTCTGAGCTCATTTCATGGATGAAGAGACCTAATTAACCAAGGCACTAGGTGAACTCACCCCGGGGTGACATAACACAGCAGAAAGAGCCCGGCTTGAGGGCTCCAGAGACATCTAGATCCAGGTGCTGGGTTTGCTTCTCTCTGTCTGAGTCACCGGGGCAGATCTTCTTTCCAGAAGGTTACAGACCCTTAGAATCGTGTCTCATATCTGACTGATGTTCAGTAAGTATTAACAGTCATTAGCATCGTCATTATTATTAACTAAAGGCTGTTCCTGGTTTCCAGTGTCTCTGGTCAGGGCAGGGAGGCTTGGCCGCTGATTTGGGTGACGTTCTTTCACTTTCACCTTGGTCCTGTCCTTCTCTTTACAGGTTGCTTCCTGCTGCGGGGCTTTCATCCTTTGAAAGCTTGCTTTGACTCTCAACCTATGAAGATTGCTTGGACTTAAAGAGTGATTGCTTCTTCTTAGACAGGATCTTTGGAGAATTGAATAACTTAGAGCTGGATCTACTTTACTCTCTATGTTATCATGAAGTCCAGCCCTGGGAGCCAGAATAGTGTAGGCATTTCAGACTTGAGCACTGGGGTAAGACTATGTGGGTCAAAATCTTAAATTCTTAGATAAATTAATCTCCCTTAGCCTCAGTTTCTTTATCTGGAAAGTGAGGTCAATAAAATCTTTACCTTATAAATATTAGTCTAAGGATTAAATGGTATTAAGTGCTCAGCTAGAAACTGTAGTAGGTACCTCCCCAAAGTATCTGCTGCTGTTACAGGTTCAGTATCCCTTATCCAAAACACTTGGGGCCAGAAACATTTAAAATTTCAGATTTTTTAAAACTTTGGAATACTTACCTATACATTATGAGATGTCTTGGAGACAGAATCCAAGTCTCAACATGAAATTCATTTATATTTCATGTAGACCTTGAGACCACAAGGTACAGCTTGAAGGTAATGTGTTTCGACCGTGACCTGTCACATGAAATCAGGTATGGAATTTTCCACTTAGGTCATGTCAGGGCTTAAAAAGTTTTGAATGTTGATGCATATCAGACTTTCAAGTTTTGGATTATGCATGTTCAATGTGTGTTACTATGAAAATTTGACCAGGGGAAAATTATTTAACCTCTCAGAGTCTCATTTTTTTTTAACCTGTAAAATTGGACCATTACACCTATCTCATAAAACAAGGGCAGAAGAGATGTAATAATGTGCATCAAGGACATGGCACATAGTAGGCTCTTGGTGAAGGGAGCTTCATGCCGGAGAGCCCTCACTGACTGAAGCCCGCCCTGTGGCCCACTTCATGCCTTGCCTTCTGTGCCTGAGTCGAGCATCGTTCCCCATAGAACTGACATCTCTCCAGAGTGGATTCCTTTCCAGATAACACCGTGCAACCCAACCCCTGCTAGACTCAGGCTTGCTTAATTGCCCTGCACAAAGACATCTCTTCCAGGGCCCCAGCGGACGCCTGGCTCATGAGGTTGCTATATTTGATTTCTATAGGTCAACACACAAACATTTGAAATTAAATAAGCATGTTAGTCATGGCAGGTTCAGGTTGCTGCAATTAGCTTCTGTCTGGCCTTCTGCAGCAGCAAGCCAGCGTGTCTTACTGCCTGTGGAGGAAGGCAGCACCAGTCCCAGAGCTCTGAGGGTGCTGCTGCTGAATGCATTTGACGTTGATGTTTCAGGACGGATGCTGGCAAAGCCTCTTCCTGTGCTGCTGGTGGGGAGCACAGAGCCTTTTACTTTTGAGACTGTAGAGAGTCACTGGGCAAGCCATTAAGCCTGGCACTGGTGCTACAAGGTAGGCAGACACAGGCTGCAGGACAGCTCACTTGAAGTTCAGATTTTCATGGGGGCTTGCTGGGGAAATTCAGAAATGCTGTATTGGTTGTAGAATCTGCTTCCTGTGCTGTGTTACTCACTGCCTGTTCTTTTTTGCCCATTTTTTTTGCTCGTTTGTCGCTACTAGTTCACCTGTGAATGTGTCCCAACACCCTCTTTGGTCCTCCCTGTACATGCCCAGCTGTGTTCCTCGCTCAGAAATGCTGAGCAACCTGGGCCCCAGCATGGCTCCCCTGTCTTTCTGTTTCCTGGAAGTTTATCACCTTTTAGACTGAATTATAGTTTCTGTGTATCATTACCCTGCAATCTACCAAACTGGCGATTCGGTTAATCATAGAGGTAATGATGATATAATAAGGATAACAATACTTTGGTTTGGTAAAGTCCTTTTGATCTTTCAGAGCAAATTGTATTTATCTCCCCCCGCCGAAAGTGCTGCATATGCATAATCGTCATCTCCACCGTGCATTTCTTTAGAATCTACCATATTTGTCAGCCCTAGAAGTGCAAAGAAACTTAATATACTACCATGTCTGCTTGCCCTCCTGAGGGAAGCAGTGTGGAAACTAAAAGTAAGATGAACTTTGTATCTTTTGCTGCCATTTACTTCTGTGACCTCAGGCACAGTATTTAACCTCAGTTTTTATGTCTGTAGTATATAAAGAATAGCTATTCTTTTCTATCATTTCTGTGTACATAAATCCCACAAGTAATTTTCACAAACGTGAGCACTGAATTAGGCACCCAGAATTACTAGGAACTTTACCAGCATCATCTCTTTTCTTACCACAGCTTCTCAAGCTCCTGTTGGCTCCCATTTTGCAGGTGAGGAAACTGAGCCGTAAGAAATTTTTCTGGATGTCATAAAGTTGTGATGAGGAAAATCTAGGACTCAAAGCTAAATCTTGTCCGTAAACCTTGTTCTTTGCAATGTAGCCCCACGGGAGCTTATTAGACACTAAAACCACAAACAATGAAAATCAGAGAATACAGAGAAGTGAGCCTGAGAGAAGAGGGCGTGGTTACTCTGACCATGTTTTCAGTTCCACCCTATTTTAATTTTATGCACTGCTACTTTTAGTAAGAACACACACACACACACACACACACACACACACACACACATGTATACTATGCCAGGTTAATTTGCTCTTATATTAGTGATTGCGTATAATCAAACAATTGCTTTCAGTAAATGCTAGTGCAAAGTATTTGCATTTGAAATTTTGCTCAAATAAAAGGAGAAGCAGAGCCAGGGATATAGCTTAACAGCACAGCACCTACCTGGCAAGTAAAGGTCCTAAGTTTGATTCCCAGTAAAAAAAAAAAAAAAAAAAAAAAAAAAAAAAGAAGCATTTTCCTGATGGTAAGATCAAATACACTGCATGGGCTTGTGACTCAGTTTTGTATTAGTGCCCTCTGGTGGTAGATCTTAGGATGATCATTCACATCTTTCTTAGAGTAAGATCTAAAACGAAAAAATCCTGAATTTACTCAAAATCTTCCTACCTTTTACTAAAATATTAGCTAGTTAACACTGGCATCCTTTCCACATACCACATAACATATTTTTATAAAATTTTAATGTGTGACTTTTACACAAACATTAATTATATTTGCCTTCAATGGTTTGAAGTGGAAAATATTTTGAAATCAACTATTTTAAATTATGTGGTTTGTCTGGAGACATCTCCTAAAGTCTCTGGCTGAAGGCTGACTATTCCATTTACTCTTAGGTGCTTAGGAATCATCTGTCCAGCCTGGCACAGCTCCTTCAAACAGCACTAGCTACCACAGTAGCACAAGTTGGAATTCCCAAGGAAAGGCTGCTATCAAGTCCCTAGACCCAACTCGAGTTTGCAACTCATCTAGTATCGCTTTTGGTCCCTGATATTCCTTACTTGCTCCTAATGTGATAAATGCCCCTGGGAGTTGATGCCTTTTGCTACTTTTTTGATTAATGATATTAGCTCCCACTGGCAATTCTGCCTCCCTCGCTTGGAAAAAGTCTTTTATAAGAAGATTTACGAAAGGAATCCTTTCACTCCCTGGTACACTGTCGGTAGGAGGGTAATGAGACTCTTTGGAGGGCAGTTGGGCAGTATCTATTCTACACTTTCACTTCCTGGAATTTATTCTATGCAATTACTCATACATATATTCAAAGATATGCATATATGAATGTTCATTGCAGCATTGTTTGTAATAGTACAAATGGAAAAAAACCCAATACTCACCAATGGGATATTTATTAGGGAAATTAGGGCTACTTTACCACATACTATGTATGTTTATAGTATAGAATCAAGTGGCTGGTAAAAAACAATAGGACAGTGCAGAGTGCATGACTGTAATCCCAGCTACTTGAGAAGCTGGAGAGGTAGGCTCACAAGTTCGAATCATCCTGGGCAATTTAGCAAGCTCCTGTGTCAAAATAAAAAAGAACAAAAAGGGCTGGAGGTATGGCTCAGTGGCACAGCACCCTGGGTTCAGTTCCCAGTACCAAACACAAAAAATTGGGTGAGTTTGCACATTCATAGGAAAAATATCTGGAAAGATCATATATATATAAACTAGTACCAGTGGGCAATCCCCTGGAACTGGGCAGAAGGAGGGAGTAGGATAGGGTAAAGGGGTCATCTATCTTCTACTTGTGAAATTCAGGAGTATTTAAATTTTTAATAATAAGCATGTATGAATTTTGGAATTGAAAAAATGCTTTATGTCAACTTCAGTAAAAATATTTGAAATAGATTCTACTGATAATATAGATGACATGAGTATTTCAGGTCCGTTTTATCACCTACTGCCAGAACTTCCTATTGTAGTCATACCATATTTCTCTGATCTAATTTGGTTAATGTCCCTCGAGCTTGCCTCAGGGGGATCTGAACACTACAGTGTGTGAAAGCAGACAGCCATCAGTGTGGGCAAACAAGAAGAGAGGTGATACTGCTCAGTTAAGCATGGTATTAAATTAGGAAGTGTAGTAGGAGAAAATCCAGTTCTTCAGCCCAGAAAAAACATCTGGAAGGTTCTCTAGATTTCAGGTGGGAGCCCTAGGTGCTAGAGAAAGTCTGGTCCCTATTAGTGGTCAGATCACTGTGATATCTAAGAAGACTGGCAAGGGGCATCAGGGATACACTGAGCACATGGCAACATGGGGACTGACAGCACCAAGGTGTGACCAGAGTCCTAGGGAGTCTGGGGTACCATGCCAATAACCATGATGAGATACAAGGAATGAAATCTGGGCTCCAGGGAGCGGGTGGATCTTGAGAACAGTGCAGAAGCTCTTCAGAGGTCTCCCTGCAGAAAAGCATCTTTGGAAAGGCAGGTAGGGCAGGCACAAAGGGTTAAACTCTGTAGGAAAAGAAGGGGAGGTGGCGGCTGCAGAGGGATTGAGAAGTGGGGATTTTTGTCGTTTCTTGTTTCCAGCCACCCTAGTTTCTTGAGAAATTGAATTGAGTGGGTGTTGGGTTGGGCTTGGTGGCCCATGAATAGATTTAGAAGCTTCAGTATTGCTACCATCGGGACTGCATGTTCTTTTCACTTGAAATCCTGAAAATGGTGGGTATGAAAGATGTTGAAGGACTAGCAGATGTTAGGAAAGCCATCTGTGCAGCTTAATCTTGACTGTTAGCTGATCGGGTTGAGAGATACTTAAGACATCAGTAATGCACCGCTCTGGTGTGTTTGTGTGGGTCATCGGTGGGCTGTATCTGGTTCCTGGCCCCTTTTTTTCTGGTTCACTGCTCGCTTCCTGGCCATCATCAACTGGGCAGTTTTGCTCTAACATGCCCTTCTGCCATGATATTTCTGCTTCAGAGCCAGCCGGCCAGGACTGGAACCTGTGAAATTGGGCCAATATAAGGCTTTTCACCCTTAAATTATGATTGTCAGGAGTTTTGTCTCAGCCATGGAAAGTGACCTGTGCACCATGATCCCTTGAAGGGTCACCCTTGACTTCTGCCCTTTCTGGTTACCACTACTCCCAGCTAGCACTTTCTGTCACCCTCACTTCTAGTCAGAGGAGTCCCATCACCGCTCCTGGGATATGCCTCAGTGCCTTTGCACTGGCTCTCTCCTCTGGTTGGACCACGATCCCTCAAGATGCTTACATTCCTTGCTCTCTCACTTCTCTCAACTCTGCTCAGAAGTCATCTTCCCAGGGAGTCTCGGCCACTCTAGTTTAAGTCATACTTCTGATTTTTTTTTCCTCTACTTTTCTTCCCCATAGTGATCATCACCTCTTACCTACTACAACATTTTCTTAATTTTTAAATTTGTATTGATTACGTCTTGTTTTACTCTTCTTCCTGCACTCCCAAATGCAGGCTCCATGAGAATTATTCATTGAAAACCAATGCTTGGAAGAGGGCCCAACACAAGGACTGCTAAGCGTTGAATGAATGATTGAATAAAGGCATGGACTGGAGTTCAAGTGGGATCATTTGGTCATGGAACGTTGCCCAGATACGTAGAAACCACTGTGAAGCATTTAAATCGACTGCCTCTGTTTCTCCTCCCCGTGCTCTCAAGTCCCTGTGGATTTAGTTCTTGGCATCTAGTGAGTGAGAAACGATTGGCTGGGAAACACTGAGTGAAGGAATTAAGAGCATGGGTTTGGCAGGACATGGTGCTGCGCTCCTGTAATCCCAGCACTCAGGAGGCTGAGGCAGGAGGTTGCTGCGAGTTTGAGGCCAGCCTGAGCTACACAGTGAGTTCAAGGCCAGCCTGAAATATATGTGAGAGCCTGTCTCAAAAACATAATAAAACAAACAAACAAGCAATCAGCATGGATTTGGAGTGAGAAGACCAAGGTTCAAATAAACACAGCTGTGTCACTGTAGGTGGGGGAAATTCAAGTCCAAGGGTGAAATACATGAGGTAACATACAAAAACTGTGAGTTGCCATTAAGTGTACCTTGTACACTGATAGAGATGAATGAAAAAAATGCAGCAATAAATTTCAGGGTGACTGATTTACCCTGGTAGTCATTTAAACTGTGTCAGGTAAAAATATCAAAGAGATGCTCTAAAATTTCTAGATAATCAGGAAGTTTTAGTACCTTCCAGATTTTTCCTTCAGTGATATAAGTTACCAAGTAAACAACAAAGTTTTAGAGTTGGACAATATTTTCATCTTGGATCTCTCTCCCAGGAAGCTACAACAAGGCACGTTGTGTCTGGGATGGGGCCAACCAGAGAGTTCGCATGTTCTGTAGGTGCCGGGATTTCTACATTTACTGCCCCAACATCTGGAGCCACGCTACCCAGTTAAGATAGAAAATAGCAAAATGCAAATTCTGTGGGGGAAGCTAGAACAGAAAGTCTGCGAGGGCAGATGGAAAGGGAGCCAGAAATGAAACCTCAGTAGGTGGCTTGGCAATTCTGTATCTAGACCCTATGGCTTCAGGTGCAGGCAAGGAGGTGGGAGAAGGGACTTAGGGCCACCTGGGCCGGCCTTCTGGTTTGGTACTGAACTCGTCTCTTCCACAGCCCAGAAGGGGGCCTGCTGGGCCCTCCATTCCTGTTTGCAGCCCCACACCTGCTCCACTGCTTGGCTTCTTCTCTACTCTGCTTTTCTCACTGATTGTTTCTGTGAGCCTTTCCTTAAAACACTTGTGCCTGAATCATCGACTGAGGATCTATTGGGAGAAAAACCAGAACAGAAGACTTCTCACAGCTTCAGTGGGCTACAACTCAGGGAAGAATTCAGATTGGCTAACTAAGGGTCACATGCTCAGGCTGGGCTTTAGTTGCCAGCTGTTGTATCCTCCCCCTTTCCTCCCATATACCCAGGAGATTCTGGTTAGACAATACAGCAGCTCCTACCTGTCATGCTCCAAACATAGTACAGGCACTAAGGGTGCTATGGTGAGGCCTTAGCATAGGCCCTGCCCTCATGGGTCAGGGAAGGGAGTTGTTGGTCACATAATCCTACACATGTGTTTACAAACTGGAAAGTACCATGAAGGAAATACGCAGGGCACAGTAAGTGGCAGGGGGCTCAGAAGAAGAGGTGCCATGCTCGCTTGATGCTGTGTGGAGAGAGAGAGGGTCACAGGGCAGCTGGGCTGAGATGACATTGGCTGGGCTGGAATGGTGACCCTGGAGTTGGAGAGAAGTGGGAAAAACTGAAGAGCTCTCCAAGGACCCAGCCCATTCCCACCATATACGAACCTTGTCCATCCAAGTTCCTGTCACTGCGCTAGGCTTAACAGCGCAAAATACACTACTTTGCAGTTGCATTGCTACACTGGGGAACTATAGGAGAAGGAATAAAGCAGTGACCTCCGGTCTAAAGAGTTCTCCTGTGTTCACCAACCTCATCCATCCCTGTCCATCCAGTTTAAATCCATGCCTATTTAAGGACCCAAGCTTTCTCAGGTTTTGGGGGCCCTTTCCAGAAAGGAAACTTTCTCTTTGTTGGCTTTTGAAAGATATTGCCTCAAGTGAATGTCCTTTCTGGTGTTTTCTCTCTTTCCATTATTTATTCTTTAGGGAGGATCTAAAAGGATAATCTGACTTGTGAACCTGATACATGTTCCAAGAGGGAGAGGGAGGGGGAGAGGGAGAAGGAGAGGGAAGTGGAGGATGAGAGAGAGAGGAAGCGGGGGTGGGGTGGGGAGGGGAGGGCAGGAGAGGAGAAGACAGGAGAAGGGAAGAGAAGAAAAGAGAAGGGAAGGGAGGGAAGGAGAGAGGAGCGGGGAGGGGACCAGAGGAGAGGAGAAGAGGAGAAGAGGGGTGGAGCAGAGTCTGGGGCAGCGAAGCATGTGGAACTAGCCTAGTCTCCAAGCAGCAGAAGGAACTAGAAACAGGGGCAGGATGAGGTGAGGGGGGTGGGGATCCCAAGTGACTCTAGCCCGGAGCCACCTACTGTGGTTGAAGAAAACGCCTAAGCTCCAAGATTCCAACTGGCTGGTGTGCCCTGTCCTAGGCTGCTGGATCACTCTTCCACTTGGCACTTCGCTAAGCTTATCAGCAAATATTTACAAACAGTACGGCTTGGAATGCAAAGGGATATCCTTGGGAAATTTTCCCTTACTTGTCTTGTGTGTTTAAGTCTCCTGAATTCACTCAGCACTCAAGCCTTTTGGCAGTTCTGGTTGTTTCTCCTCGATATACCATTTATGTTCCTCAGGACTCCATCTCTTTTTTATATTCTTTTACTCAGTTCTTTTTTTTTAAAGTCATCTTCCTTCTTCCCCTTAATTTCTATTCCCCTGGGTCGTCCCGTTTTCTTCTGTATGATGCTGTTCCTTTGTCCTTTCCCCTCTCCCTTTCGTTTTCCCTTCCTGTAGCCCCTTGCTGTGGCACGTGAGTCAGATTTGCCTTCCAAATGCCATGTGCCTCACAGTCTATTCAGCAGCAAGAGTGGCTTCTGCACTGGCTCGGAAGATGACAGCTCCCAAAGTATTCCCTGTAGAGGCTGACTGGCCTGACCCAGCTAATACCACCCGTTAAATAATCCTGGCTCGAGGCTCAGGAGACTCACCAGTCATCATGCTGTATTGGAAAGTAAAACTGATGTGGCAGCCTCATTAGGTTATAATCAGCTGGAATCATCCCTTCTGGCTTTCAGAGCATAACGTGTCCCTGGGAGCGCAGAGAGGAGAAAACCACTGCTCTCCCCTAGCTTTCTGTGGGCTCTTGGCTCACATTAATTCTTTACTCTGTTAATGTGGAAGATGACTCAGCAGCCACCACGGCTATCACTTTAAGTGGGGTTCTAATTTGTTTTGGAAGCACTGGGGAGCCCCAGGAAAGCACCATTCTACAGTCACATGGGTGCATCTCTGGGATACAGACTGTATAGGCTGAGAAGTTTGGGCCACATTCAGTAACAATAGTCATGCTAGCTGCCACTTACTGGGTGCTAAGTAAGTGCCAGACTGTTTTGTATTAACTCATTTAATCCTCAACTCAGTCCTATCGAGTACGTATTGTTATTCAGTTTTAGGATGAAGAGCCTGAGGCACAGAGAGGTACAGAGATTTGAGTAAATAATACAGTTATTAAGAAGTGGTAGAATCATTTGGAGCATGGGCAGATTAGCTCCACAATCTCTTTCTCTCTCTTTCTTTTCTTTTCTTTCTTTTCTTTTCTTTTCTTTTCTTTTCTTTTCTTTTCTTTTCTTTTCTTTCTTTCTTTCCTTCCTTTCTTCCTTCCTTCCTTTCTTTCTTCCTTCCTACCTTCCTTCCTTCCTTCCTTCCTTCCTTCCTTCCTTCCTTCCTTCCTTCTTTCAGGTACTGGAGATTGAACCTGGGGCCTTTGTACTGAGGACTAGCTCTTAGAAAAATAAAAAATAAAAAAAAGTTGAACTAGGGCCTCACTAAATTCATATATTGCTAAGTTGCCAGGGCTGGATTCCAATCTGTAATCCAAAAAAAAAAATTGTTGCAATCCTCCTGACTCAGCCTCCCAGAGTGCTAGGATTACAGATGTGAGCTACTACACCCTGCTAGAATATATGTTCTTAATACTTTCTTATTCTACAGACAGCAGGCTATGGAGCTGTGGAAGGAAAGTTGGTAAAGAAGCATGCCATTAAGATAATCATGCTCAAGGAGAGTGATTTGGAAGCAGAGCAGTTGATAGGTAAATCAAGGAGTCCAGTAACAGACTATCGCCACAATCCTGGTATGTAACTATTAGGATCTGGAATGGCGTAGAAACAGTGATATGGAAAGCTACACATGGAGAGATGGTGTGAAGCACATTTCTGAATTAATCTAAGACCCTGGCATATTTGGTTTGAGAGAATGGTGGATTGTGGTCCTAAGTAGGGTTAGCAGAGGACACCTCTGACTTGCGTGTGGCCCTGAGATATTGGGCTGATAAAGTTTCAGAGATAAGGGATGCTGCTGTGGATCAGTGCCAGGGCAAAGGGCCAGCATGCTGGGAAAAAGAGATCCTAAGGAAAACATCCCTGCCTCCCTTGTCCTTACAGGCTATTCCACTTGACTTTCCTCTAGGTCTGCTGCTAAGGGGACGACAGGTCCTCAGAGCTCGGTTCCCAGGGCAAGGTTAGGAGTGTGAGACTGAAATTCCACCCTCAGCTAAAGACGATATGCATTTTGCCTTTGAGCACCCTCTTCCTTGGTACCCAGAGTAGAAGGCATCAGTGGTATGGCACTTAAGTGTTCAGAACTCACCTTTGTCAACCATGATTATGAAGTTCTGTTTGTCTACCCAGGCTTCAATTCCTTTCTCTTGTTCATTAATATTCTAATGTATATTTTCCCATTTCAATAAAATACTCAGTGGTGTTAAATACTCTTGAAGTATTTGGTGCAAAGACCTAATAGGAGCTATAAACAGAAAGGCACCCTCCCAAGTATTTCAGCGCCTGACAAAATAATGACATCCAAAGCCCTGATGATGAAAAGCTCTCATTACCAATAAACAAATAAAAACCAATGGCTATGTGAATATTAATAGTTTGGAGATGTAGGTGGAGGTATCGATATTCTTGAATAACATCTGTTCACACTTCATCATCTTAATTAGCAAAGTTCTTTTTCTTGTAATTTCGGCAGGAGGTATCTCAGGGTAAGAGAACAAGACCTGGATTTATGTGAGTAGGATTTTTTATTTCATCACTGAATCCAAATAGTGTTTTCTTAGTGTGAAAACAGATGGTTGAGATTTTATTTGTGGTCAAAGGCATTATGTCTGACAGTGAACCTTTCTTTGCCAGGCAGATTTGAATAAATTTGGGAAGTGATTTAAGACATGCTATGTCTTTTAGAATTGAGTCTATGGTAGGTACTTTCATTAACAAAATTTACATACTGAAAATTAGAGGAACTAATTCTCAAAATTAGAGGAACTAAATTTCATTCTAGCAAATCGCTATTTTTTTCATTTTCATTTGGTCACTGACTACATACATGGAGAGGAAGACTGTCTTGGAAAGCTCCGCCTGGGACTCAGAGTTTGTGTGTGCCCACGTCCTGGCTGAAGAATGTCTTCTGATCTGGTTTGTGAGACTCACTGTATTTGAAAGAAATTATTTCAGGGAGATGAACAAATCCTGGCTTGCTGTTTGCCATGTTAATCTGAAAATTGTAATTTCAGTAGCTCCAACAAAAGTTTTAAACTAGATACTATCTTTAAAGGATGTTTGATACCCTAAATTACTCTGTAAATGTAAGTGTTGTTATTACAATATTCAGCCAAATTTCTCCTACATTTCCAAAGGAAATGAAGCTATGAGATTGACTCTCCAATGCTTCCAGAGTTAAATTGTGTTACTGTGGTTTCAGAACCCAAGAAGGTATTAAAGGGAAGTTTCTGAGGGCTACCACAGGGTAGGAAGTAGCTGAAAGGTAGAATGTGTTTTCAGTGACTTACTACTGAGGTCTGCTTTGGGTCACTTTTCTTCTTGGATTGTAAATTCTTGATTTTTTTTTCAGTTTCTTTTTACCTCTACCAATACATTGATTCAAATTCTTAGGTAATAAAGGAAGATTAGGTAGTGCAGGGTTGAGACCTCTGAACTGGCCATGACAAGAGGTGCAATGCACCAGTCAACTGTTGGTCATTTAAGACTGCAGATCTCCATGGGCCTAGGGAGCATCAAACCGTAGTGTGATGAAAACCTGGTTAACAACCAATGGCCTTGTAACACATACACACACACACACACACACACTCGCACTCTTCTGATCCTGTAGTCCAGGAAAGATCTTATGAATCTATATTTTTAATAATCATTCCAGGAAGGGGATCCAAATGCTGGTGGTTGAGAAATTATAGTTTGAGCACCATTGTACAGAGAGTCCTAACCACAATGCACCATAGTTCTCAAGAAAATTGATTATAGTTGTTGTAGTTAGGGTTTACAAAGAAAACAATTTAATACAGGACACATAATTTATAGGATTATTTTATCATAGTCACCCAAAGAGTCAAGTACAAAGGAGTACAGGAAATCTGTCCACACACTAAAGTCTCAAAGAATCTGGCTGATGGCCTGAATCCCATGGCAGTGTCATGCATGAGTCCAGCTGAAGACCTAGAGCCCATCACAATACCCTCAGGAGGCCAACTGGAGGCCAAGAGCCCATGACAGTGTCTCATGCAGGCCTGTTTCACAGATCTGTGCTGGGAAGGCCCCAAGGTCAGTGGTGGAATCTAGAAAGTCTGTTCTAGTGGGATGAAGGATCTGTGCTAGCAGACTGAGAGATCTGCACTGGGACCAGGGAATGACATTCAAAGTAAGGACCAGAGCACCCCCAAAGAGTATCACAGCCATCCTCAGCAACAATGAGGTCCCAAGCTCCTCCAGCCATGAGAATAGCCAGGTCCATATCAGGAAAGCCAGTGTGACAAGCTTCTTCAGGAGACTGAACAGTGCACCATCCTCTCCTCCCGAGCCAGTAAGCAATACTCAAAGTAGGGACCAGAACTCCCCCAAAGTAAATGGTAGCCATTCTCAGTGACAAGGTCCTGAGCTCCTTCAACAATGAGAACAGCCGAGTTCATATCAGGAAAGCCAGCATGACAAGCTTCTCCAGGAGAACCAGTAGCCCAGGAGAACCAACAGCCCCATAACAGCATCTGTTCTTCTCCAGTTCTCTTTTATATTTTGTTGGCAACAATTCTCAGGTGGGCCTTCCATGTCCAGCAGCACCCTGGTTCAGTTCAGCTGGGTGTTACTCATTGACCACCAGCTGTCAATTCGCCACAATAGTTATTAGAATAACTACTTTTCTTTGTGTAGAAATAATATAATTCTGTCTCAATAGGTAAAAGTGAATGAATGAGGGGCTGGGGATTTAGCTCAGCGGCAAAGCGCCTGCCTGGCAAGCGCAAGGTCGTGAGTTCGGTTCCCGGTACCGGAGAAAAACCAAAAA